>NW_028261381.1:86151840-86504340 GCF_051295495.1 Thamnophis sirtalis
TCAGATACTGCCCCAAGGGAAAGGCTCATAGATGCAAAAAGTGAGTACTTGAGGAGTTTATCCAACTTTTATTTTTATTTTCTTTTGGAATAGCTAAGAATAAAATGCTTTATAACAGTAAATATCTATTTTAAAAAAAAACACCTGAGAATTACAAAAGACTGTATATGGTCATTTAATATATCAATATTATATTATACTACCTATAGTTTTTGAGTTGATATTTGTTATCGGATGTGTGGTTGATCTAACTGAAACTTCTATCACCCCCTTGATCACCAGGATTTACTTGGCTATTCTGGCTGGTTAGGAGGATCTCCCCTTCCTCTCTCACTGCTCCATGTGTGTCCCTCCCACTGTGCTCTTGATGAGAGATCCAAGCAATCTCGAATAAGAGGAGGGTTCAATTTTTTTAGTCAAGCCTGTTTGAGAGCTGTGCTGCCCAGCTAGAACCGTCAGACAAGCTTAAAGCTTGGATGAGACAAACTCAACAGTTTGGAATTAATGCTTTTTCTCTCCATGCAGCTGGACTTCCAGTCAAAACAGATATTACACCTGGGCCATCACGACTGTGTTCTGGAGCAAGACGGTCATTCTTTTGTAGGATGAAATGCAACAGACCCTCAGTGAAAGTAGAAGACAAAGACTTTCCTTCCACCTGTTCTAAAAAGAAAGGTATTATGAAGATTTAACTAGCATTAGGTGATGCAAAGTTGTATACAAAGTAGGATAAAAAGCTATTTTTTACAGACTCAGACAACAACTTTTCGGACCACTGAATTCAGCAAAATCAAAATTGTTTGGTGTTATATAGAAAATGGGAATTAACTTCTTGTTGTGATTTATGCAAGCCTGCATATTGAATGAAGAAAAGCTGTTGGGGAAAAAAGTTTTCCTTAGTGTCCTAGGAAAACATCTTTCAAATGATATTTATTTAGAATAAAATACCAACTTAACTAAAAATTTAAAAACAGAATATAACTATAACTCTGTAATGTTTATTTGAGTGGCAGGATAATAAGTTTTCCTTGCTGATCTGGTTTAAAAAACATTAGGTTTATGAATAGAACTTAAAATTACCTCAGTTTAAATAAATCCACACACTGAATTTAAGAATAGATATAACTTGTAGTTTGTTTTTTAAGTAAAATGATGTCAATTAAAACACAAAATGCAAAGCAAGTGGAAATGATATAGAAATAGGATTCAATTTAAAGTATATGGAATACAAAGCCTGTTACTACATCTTCATTATAGAGAATGATGAAGAGATAGGTTTTCAACAGGCATCTAAAAATATTGCTGTTGGTAACTCACAATCATGTAGGGAATGCTTTCCAAAGTGAAGGCAGTATGCTGAGAATGCCTGATAACAAATAATGAGAATATGACATTATGTGGTTCTGGACACAGTCAAGAAGTCCTCCCCATTCAATTTTAGCAATTGATTTCCTAGGGCAATCAGTCAACTATCATGGTTTATTCCTGGCTTCAGAACAATATAGCATGTCTGTGGCCACCGAATCAAGGGCAGTGCTGATTTCATTTTATTTTATTTGTATCTATCTTTCTGGTGCCTTCGAGTTAGTGTTGACTTTTGGTGACTGCCTGAACTAGTTCCTGCAATTTTCGTAGCAAGATTCTCTTCCTATAGACTCCATCTTTGTCTCCAGTTGCTGGCTTACAACATTGCAGTTTCTCTTGATTCTAATCTGTGAATGTAGTTGTTTGCTTATTTATTTAACTTTGTTTTGTTTTGTAGCAGATCGCAAAAGCTTTTGCACCATCCACAGCACAGGATATTTAAAAAGCTGGCCACCAACAAAAATGGGACTAGATGAAGACAACGAGCCTGATAATGAAGGCTGTAACTTAAGTTGCCTTGTTGCAATTGGACGTTTGCATCCTCACGTAGTTCCTCAACCATTAAATGGAGAAATCAGGGTTAAGCCAACAGAATATGTTTCTCGGCATGCAATTGATGGCAAATTTGTATTTGTAGATCAGAGGTAAGAACAGCATTTAATTCTTGCTTTGAGGATAATAGTTCTTATTCTTTTGAGATGGTTGGAGGTGGCTTGTTTGAAGAATGTTTGTATAATGATGAACAAATGGCAAAACACTTCAGCTCTTACAAATATAAATGAACTGAGTATCCTAATTGTTTTACTCTTTGTAACATAAAATGCAAACCTGAAAAAAATGCTTAAGGATATTGACAATTGGCTGAATGGAAATACTGACACAATCCACATTTTTTTCCTTGCTGTGCTGAAGTGAACTTTGAACTACCTACCCTTGCCCAACTCCCAACATAGCACAAGAAGCCAATGTGAGGATATAATTTCACAGAGCAGCATCAACTGACATAGGCCTGATCACAGGAGTCACAAGAGGTCTCTGCCTAGAGATACAAGTACACAGTCCTCAATTGGATTGTAAAAATACACTTGATAGATTTTTTAAAAAAATGGTTCCTCTGATATCTGTTGCTCTATAATTATGTAGGAGGGAGTAAAAGGTTCTATGAATGAGCTTATTTTACTTTTCTAAAGGGGCAAGCAGAGGAAATATAAACAAAATGCAGGGGGCTGCTGAATCAGTATCAGCTATAATTAATTTTCAATAGTTATATTAAGCCAACCAATAGCTGTATTAAGCCAATGCCAGATGTATTGCTGAGAGCATTGGAACTGGTATTTTATGTATATAAAAATGCAAAATAAAAATATATGTCAGTATATGCAACCTAACTCTAGATTGGCAGAAGTTGAGGTTATTTTGAAGAAAGGTGTTTGTGTGTGTGTGTGTGTATTTGGAGGGAAGATAATTTAAAACCTCACTGACAAGAACCCTTATTTCAAAAGTCTCCAATAATTAATTACAATAGGTTGTAATCATTCAGGCTGAAATTCTGAGCTCTTTCTCTGAGAACTTCTCTTTCCAATGCAGCCATGAGGGGGAAAAGCAGAGGGGAAGATGTTTTGGATTGCCCTACCCAAAATTCACAAAATACAAAACACAAGGGATAACTATGAATAACTATGCTGCATTCTCATGAGGAAGCTTTTAATTAGCATTATTTTTATTAAAACCAATGAAATTCCAGTGTTAAACCAATCCACAATAAATAAAAGTTTTCTTGAGGTAAGGGGAGCCGAGGAGAATGAAAGAAAGTAACATTCTCCTGTATTTCCGGTGGGAGGGGCTACAGCAGGGTTTGATACAGCCTGATTGGTCCACAGACTGAGGGATTTTTCTTTAACATCTCTTCTTTTCCCACCTGGCTTCCAGTTTCCCTCAGTCTTTTGGTCCAATCACTTGGCTCCAAGCAAGATTTAGTTGTCTAGAGTGGAATTAGAATACATTGAAATTAAATTGAATTGATTAGATTAAATTGGACACGGTAAAATTCTGAAATTTTGGTTTATTGACTTGGCGCTCAGCTAGAGGGGGAAGTGGGTCTCCCGGGAGACTGAGGTGTGCCTCGCGGCTCCGCAACCTCCGGAGGGGGTTGTTTCCCTCCATGCTAAGCGGAGGCCGTTTCCCAGCATTCTTGGATCATCTGCGGCTCAAGCGCAGTGCCCAGCAGCAATCTGCAGTGCAGCAGCAGCTGCCAGCCAGCCCAGCAGTTTGGAAAAGTGTGGGCGGCGCGAGGAACGCGCACCGCCTTTTATTTTCAGCGTCGGGGCCTATGGAGCCGGGGAGAAGCCGAGAGAAGTGTCTCTGTGAGGTGTGGCCTCAGAACGCCCATGAGTTCTGAGGGTCAGAGGACGAAGGCTCGTCGCAAGGCTAACCCCTCAGAGCCATTAATCCGCAGGCCTAATCATCCCCATGAGGCGCAGTGGCCATTTTGGAACAACCTTGTGGGCCTGAAAATTACCTGCGCTTCCTGCAGAGCCACATCAAGTGAAGTCTCCACGCAACAAAGAGGCACAGAGGCCTGAAGACACGTGAGTGAGACATGGCCTCAACAAATCCTGAAAGAGTCCAAGGGAATCTGGTAGAGGAGGCCCAGGGCGGGCTTAGGTCCAGAGCAGCGGTCTCCAGGCCCACAGCCAACCAATGTCCTTCGAGGGCTACAACCAGGGATGAATCTAGAAGAAGAAGGCCCTGGAGAAGCAGCTGGCCAGGGCAGAGAGATTGGCTCAGGTCTCTAGGCCTGAATCCCCCAGCAGATCCAGATCTCCCATCGAAGCCAGGTCCCAAGCTTCTGGTTCCCCCACCAGGGGTTCAGCCCCTCCTCTCCCTCCATCTCCCCTGCCAGGAACCGAAGGGAGGTGACTTCCCCTTCTCCCTCCATCTCGCACAGAGCTTATAGGCGGAGGCTGGAGGATCCGGGGGAGGGGGGATCCCGAGACTTCTTACCAGCTTCACAACTGGCTCCCCGGGGACCTCCCTCATGTTGCCCATCAGATGAGGAGCTAGAGGACCTGGATCAGTTACCAGATAGTATCAGGAGGCTCATTTCTGTTGCAATATCGAGGGGCATTTCCTCGGGCCTGGCTCAGAGAGATAACATCCATGGGGCGTCTAGACCTACAGCAGAGGCCAGGTGGAGGTCCTTCTCTTCCACCAGCGGACACGAGATTGCTAGGCCGCCCTCCCCCTCAGTGGTCAGCGAGGGATCCATCTTGGGGGAGGCCACACACCCAGACCTGGGGTTCTCAGAGGACGAGGATGCAGCCCCTTCTGAATCCCTGCCTTTCTTTCCTCCCCCTGCCTTTAGGTACGATAGGCAGAACCAACGGCCATTCTACCAGGATAGGAATAGATACCAGGGTCAGCTCAAGAGGCCCTTTCGCAGGGGCGGCGGCCACTCCTTCCACAGGAGGAAATGACTCGAACCGTGTCTCACCATAGGTGGCCACCTGGCATCCTTTAGGAACCAGTGGGATCAGATAACAGATGTGTGGGTCAGGTCGACGGTCAGAGACGATCTCCGGCTGGAGTTCCTCTCCCTTCCCCCAACGCTCTTTTGGACATTCCCATCCTCCAGGAATCCGGAAAAGTGGTGCCTTATGCTCCTAGCAATCCAACACCTGCTGGACATTCAGGCAGTCAAACCGGTTCCTATGGAGGAGCAGGGACAAGGTGTCTACTCGAACCTATTTGTCGTTCCCAAGAGCTCCAGGGGATGGAGGGCTGTCTTGGACTTGAAACACCTGAATTCCTACTTGGTTTACAGGCGATTCAAGATGTCATCCCTCAAGTCCATCCTGTTGGGGATCAAACGGGGGGACTTCATGGTGTCCATAGACTTGACAGACGCATACCTACACATCCCAATCCGGCAGTCACACCACAAATTTCTCCATTTCTCACACGGGAGTCATCACTTCCAGTACAGGGCTGTCCCATTTGGTCTAGCTTCAGCCCCCTGAACGTTCACGAAGGTCATGTGGGCTCACCTGCGCTCCCGGCCGGTGAGACTCCATTGTAACCTAGACGACGTGCTCGTCCTGGCCCAGTCCTGCACGCAGGCAACCTTGGACCTACAGATCACCATCCGGTCATTGCAGTCCCTGGGGTTTTCCATCAACTTTCCCAAGAGTCACCTCTCCCCTTCAATGAAGATCCTGCACTTGGGCACAGTCATAGATTCGATAATGGGACTGGTTCATCTCTCACCAGAACTTCTCTCAAGCCTACAGGCATTGGCACGACATGTCCGCACAAGTTGGTCAGCTTCCATCCTGATGTTGGCACAGCTGCCTGGCAAGATGTTGTCAAGCATAGGGATTGTCCCATGGGTCCATCTGCACTCCAGGATGCTACAGTGGACTCTCACCCCGTTCCAGCGGGGGCGTATGAGCAACTCCCCGCACTTCATCCATCTCCGCACTTCATCCATCTCTCGCCAAAACTCCGCTGGTCCCTGAAGTGGTGTTGTCCCTGTCCTTGAACCACGGGGCCGAGTTCTAGGAGCTGTACCACATCCCCATCACGACGGACGCCAGCCTTTTCGGTTGGGGGGCGGTGATGGGGACCAGCCTGGTGCAGGGTCGATGGTCAAAGTTTGACTTGCACCACAATATCAATTGGCTGGAGTTGAAGGCAGCCTGCCTAGCCTTACTACACTTTCGGGACTCCATCCTCAACCGACATGTCCTCCTCTTGACAGACGTGGCGGCCAAGGTCCACATAAATCACCAGGGGGGGACCCATTCCAGGAGCCTGTGGCAGGAGGCTCGCAGACTCGGGCTATGGGTGGAGAGGAAGTTGTCATCCATCTTCTCGGAACATATCTCAGGTGTAGCCAATCACCAGACCGACTGGTTGAGCCGGATGACAGTGGATCATGGCGAGTGGCAGCTGGACCCAGAGATCTTCCACAGGATCTGCCTCCGATTCGGTGATCCTCGAGTGGACTTGTTTGCCAGCCTAAGCAGCGCCCAGCTTCCCCACTTCTATTCCCGCTTTCCTGCACGCAACGCGGAAAGCACAGACACTCTCCGGAGCCCGTGGCCTCCCAGTCTTCTCTATGCTTTCCCCCCCCCCCATTCCTCTCATCCAGGGAACCCTGAGGAAAATAGTGTTGGAGGGGGCCCACATCATCCTAATAGCCCCCTTTTGGCCGAGGCGGCCTTGATTTGCGGACGTGGTCCAGCTGTCCATATTGAATTGAATTGAATTTATTGCATTTATATGCCACCCTATTCCTGGAGGGACTCAGGGCGGCTCACAATTCAAAGGGAGGGAAATACAGACAAGGGAAAAAAAGACAGCACAACAAACAACTACAGAAAGAATTTAAAAACAATCAACAGCCACACAGCTCGAGCAGGGATGGGAACTTGTCAGCCCCAGACCTGTCGGCACAGCCAGGTTTTAAGGGCTTCTCCCCCCCTGGAGAATTCCCCAGGAGGATGTCGCCTTGTGTCAGGGGGTCCTGGTCCATCTGGAGCCCCAGCAGCTCCAACTGACCGTCTGGCACTTAAGCAGACGCCAGTCTCTTGGCCAAGGTCATTTCCATGATGGAGGCTGCCAGGCGTCCCTCTACCACTTGAATTTACAATTCGATGTGGTCGGCGTTCGCGTCCTGGTGTGAAAGGTTCCAAATCCCGCCGGCCTCCACCTCGGTTGCCCAGGTCTTCGAGTTTTTACAGCACAGTCTGGACCGTGGGCTCTTCCATAATACCTTGCGGAGGCAGGCGGCTGCCCTTTCCTCGGTCTTAGCAGGAGAGAGTACTGGATCGTTAGCACAGTCGCCCTTGGTTAAATGCTTCCTGAAAGGGGCGGCGAACCTATGTCCCCCTCTGGTGCGCAGGTTCCCCTCATGGGACCTTCCCCTGGTGCTTAGGGCTCTTACAGGGGCTCCATTCGAGCCGCTGAGGATGGTCCACCTCAGGTTCCTAACCCTGAAGGTCATTTTTATAGTGGCTGTCACTTCAGCCAGACGCATTTCTCAATTGGGTGCCCTGTCATCTAAGGAGTATTTGTGTCAGTTCCATCAGGATAGGGTGGTCCTGAGGCTTGACCCCACCTTTCTCCTGAAGGTGAATTCCCTTTTCCATAGGTCGCAGGAGGTTATCCTTCCCAATTTCTGTCCCTCTCCTTATCATGAGAGGGAGGTTCTCTGGCACCGTTTGGATGTATGCCGTGCCCTACGCATCTACCTCAAACGTACATCCACATTTAGGCGGTAAGAGGCTTTGTTCCTGTCCTTTCAAGATAGGTCATTGGGGGCCAGGTGTCCTCCGCCACCATTGGCAGGTGGGTGAGGCAAGCCATCATGGAGGCTTACCAAGCCGTCTACTAGGTACCTCCACAGAGCATCACCGCCCACTCCACCAGGAGTGCGACCACCATGGCTGCCTGCACTACTAGGGCCCCACTGGAGGATATTTGTCAGGCAGCCACCTAGGCCTCCCTTTCTCCCTTTATTTGACACTACCACCTTGACTGCTTCGCTTCGGCGGATGCGCCCTTTGGTCGTAGGGTGCTCCAACAAGTGATGACCCCCCCCTCCTCCGGGGTCATCTTCCCGCCCTGGGACTTAGCTTGGGTATGTCCCTGTTGTAGCCCCTCCCACCGGAACTACAGGAGAAAGAACGTTGGTCCTTACCTGAATGTCTCTTCTCTGTAGTGTAGGTGGGAGGGGCTATGTTCCCACCCTAGGTAGTTAGAAGGGGTTGGAGTGGTCAGAAAATTGTTTGGTTGTGTTTCTGTTCTTGTTGTCCTTCGTTTGGAATGTTGTTTTCCTTACATAATGCTATCAGCTGTTCCATTTGACCTCATGAAACTGGGAGCCAGGAGGGAAAGGAGGAAATGTTAAAGAAAAATCCCTCAGTCTCTGGACCAATCAGGCTGTATCAAACCCTGCTGTAGCCCCTCCCACCTACACTACAGAGAAGAGACGTTCAGGTAAGGACCAACGTGCGTTCTCATATCCAAGGAATTCCAGTTAAAATCAATGTAGTCACCCTAGCTAAACCAGTTACTTGGATTTAGGCTGATGTGCACTATTCATTGCTCAGAGAATGCTTACAGATTATTGGTATTTTCTGCTTAGCTGTTGCTAGACAGACCTTTCTGTCCTAATACCTGTTGAACTTTTCTCAGCTTTTAGAATATGGAGGGTAAGCCGAAGCCACTATTAGCTTTCTCCAGTCAAGCAAAATACTCCTAGATCAAATCAGCAAATTAGAAAATCTTCCTGATGACCCCTTATTGAATGATAAAGTTGCAGATTAGTTCTACCAGATTATAATGAAATGGTTATGTGTGGAGGAACGAAAAAAACCAATTTTGCATAGTTGGGTTTTTCAAGATGGAATCCAATTATGACTTACTTTATGCGTATGCTTTTATCATATTGTCATTTCCACAGCTACAGTTGTGTAGTGGGATATAACTGTTTATGTATTTGCTATGAATGACTTGGTGTATTGTCATAACATAATAAAAATACACCTTAGATAAATTTCTGTGTATAAACTACTAATTTAAGTTTAAAATTCTTTTAAATGTTGTCATAAAATTCTATTTAAAACTCGTACATAGCTCTTTCATCCTGAAATGATGTAAGCATTGAATGTAGTTCATTTTGGAGCTCTTCCTCTCATAACTCATGTTTTCTTGTGTAAGAATTCCTTGTATTACATTGCATTTTCAATTTTATGTACACTGCAGAATTGGTGGGCGAACTTTAGGCTATTAATATTTTCAACTATATAAATCTTATATGTGATAAGGTATTTTTTTAAAGGAATATATCTATTTATCATATTGTTTATATGTATCTACCGGGATGTGGTCTCTTATACCACTAAATAAGAAGCTAATATTGTGCAAGTTTAATAGAAAACAAATGTTTATTTAAAATTTATATAATTATATAAGTAATCTCTTTTTTTTAAGGATGACAGCTAGGGTAAAAATACTTGGTAACATTTATTTGAATGCTCTGAAATATAGTTGCTAAAAATTGATATCTAAAGTTTTAGTCATAGAATATTCCTGCCAAAATAATATTTGCTTATAAAAATGTCCAATATAATGGCAACAAAGAAGACATTATTACTAATAGCAAAATACAGCATGCAAATTAAAAATGGGGAAACACATTTCATGCATATGTACAATGCTGAGGATAGCACTATTAACTGTATGTACGTACATACATACATACGTGTGTGTGTGTGTGTGTGTGTGATGTCATGTGTTATGTCACAACCCCTGGTATGCCCAGATTATTTATTTATCTGCACAAATGCAACACACACACACACACACACACACAAACACATACACACACACACAGATGTATTTTATGCACACACTGACAGACATTCACATTATGTTACATGGATTATCTTGATAATTTTAACTTTGTCAATAACTAAACCCCAATCTGCAGTTAATATTTGAATATATTTTAAGTTTTGTACATATTCCATCACATCTGTATTAGGGCACATTTTATGTTTGTGGGTCTATTTATGTAGCTTAGTTTTTAACTACTTTTTTGTGTTATCTGAAATGGTTCTCAATTTGAGCTGTAAGCACCATCAATTCTTTTGTTTATAGAGAAGAATTTGAGTTCTTTATAATTGAACTCCCAATTTGAGTTTTTGTTTCAAAAATAGTGAGATGTTAGTTGTATTTTGATTTTTATCTTCTAGTTGCAGTTTGATTTTCTTCAGCCATGACTGTCATAATAACTTATGACCATGATGGGTCATAACAAATTGAGTATATTAAAGAATTTTTGATTTCCTTATGGACTATAGCATAACAATATCAGTCTAATTTGTAAACATTGTCCAATGGATATTTTTGAAGAAGTCGCATCCTGATTTCTGTAATTATGTGTCTCTTAAAAATACAGGATATTTTTTTTTAAGTGATTTTCTTTCTACTTTTACACTAATTTCTAAGTAATTAATTAGAAACACTGAAGCATTTGTCTGTTTTAGGGCAACTGCAATTTTGGCATATTTACCACAGGAGCTTCTAGGCACATCATGTTATGAATATTTTCATCAAGATGATATAGGACATCTAGCAGAATGTCATCGACAAGGTAAAATGTTATCTGTGGAGTAGCCAAATGATTCAGATTCCCCCCCCCCCCCGGATAGAAAAATGATCTAGGAACCTTGAAAAAAAATTACCATTACCATTGTACATGTACGTACTACACACACGAAAATTGTACAAGCCTAATCCTTTCTGTCTCTTTTCAGTTTTGCAGTCAAGAGAGAAAATCAGTACTAATTGTTACAAGTTTAAAGTCAAAGATGGATCTTTTCTTACGCTGAGGAGTTGTTGGTTCAGTTTCATGAACCCTTGGACCAAAGAAGTAGAATATATTGTCTCAACAAACACAGTGGTTTCGTAAGTTTTTTTCTTTTCTTGTGGGGAAAAAAATACAGTTGACTGCCTTCCATGTATCAAAGAAGGGATACATCAAATATTAGTTTGTTAAATTTGGTAAGAATCCACAACAATTCATATGTTGCACAGTAATGAAGTTGACGGTAAAAAAATTAAGTATTTTGCTATGCTAAATAATTAGTTACATAAAATGATACATTTATGTTTCTTCTGAATCCCCAGTGCTAATACGCTTGATGGTGGAGATACATCTTTTCCACAACTAGCAGCTTCACCTCACAGCATGGATAGTGTACTTCAAGCAGGAGAAGGTAATTAGAAGACTATAACAAACTTCTTTGAATTTGTTTTATTGAACATAGTGCAAGTTAAAATGCTTAATATTTAAAGCCCGCAACTGCATATTCCTTCTATATCACACTCAAGAAGCTGAAAAAATGTCAAGGAGGCGAAAATTTAAAGAGCTAAGAAATGTCAAGAACATTGATCAGTGAGGATGACAGCCCAAATTAATCCCTAATCCAAAAATAAACATAACAAATTATTTGGAGTATAAAGCGAAATGTCAGGATGCTGGGTGTTTCTCACCAAAATCCACATGCTATATTTGTATAATATCCATTTTATTTAGCACATGATGAAATTAAATGCATGGTGGATAGAACCATTATTTTAGATCTATATTAATTTTTATTTATATTCTAGTTTTATAATTTTTTGTAAATAATTCAAGGTGATAAACATTATATATATATATATATATATATATATATATATATATATATATATATATATATATATATATATATATATACACACACACACACATACATACATACATACACACACACACACACATCATACATACATACATACATACATACATACATATATATAGTGTTATATTTGTGCTGATAAATAAATAAAAGGAGACTAGTATAGATCTATTTCAAGCTATTTAGCTCTCATCAGCTAGCCATACCCTTACTGGGATTCGGAATGGCTAGCTGATGAGAGCTAAATAGCTTGAAATAGATCTGTACTAGTCTCCCTTTATTTATTTATCAGCACAAATATAACACAAAATGTGTAACAAAGGCAACAGTAAAAATTTGGGTTTCTGTCATGATGGACTCTTGTGACGAGCCGATTGACAAATAATGGAAGCTGTTAGCTTCCTCCCATAATTGGGGCTTACCAGGGGTTGTGACACTAAATATAATATATATATATATATATATAAAATTTATAGGCCGCCCAATCCCAGAGGATTCCAGGCGGCTTACAAAGAAAGAAAAAAGAAAGAAAAGCAAAATAAAAGAATAGTTTAAAATGCACAACACGCATACATTCTAATCGGGGCTGGACCTTGACAATAAGGTCAACAGCCCCAGGTCTGCTGGAACAGCCAGGTTTTAACAGCTTTCCTGAAGGCCATGAGAGTGGGTAAGGTCTGGACCTCTGGGGGTAGCTGATTCCACAGGGTTGGAGCAGCCACAGAGAAGGCTCTCCTCCGGGGGCCCGCCAGCCGACACTGTCCGGCTGACGGCATCCAAAGGAGGCCCACCCTGTGGGATCTTATTGGCCGTTGGGAGATGTGTGGCAGTAGGCGGTCTCGCAGATACGCTGGTCCTAAGCCATGTATAACACTCCTTCCTCCTCCTATTTCCCCCACACCAACAGTGTTGTGAGGTTGGCTGGTCTGAGAGAGAATGACTGGCCCAAAGTGTCTAAGGCAGGACGAGAACTTACAGTCTCCCAGTTTTTAGGGTGGTGCCAGAGGTGGGTTCCTACTGGTTCAGACTGGTTTGGCCGAGTAGGTAGTAAATCAGCCTGCCATGCCCCTGAACTGGTTCTATTGTCAGCAGTGCCATCTTGTTTTTGGGTTCTGGGCATGCGCAGAACAATTTTTATTGCAAAAATGTATTTTTTTATATTTTCTAATGTTCTGTACATGCACAGACCTTTTTAGCTGCAAATGCGCATGTGCGTGGAACGTGTGTTTGGTGTGCATGCATGCACAAAAAATTTTGCGTGCTGAACCAGCAGTAATGCAGGTAGCAATCCACCCCTGGGTGGTGTCTTTGGTAACTAATACCAAACTTCACTACAAACCTTTGGCAGAAGGAAAAACATACATGCTGTCCTTCCTTACGGATAAAGAGAGATACAGATTAGCAAGATTTCTCTCTCTCTGGATTCAGCAATATTCTAGATTCTGTGTTGAAATGTCTCCCTGGCCCAGAATCATTTGTGAATATTGAAAAACCTATTGTAGGATATTTTTGTCTCTCTACCTGTAACCTTCAACAGTATACTAACAACAGATAATGGAAATAGTTCTCTCTTCTTCCCTTTCCATGATAAGATCCTTAAATGGACCGATAGTTATTGTTCCTTTAATAATCAAGGAAGCTTCAGTGTAAGAAGCTAGCTAGGAACCCAGAGATGTTTTAAGCATCTGTCCAAGAGGCTGCCTTTGTGTTGTCAAACGGTACTAATATTGTTAATAGCTCATAAATTTATGTTTCTGTGTTAAGTCTAATACATAGTAATTCAGATGATTTCTGTTTCTCAATCTGTTTCTCAATCTGACCCAAGCATTCAGTTCTGTAGTCTCCTAGGAAGTACTGTCTTAAGTTAGCAGTTTGTTGATACAGCAACAAAAAACACTTGAGATTCAAAGCATATTTTTAATAGTAATTATGGATTATCTGCTGTTTCAGGCAACTGAATTATAGTATTCTAAAGCCTAACCTTGTCCATTTTGTACTTGCTTATATAAAATTGCAGGGCATGTTTAGATATATTGTATTTTTCGGAGTATAAGATGCACCTTTTTCCCTCAAAAAAGAGGCTGAAAATCTGTGTGCGTCTTATACACTGAATACAGCATTTTCTGCCTCCTGAAACCCCGCCCCCTTCACCAAAATGGCCGTGCATAGCTTTTAGGAGGCTTTCAGAGAGCTCCTGAGGGCTGGGGAGGGCAGAAATGAGCGAAAAATGGTCGTTTTTTGCTCAATTTTGCTCTCCCAGCCTCCAGGAGCACTATAAGCTTCCTAAAGGCTATCCAGGGCCTTTTTTTTTTTTTTTTTTTTTTTTTACAAAAAGCGGGCCTGTTTTTGCAATAAAAGGGGTGCTTTTTGCTCATTTTTGCCCCCCCTTCCCACAGGAGCACTCTACAAGCCTCCTAAGGGCTATTCATGCCCCTTTTTTGAAAAAAAGGGGGGTATTTCACAAAAAAAGGGCCATTTTTGGGAGGTTTGCAGAGTGCAAAACTTTTTTTTTAAAAAAATTGCCTCTTCAAAACCTTGGTGCATCTTATACTCCGGAGATATATATATGTCTCTAGTTATTCGGGTTTTCTCCCACGTAAAATTGGAGATGTCTTGGCGACGTTTCGACGAAGTCTCATTCGTCATCTTCAGGCTACTTCAGGCTTGGTGCTTCCAGGAGCAATGTGAGATTGCGGCTGTTTCTTCCTTTTAACTGTCAGTGGGGGTTTGAACTGATTGGGTGGGAGCTTGGCTGTGTCCTGATTGGGTGGAGGTGTGTCCTGATTGGGTGGAGGTGTGTTCTGATTGTTTGGGGGTTTGTGTATATATATATATATATATTCAGCTGTATGATGATTTGGAATCAAGTGAAGTAGCCTCTACAACATCATATTGAAAGAGGAGCAGACATTTTTCCCAAATGTAACCCAGCCATTTGGAGTTGCTAAAGAACCTAAGGAGCATGTGTACCTAGTATGTTAGATATGTGAAACATAGAGAAGAAAATTGTGTTTTGAAGGAGATTTTAACTTTATAATTGTAATTGTAAGCTTGCATTTCTCATACAAGGCATATTGTATCTATCTTAACAATAGAGATGCTGAAAGTTCTCTGTCTTCAGTGATTTCCTACTGTGAGAGGCTTGCAATGCCCTTTAAACTCATTGTGAAATGCAATAAACTTGACTAGAAAAGCCCATTAAATGACTTTATATCCCAGGGCAGTCTTTTAAATCCCATGTAGCAAGGCTATTTTTTTTAACGGGCACTTAACCTCTCATAAGTACACCAGGGGCTACCTACAAAAAGTGGTAGCTTTAAAAAATTCATTTCTTTGCCATTTAATGAAAATTGAATACTGTTAACATAAGAGTTGTAGCAGGAAATAGAAATTACTTCTTTTCAACAGGCAGAAGAACTTTTATCCCTGGAAAAAACATAATCTGAGTTTTGAAAGATTTCTCCTATGATGAAAAAGGTCATACATAAAAATGCATTCAGCAGCTCTCAAAAATCAGAATTAATAGGGTCAGGCAGTAATGCATGCCAGTGACCATGAAATATATTAAAATCACATTGTAGGCAGTAAAACATACAGTGCCTTGCTCTTCGTGTAATGTTAGAGCAACTTTACTGCATTGAAATGAATGTTTAGTGAAATAAGATGAGATTGAAAGGAAACAAAAAAGAAATTATAATAGAATTATAACAATTGCAAAGGGTATGTTAAGTGCAGAGGTGCAAGTGCAGGTAATCCTCAGCTTACAACTATTTGTTTAGTGACCGTTCAAAGTTAAAATAGCATTGAAAAGAGTGATTTATGGTTGTTTTTCACATTTACGACCATTGCTGCATCCCAGTGGGCATGTGATCAAAATTCAACTGCTTGGCAACTGGCATCCGTTTATGATGGCTGCAGTGTCCTGGAGTCATGTGATCATCTTTTGCAACCTGGCAAACAAAGTCAGATTCACTTAACAACTGTGGCAAGAAAGTTCGTAAAATGGGACAAAGCTCCCTTGAAATTTTAACAGTGGAAATTTTGAACTTAATTGTGGTCATAAATCGAGAACTACCAGTACCTATATTCAGAATAAATGTGTAGATTGCAGGTATATATAAGCTTGTGTGCCCTTTTTCTTTCCCTTTCATTTAATTTCATTTCCTTTCTTCTTCTTTTTTTGAAAATCTTTTTAAGGTGGTCCAAAAAGGGCCCTTCCCACAGTTCCTGGTATTCCAGGTGGAACGAGAGCCGGTGCTGGTAAAATTGGCAGGATGATTGCTGAAGAAATAATGGAGATCCATAGGTAAGGAAAAGCTCATATTTTAAAATTATTAAGTATATGTTTCTCAATTTGTTAGGAAAAGTTCTATTTCATTCCTATTTTTAAATCTTTCACAGAAACATGGGATATAAATCCAATAAATTGATTTCTAAATAGGCTGGTCAGTTGTTTCCTTTCAAGACAAAACAAGCATAACTGCTTGTATGTTTCTTAGTACAGTGAAGTATTTTAGCATGGTTTATCTACAATAAGTAAGCAGTAACTGTGAAAGAAGTTTAATAAAATAACCCAATGTAATTTCCAAGATTATGATGAGCAATATTCAACATATAGTAATGGCAGAGAGGCAAAATAGATTAAACTTGTAGAAATGTAGTTTGTTTGCCAATTTTATTTTCCTTTTGCCATATCCAGGCATATATAGTACAATAGCAAATTGGAGCATATTCCTTAGGAGATAAAAATCAAAAACTTAAATCATAAAACATGACAAGAATGCTGTGACTGTCCCACAATGAACACCATGTGAGGAACCCCAAGGTGCTTTTTAAAGAGGCAACTGGATTTTCTGCTTTTTCTTTTTCTTTGAAGACTTTTCGGTTCTCATCTTAGAAGCTTCTTCAGCTCTGATTGGATGGTGGAGAATAAAATGATTTATACTCTTTGCAGACAGCTGTCACTAAAAGAATGCAAATGACCAGCTGTCAGTAAGGAGTATAAATCCTTCTATTCCCCACCATCCAGTCAGAGCTGAAGAAACTTCTTGGATGAGAAGTGAAACGTCTTCAAAGAGAAGAAAAACCAGAAAGTCCAGTTGCCTCCTGAAAAAGCACCTTTGGGACAACCATGACCTGGATGACTGAGAATCTCCATAAACAATGTGAGGAACAACCATGCAGTCTTAAGAACAGAGATTATGATTTACTGGAATATTTTATCAATATAATTTACTAAAAATAATTCCTTAATTGTGTTTAAATTCCAAAAATAAGCACACATATAGGGTTTCAGATTATAATTTTGGGTTGTTGATAATATGTCATCCTAAAAAAAAAATGACTTTATTTTTTTTTATGCCTTTTGTAATTTGGCTGTCGTTGGTGTAACAGGATACGAGGATCTTCCCCTTCAAGTTGTGGCTCTAGCCCATTGAACATGACCAGCACGCCTCCCCCTGATACTTCATCACCAGGAGGGAAAAAGGTGAGATGGGAGAATTGTAAAGAGTTTTTAAAAAAAGCTATATTGTCAGACTTCACCATATAAATTAATTTTAACTGTTGTAACAAATCTGTAAAATGAATGTATCGCAGCATTTGCAGTCTGTTGAAATAGATGATAGACTGGCATAATAATATAATAATTCCAAGTGGAGTTTTTAAAAAGTTGTTTAAAGGATTTTTAAGTACAAACACAAAATACGAACATAATTTGCCCTACGAATGAAAGCTTCAGAATTCAAGCTATAGCAAAAATTTGATCTTCATTGTTCAAAAGAATCAAAACTACTTTCATATAAAAATATGTTAATATTTTTAATATTAATATAAATTAATATTAATAAATGCTTATCATATAAATAATGTTTCCCTTATTGACCAGTGTTTCCATTAGTCAATAGGTAACAAATTTGAGAACCATTAAACTGATTTATGATGACAAGTATCCATGCACTAATTTGAAGAGCTTATTAAATACACTTGAGGTAGGATCCTAAGTATATTGTGGTTAATGGTATCCTGGCTCTAAGTAGGAACAATATGTAACTATTGATCATGTTACAGTATTTTCTTTGTGGGTATCATTAAAAAAGCCTCAAGTTTGTGTGGCAGAGATCCAGAAAACTGGAGCTGTATATCTTTCAGAGTCTTATTAAATCTTCAATGGAGCCAGATATATTTATAGTATACAGGATACCTATGAACCAGGGTGCCTAACATTGTAAAATAGGTTTTTCAGTTATTGCTCATTGCTGTTTGATTATGTATGAATTATGAATATAAAGCTACTTGTATCTTATCATCAAAAATTTACCAATATATCTCAGTGTATCCCTGCATTAAATGGGATCTAAAGTAAAAAAAGGAAGCACAAAATATAACCAAGTTTATCACTTTCTATCACCTAACTGCATTTAATTTTCTTGTTTCTATGGTCATCCATTTCACCAAATATGACTCTGGGCAGTGTACAATAAAAAAACCTATAAAATATAGGTAGTCCTTTACTTATGACCACAATTGAGCCCAACATTTCTGTTGCTAAGCATGACAGTTGTTAAGTGAGTTTTGCTCCATTTTACGACTTTTCTTACCATAGTTGTAAAGTAAATCACTGCAGTTGTTAAATTAGTAACACCAGTGGTGGGTTCCTACTGGTTTGGGCTGGTTCAGCCAAACTGGTAGTGGTTTGGCAGCCTGGGTCGCTGGAACCAGCAGCAAAACAGACCTGCCATGCCTTTGAACCGGTTCTCCCGATAGTGCCATAGGTGCCGCCATCTTGTTTTTGGCTTTTGCACATGTACATTTTTATAGTACTGTATATGTGTATGCAGCGTACATCATGTGCACGTGCTGTGCAACCACAAAGCGAACCGGCAGTAATGGCTGCCGGAACTCACCCGAGTAACACAGTTGTTAAGTTAATCTGGCTTCCCGATTGCTTTTGCTTGGCAGGTCACAAAAGGTGATCACAAGACCCTGGGATGCTGCAACCATCATAAATGATTAAATTGCCAAGTGTCTGAGTTTTGATTAAGTGACTATGGAGATGCTGCAACGGTTGTTAAGTGTGAAAAATGATCATGTCACTTTTTTCATCACCATTGTAACTTCAGTCACTACACGAATGGTTGTAAGTCAAGGACTACCTGCAGTACTATAAAAACAGTTATTAATTAAAATCATATTATTAAATGGTAGTTTTTTAATAATATGATTAAAATAATATCTTAATACATATCCATACAATTCTTCTAAAACAAAGACACCAAGCTTTTTCAACATACTGATATTTTGTTATTTTTTATTTTGTGCCTTGAGAACAACAACTTGGATGTCTTATGACATTGATGTCACTCAATAGATTATATAGAATTTTTTAACGTGAATTTCTCGGATTATTTCAAAATGGGGAGGGATATTAGATTTTAAGTAGCAATAGCACTTAGACTTATACACAGCTTCACAGTGCTTTACAGTCCTCTCTAAGTGGTTTACAGTGTCAACATATTGCCTTCAACAATCTGGATACTCATTTTACTGACCTCAGAAGCATGGAAGGCTGAGTCCATCTTGAACTGGTGAGATTCAAACTGCTGAACTGTGTGTATTAGTCATGCAGATGATTAATATGTCATTTTAGAAGAGGGAAATAGTGATAATGGTGAATATCTGTAGCTCAAGGGTAAGATGAGGCTAGAAGTTCATTCTCCGAGCTTGAGGGTTGGTTTCTGAACATTTTGTTACCAGGCTAATTAACATTTTCAGTGGAATTTAGGGAAAGTCAGTGTTGATGTTCTTCAGTTTATAAAGGCTTTGTGTAGTCATTAGATCTTGTAATGGAGGGTTCCATCAGATGAGGGTCTTGTCATGGGGAGGTTACATCAGGTGAGAGTCCTTGGGAGGTGTAGTGCTAGTTGGGGGAGTTGCGGGGGTTGGTTAAGGGTTAGAGCTATCACTGGTTGGTTGTGTAGTTGACTTTAATTCTGGGGGGTTCTTGTAAGTTGATTGTAGGTAGATATGTCTGTTGATAGAATTGCTTGTGGAATGCCAGGGATTTGGGATCGCAGCAATTGACTGCCAGCTGACGTGTATGGATTCTAGTTTTAAGTTGAAGTGATGCTTGTCCCAGAAGAATTGATTGTGATTGTTAAAATTGATTTTGTAAATTACAGTTTCTTTCATCCTTCTGCATTATGTCTTTGGTTCTGGATAATTCCTGGTGAAATGTGACTGTGGGTTTGTGGTCTATTGTTATTGCTAGAGTTGGGGAATTCTGGCTAGGAAAGTAGTCTTCTCACTAAACATTAGAGGGGTTTTACAAAAATGTGATGTGTGATGTTGGAATGCTCTGATAATTAAAAAATTGGGACCAGAAGTACATTGAATTATGGGCTCCTGGGGTTTTCAAGATACAAACATCACCTAACACTTTTTGTGACTTTCCTCCCTCTTTTCTGCTACCATAAAAAGCAGAAAACAATTTCATTTTTAAGTTGCATTCCTTTACAGTACTCATTTCTCGCCTCCCACCTCCCTGTATTTGGCAACAACAAAATAATAAATCCTGTAAGTTAGAAATGACAAAACAGAATTTTTTGAATATTTTTTCTTTCGGAGCAAGGGACAGGAGGTTCCAGTGGATGGTATTGACATGCCTATTTGGCCACGAAACTGGGATGAAGCTGAAGACACGCCTCTGTGCTCCACCCTTTCTTCTCCACTTCATCTCAGTCTGGCTAAAGACGAGTCATATTTTTAATGTCTCCTGCGATTTCTATCTCTACTGGAACCTCCTTCCCTCTGCAGCCACCGTAGCTAGCTCTCTGCTCTAGCCTGTAAGTAGCTCTATGTGGTTTTCTTTTCTAACCACCAGGGAGTGTTACTTTGTATCCTTGGGATCGGAGAGAGCGCTGAGGTCGCAGCAGCCATTTCCGGTTTTGCCAAGCACATGGTGCTGATCCTGGGGTTTTTTATGCAATCGGGAGGCTAGAGGCTAGGGATTCCCAGCCCAGAGGGCCCCCCATCGCACCAATCTACTGGAAACGGCTTCGGTGGCTGGAATCGAGCCGCGGAGAGCATGGAGCACTGGGAAGAGCGTGAACAAGTTTTTTTGAACTGTGAGGACACTGCGGAGCGGAGGGGAGCACGCAAAGCGACCCGGGCCGAGGCAAGCCTCGGCAGCAGTCCCCAAACACACCATTCTCGGTGCTGAGGCAGGGACTGCCCAGAAGGGGAGAAAGCAGTTTGTTTTCTCCTTAACTGTTGCAGCAGAAGAGAGGGAGAGCCAGGAGGCTTCACAAGGAGGGTGAGTAGTTTTTTCTTTATTTTCCTTATTCCCCCACATGGTCAAGATGGCGGAGGAGGCGGGCTGGTCTCCTTCTCCCCCATGCTCTCCTGGGGAAGGACCTTCAAACAGGCAGCGACCCACTGCTTATCCCAGGGCCCTTAAGGCTGCAAACCCCCACCCCTCTCGTGCCACCGAGAGGGATGAACTGAGGAGGCACAAGGCTCTTTCAAAGACCTTTTCCAGGGCTGAAAAACTGAGGGCCTTGCAAGGTAGGCTTAGTGCCTTCCCCCCCCCCCCATTCCAGATCCCCATTGGGGGGTGAGTTCCAGCCTGGACTCTCTCCAGATTCCCCAGGGAGATTTTTTGGGGAAAGGTCTCCTTCTCCCCTTTCCCTGGAGGACCAGGATTTGGACCTGGAAGATTCCTGCGCCCACAAGTATCCTAGGGAGGATCAGGCCCTGCCCAGGTCCATTCTAGCTCCCCAATCTGGGGTAGCTCAGGAACCAGAGAATTCCGACTGGGCTTGCCTGGATGTAGATGATCTGCAGTGGCGACTCCTACCCTTCCAGAGAGCCAACACCAGCAGCTCACTGGCCAAGGTCGAGGCCACCCCTCAGATACGGATTTCCCTCAAGTGGTGGCTGTCCCCAGCCTTGCTCAAGGGATGCAAGTTCAGAGACCAGGAACCCCTCGTTCTCACCATGGACGCCAGCGTGTTTGACTGGGGGGTGACCAGTTGGTGCAGGGCCAATGGTCCTACGACATAACATCAATTGGCTGGAACTCCGGGTGATCTATCTGGAGCTTCGATATTTCTGGACCGCTATTGAGGGTCATCACATCCTGGTTCTCACCGACAACATGGTGGCCAAAGCCCACATCAGTCGGCAGGTCGGCACACGTTACAAGGCACTGCACACTGAAGCGATGTCTCTGGGCACCTGGGCAGAGGGACATCTGCAGTCGATCCAGGCGGAACACATCACGGGGATCAACAACCATCAGGCCAAATGGCTCAGTTGAGAGGGTGGACAACGGAGAGTGGAGCCTGTCCCAGGAGCTATTCCAGAGCATCTGCCGGAGGTTCGGACAGCCAGAAGTGGACCTCTTTGCCACTCCGGACAACATCCAGCGTCCGCGGTTCTTCTCTGGATTCCCAGCTCGGGGAACGGAAGGAGTTGACGCCCTTCGTGCAAGGTGGCCAAGGGGATTTCTGTACGCTTTTCCTCCCCTCCCCCTCCTTCCCGGGGTAGTTCAGAAGCTCGTCAGGGAGCAGGCAGAGCTGATCCTGGTGGCTCCTCACTGGCCGAGGAGACCTTAGTTCGCGGACCTCAAGATCCTGTCAGTCCAGCCTCCATGGCAGATACCGGAGGGGGAAATAGAGCAGCACCAAGGAAAGCTGATGCACCCGGAACCACATTAGCTACAACTAGCCATGTAGAGATTGAGCGAGAGCGCCTAAATGGAGCTCAATTTTCTCTGCGGGTGATTAGAACCATAGAGGCCTCTCGCAGAAATGCCACCTCGATGCCACATGGGTGGCTTTCATTTCCTGGTGCCAGGCAAAATGGATTGAGCCCACCAGGGCCTCGGTACCGCAGGTCCTAGAATTCATCCAGGCTGGTCTAGACAAGGGTCTTGCTCAGGGGACTGTGAACAGGCAACTAGCTGCCCTTGCCCTCTTGGGCAAGGGCCTTTGAGCCTTTGAGCACCAAACTTCCTGTTGTGAAGAAGTTCCTTCGGGGGGGGGGGGTCTCCAACCTGTAACCCCCAGTGGTGCATAGATCCCCCCCGTGGAATCTTCCCACTGTGCTATGGGCTCTCATGGAGGAGCCCTTTGAGCCATTGAGAACAGTTAGCCTGAAACACCTAACCCTTAAGATGGTATTCCTAGTCACCATCACTTCGGCTAGAAGGGTGTCAGAGCTAGGAGCACTCTCTTCTAGGGAGGACTTGTGCATGTTCCACAACAACAGGGTCGTGTTGAGATTGGACCCAGCCTTCCTTCCTAAGGTGAATTCCATATTCAACCGTTCCCAGGAACGTGTTCTCCCCGATTTCTGCCCTAATCCAGCTAGGGAACGGGAACAGCAGTGGCACTGTTTGGACATCAGATGGGCCCTGCATATTTACCTGAAGCAGACAGCGTCTGGAGGTCAGAGGCACTCTTCCTATCTTTCCAACTGTCGTCTCTGGGTAGGAGGGTAACGCCTTCCACCATTAGCCGGTGGATCCGCTTAGCCATCTTCCTAGCATACGAATCCCAGAGGTTTCCCTGCCATCTCGGCAGCTTGGGCCTCCCAGGCCCCCATAGAAGACATTTGCAGAGCGGCTACATGGGCATCCCCATCGCTGTTTATCCGACATTATGTGTTGGACACGTTCGTATTGGCTGATGCAGCGTTTGGGCGCAGGGTGCTACAGCAGGTTAGCAGAGCAGGAGTTCCCTGCCTATGGGACTTACCTTTGGTAGGTCCCATCCACTGGAGCCTCCTGTCCCTCTGGAAAATGGCAGTTGGTCTTACCTGAACTGCTATTTGCGGGGCTCGGACAGGAGGCTCCAGTTCCCGTCCTAGGTAGTAGGATAGCTGCGGTGGTGGGAGTTCTCCTTTGTGCCTTGTTTTCAGGTCTGAGGGGAGCTCACTTCGATGAACTGGAGAAGAAAGGGTGGAGCACAGAGGCGTGTCTTCAGCTTCATCCCAGTCTCGTGGCCAAATGGGTGTGTCAATACCATCCACTGGAACCTCCTGTCCAAGCCCCGAAAATAGCAGTTCAGGTAAGACCAACTGCCATTCTCTGCAGTACTAGCAAAATAAAGCTTTCTCCCTCTGGTGAAATCTACATTGCTATGTGTGCAGTCCTATATGTTTGCTAAATATGGCTAGTGATAATCTTATATGCTATCTCTACCTCATATTTTATAATTACTTTACCACTAAGGTAACTGACATTCTTTCTCAGATTGTCATTCTCTTTCTTTGTCTGGTTGAATGTGATCTCTCCCCTCTCGTCCAAAGTGAATTGAAATTTGAAAAATTTGTGGTCTCAGTGTTGCTGGGCTGTTAGTTGGAGGTTTAGTAAACTGGTCCTGCCCTAGCCTTCTGGCCATCTGAAGGCCAGATAGACTGGCCCCTCCTTTGCCCACTAGAAATCATGTAGGCCAGTCCCATCCTAGTCCTCAAGAGACCAGGTAGACCATTCCCACCATCAGCTGCCAAAGGGCAGTGAGCCAAGTCAAGCTCGCAAGAAGTCAGAAGTTGCTCCCACTTACATGGATTTTTTTACCCTTGATCATCCTTCCTTGATTATGTAAGGCAATATCTCTGAAATGATCAAACATGTCATGGGTTATCTAGTAGTATAAAAGAGTGTGGTGTAGCCATTATATATGAAGAATTAATCCATTCTTCCATTTAAAACAATGTAGTCCTGATAAGATTCCAACTTCCCAGAAATTAAAGAGATAGGGCACACTATCTTATGCAGTCACATTTGATTTTTATAAGTGGTATAATTACACCTAGTTTCACTTTGTCTACATAGAGCATCATCTGGAATGTAGTGTCATCACTTGGGACATGTGTAAGGGTAATATTGGTGACAGCATTGTTTTTGAAGTATGATATTACAGAACGCATGTGCATATGAAGCTTTGTAACATAATGAATCAATTTTATTTCTCAACACAAGGTTTGATAAGGAAAATAACCACATAGGATTTTTAACTAACTGTGAAACATAGGGTGTAGCTAAAGTTCACCAAAATTTGGTTCCCAAGTTAGAAATCTCTAGGACAGGGCTGTCAAACTCCTGGGCCATGGCTGTGGAATGGATGTGTTATGCCCACGCCCCATTTAGCGAGTGGGGGGAAAGTCCTGATACTTCACGTGATGCTGCCGTGATGTGCGTTTGACACCCCTGCTCTAGAATGATTGTAATTATAGCAGTAATGAACTACATAGGAAAGCATGTATTCTGCCTGAGTAGGACTTCTTTGTCACTAAGTTGACAGGTGATTGTACAAAGCAAATTACTGAGGAGGCTACATGGCTATATAATGTAGATGAAATTTTATGTATAGAAATATTACTATTTATAAATTTCATTGAAGAGTTAATTTTATGCTAGACTTTTATAACTTCCAGGAAGATCAAATGTGTAAAATAGGCTGAATATAAAGCCTTTTTAGTCTCCGAGGTGGGGCGTGGGAGGAGTCACAGCTGGGTATTGTCATGGCCCATCTGCCCAGAGACAGGTAAATCTTGAGGCCACTCCCTCTACTCCTCCTCTGACTCTCCAGATTAACCTCAGTCTTCGGCCCAGAAGGAGCTAAATTAGCTGGCTCTCCTTGGTACGAGATTTTACCTTTGAATTTCTCAGCTTAGCTTGCTTCGTCTAAGTTTACCTCCTCTCGTGCGCTCTGTAATCAGCCTGTGCACAGAAGCGGTCAGTGCTACTGAGAGGCTCCCGAGCCATGGTCCGGTGGCACGGGGGGGAGCCCCAGGCCCCGCACACAACTGCGGCTGCAAGCGATCCCGGGCTCACCGCAGAGATCGCAGGACCCAGGAATGAGGAGAGCGACTCAGTCGGACTTGGCTCACGTGTTTGGACTGTGTGGTGACGGGAGACATTTCCAACTGCCTGAAGGCGGAGGACAGAAAGGTGGAGTTGGTTATGCGCAGGATGTTCCAGGCGGTATCATGGGTGATTAGGGCTGCCATAGCAGCCTCTTTTTTCAACAGGACCACCCTGTTATGGCTGGGACAACTCCAAGACAGAACTCCAGCGTTGGACGTTAGACTCCTGCAGGACATTACGAAGGTGATGGTGGCCACCCAGTTCTCGGCGGATGCCACCCTGGATGCGGTAAGGTACTCTTCCAGGACCCTATTCTCTTCAGTGGCATTCGAGACACTTGCTGTGGCTGCGCAACTGGCAGGCAGAGTTCCGGGAAAATGGCATTTGGCAGGCACAGAATACATGGGGGGAAAGCTGTTCAGTCCATCTCTGGACCCCATCCTCGTTGAGGACAAGAAAAAGTGAAAGGTCTCCCCATCTACATCCAAGCGATCTGATCACCACTCGGCACCCTACCCCAGAAGATCCAATTATCGAGCACCTGAACAGGACTTCCAACAGCCAAGGTAATCTGCTCCCAGATTCTCCAGGCAGGGGGATAGACAGTTCTTTAGGGACAGATACAGGTTTCAACAGCCTAGCAAGCGTCCCTTTCGAGGGGGGGGGCAGCCGCCCCTTCCGCAGAAACAAGTGATTCAGGATCGAATCACCCCATCGGTGGCTGCCTTACTTTGTTCGCGGATCATTGGGATTGCATCACCACGGATGCATGGGTGCTACGGACAGTCAGGCTTGGTTACGCTTGGAGTTTTGCTCCCAACCCACAAATAGACTCCAGGTCTTTTCCTCCTCCAAGAACTGGCTGGAGCTCAGAGTGATCCACCTGGCTCTCTGGCGCTTCAAGGCGACGGTATCAGGAAAGCACGTTCTGGTGCTGACGGACAATGTGGCGGCCAAGGTGCATGTGAACAAGCAAGGGGGCACCCACTCCATGGCACTTCATGACAAGGCGATGAGATTGGGGAACTGGGCAGAATGGAATCTTCTATCAATCCGAGCAGAACATATCTCTGGGGAGGAGAATCATCAGGTGGACTGGCTAAGCAGGGAGACAGTAGACCACAGAGAGTGGCAACTTCACCCCAGCATCTTTGACCGGATCTGCCAGAGATTCGGCTGGCCAGCAGTGGATCTCTTTGCCTCCCCATCGAACACCAAGCTTCCGAGGTTCATGCCATGGTTCCCGATACAGGGAGCAATGGACAACGACTCCCTGTGCTTCAGTTGGCCATCAAGACTTCTCTACTCCTTTCCTCCCCTCCCTCTCCTTCCTGGAAGCTAGTACTAGAGAAGGCAGAGGTCATCCTGGTGGCTCCCTATTGGCCCTGACGTCCCTGGTTCACAGATCTGATAGAAATGTCAACCTCTCTCTATTGGAAGATGCCTCGGGGGGAGGTGTCCTTTCTCCAGGGGAGCATGGTCCACCCAGACCCAGACTGGCTCCAACTGACCTTCTGGCGATTGAGCAGGAACAATTAAGGGAGGCTCAGATTTTCACCAAGGTCATTGGGACCATCGAGGCTTCCAGGAGGAGATCCACCACTTGTATCTACAATGCGACCTGGGTCTCCTTTGCGTCCTGGTGCCAGTCTGCTCAGGTAGAACTGGCATCGGCCACAGTCCCGCAGATACTGGATTTCCTCCAGAATGGACTGGAAGAAGGTCTGGCCCCTAGCACCCTCAGAAGGCAGGTCTCAGCCCTGGCCACCATCCTGGGGAGAGTGGGTACACAATCTTTTCCCAACTTCCCATCATTAAGCGATTCCTCAGAGGAGCAACTAACCTCCGGCCCCCAGTAATCCAGTTTTCCCTCTTGGGACCTACCCACAGTGCTTCAGGCACTCCTAGAAGCACCATTCGAGCCTCTGAGGGACTTGAGTCTTCAGCTTCTTACCCTCAAGGTGGTGTTCCTCGTAGCCATCACTTCTGCCAGGAGGGTGTCAGAGAT
Source organism: Thamnophis sirtalis (assembly GCF_051295495.1). Lineage (NCBI taxonomy): Eukaryota > Metazoa > Chordata > Lepidosauria > Squamata > Natricidae > Thamnophis > Thamnophis sirtalis. The sequence continues at coordinate 86,179,340 of NW_028261381.1, forward strand.
CAACGCGCTGTTGGCTAGGGCGGATCTCTGCATATTCCACAGCAACAGGGTTGTACTCAGGCTCGACCCAGCCTTCATGCCCAAGATTAATTCCCCCTTTCATAGGGCTCAGGAGATTGTTCTCCCAGACTTTTGTCCATCTCCCTCCAGAGGAAGGAAGAGATCCTGGCATCACCTTGAGGAGGGTGCTGCGCATCTATCTGAAGTGCATGTCAGCCATTAGGCGGTCATAGGCTCTCTTCGTTTCCTTTCACCCTGCAACCAGAGGAGCGAAGATCTCCCCAGCCACCATAAGTAGATGGATCAGAATAGCCATCTCCAAGGCCTACAAGGCGTGAGGTGCTTGAGGGCATCACCGCATACTCCACCAAAAATGCAGCCACCTTGGCGGCCTGGGCCACCCAGGCCCCCATCGAGAACATATGTAGGGCGGCAGCATGGGCTTCGCCCTCTCCATTCATCAGACACTATCGGTTGGATGCTTTCGCGGAAGCATCCTTTGGGAGGAGAGTTCTCCAGAGAGTGCTAGACACTCGGGGAGACTCAGGTCCCATGGCCCCTCCCAGGGACACCTAGCTTTGGTATGTCCCAGCTGTGACTCCTCCCATGCCCCACTTTGGAGACTGTCAGTTGGTCTTACCTGAACTGCATGTCTTGAAGGATGGCGTGGGAGCAGTCACTTCCCACCCATAGTGCGCCCCGCGGAGGGTAGGCCTGAGTTCAGATAGTTACCGGTCAGTCAGGGATCAGGGGGAATGGGGGGTTTGCTCTGTTCCCTTCCTTCTAGATTCACCTTGACTGGACCATCGATTAATCTGGAGAGTCAGAGGAGTAGAGAGAGTGCCCTCAAGATTTACCTCAGTCTCCGGGCAGATGGGCCGTGACAATACCCAGCTGTAACTGCTCCCACGCCATCCTTCGAGACATGCAGTTCAGGTAAGACCAACTGACATTTTGTTTTCATTTTCTTTCAGGTTTTGAATGGTGGAACACAAGACATTCCTCCTGCCAGTATATTGCCTGGCCAGATACAAGACAATCCAGTCTATCCATATTCTGACAACAACTCCATTCTTGGTAAGCCAATTCATGAAAGTTAGAAGATTAAAATGAGGAATAGGAGAGTAGAGCCCTTTCATTGTGGAGCTAGGTGAAATCCTTAAGGATGAATCCTGCCCTACATAGAATGAATAGAATTTCTAAGAAAATATATAGAAAATTAAAAGATGAGCATATTGTAGAACGTAATATTGTATTAATAAAGCTCTAGAGTTTTGGAGGATCATTTTGTTGGAAGATGTTTTTAGTTTAGCTCCAACATTATTTCTTAAAAGAAATTCTACAACTTTGGTACCATATTAGTAATTTTACAAGTTACTATGATAAAATGTAAGATTAATATCTTAAATATTACTATTTAGAATATTTTATATTGATTTTTAATAAATCTTACTAAAATTAGGTTCTTTTTTCAATTTTAATCTACCTCATCCCCCGGAAAAATTCTTAAGATAGTCTAAACACTAACTAGTAGTATTTTATCCAAATTTTAATTATTTATACTATAATGTCATCAGTTACACAATACTATATGGATGTTTCATTTCTTTGTACAGTTGACAGACATAAAATCAGCTATGAAATAAGAGAGTTCATACTATATGCAGTTGCTCTTAACATTGCTCTCAATTATACTAAATAGAGGGATGCAGTGGCTCAGTGGCTAAGACATGAGCTTGTCGATCAGAAAGGTTGGCAGTTCAGCAGTTTGAATCCCTAGCGCTGCATAACGGAGTGAGCTCCTGTTACTTGTCCAGCTACCAACCTAGGAGTTTGAAAGCATGTAAAATGCAAGTAGAAAAATAGGGACCACTTTTGGTGGGAAGGTAACAGCGTTCCATGTGCTCTTTTGGCGTCCAGCCACATGACCACGGAGACATCTTCGAACAGTGCTGACTCTTCGGCTTTGAAACAGAGATGAGCACTGCCCCCTTAAGTCGGGAATGACTAGCACATATGTTTGAGGGGAACCTTTACCTTTATACTGTATACTTTTCTAAGTATAATAATTAATTTAGGAATAGAATTATTGTAACATTTAATTTTTCCTATTCTCTTTCCAGGGGAAAACTCCCATATAGGCATTGATATGATAGAGAATGACCAAGGATCCAGCAGCCCCAGCAATGATGAGGCAGCGATGGCAGTCATCATGAGCCTTTTGGAAGCAGATGCAGGGCTTGGTGGCCCAGTTGATTTTAGTGACTTACCATGGCCCTTATAGATGCTGCCCATAAGCTTTGACAACAGAATATATCGAAGTGCATTATTGGTGGAGTTCTCCAATCTGTGAAGCTTGCTGAATTGCTTTGGTGTTTTAATTTGATAAGCCATATCAGAGAACAGTCATACTTCTCCCGTGTGTACTTTTTGACCAAGTGGAGATGAATTTGCAATGGTGTTCCTATCATTTTTGTTAGCTGTGTATAGCTTGCATTAATTGTATATTTTGGGTATTGTTTTTGTGTTGACTTTTTTTAAAAAAAAAATCACTGTGCAAATTAAGCACTAGCATCACTGGTAGCTTTTATATGCAAATGTCATTTCAGCTATTTGGTGTTTTTACACTACAGAGAAAGTCCCTATGTGGATAAGGAATATTTCTTATACTAATATATCAAAGCTGTTTCTTGTAAGATCCTTTACTATAAATATTGTTGAAGTGTAATGTATTAGACAGTTAAATATTTTTAAAATAAAATGTTTTCTTTGTTCTAAATTGGAGTTACTTTGTAAAGTAGGGTACTCAGGCTTCAGCTGTTTTATGCAACTTGGTTGACTTACCTAATAAGCCAAATCCAGGATGAATATAGCTTTACTATTTGCGATGTAACCTATCAACTGCAATTTGGGTGGGTATATTGTATTCGATCCACAGATTTTGTAACACCATAGGAATACTTGAAATACTTAAATTGGGTAAACTTTAAAACAGGAAAATTTTCTTCCTTCCTTCAACCCAATATATGCAAGACCTTGAACCTTGTCTCGGTTGCTTTGCTCTTTTCTTTCTACATCTGGCAAAATAAGAGTATGAGAGTAAGTCACAGAACAATGATGCTTAAGTGTGGTGGTATTTGGAAAATGAAGATTGTTCCTTGAACCTTCTCATCCTAGAAGATAAACTATCCTACTAGAAACCAACAGAATACCAGAGGCATACATCAAACATGATTTTTTGGAGTGGGGTCATACCGAAACACAGCCTAGTTAATACTCAGTTATTATAGTATTAGTTAATATTCATAGTTCAATAGTTTCCTTTTTGAAATGGAAGGAGAGTAAAGGAAGTTGAATCAGATAGGAGCGGGAGACTGTGGACTGTTTGCTGATGCAGATAGTTTCCAGAGTATTGACTGAATGATTGCCAATCATTTCTGGAGATAATGACTATGCCTTATTAGAGTCTTGTTCTTGCTAACTTACCTAGGGCAGCTCCAGTGGAATATATAAACAACCCAGTTTCCAAAAAACAAGATCAACAAGCAAGGAAAAAAAGGAATTTGAGCACATCAAGATAAGAGGAAGGTACAGGGAGATATCTGCTTTTTCTCTTCTATTTTTTTCCATCAGTAGTACAGTAGGTAATCTTGTGTTCAGCTAAGGAAGGTGACAGAGAAGGCTCCAAGCAATAAGTGAGGGAAGCATCATTGTAATTCATAAATAATATGTAGTGTTTCTGTTCCTGTCTACAAACATCCAGAGTGTATTCCTGCTAACGTGTTCCCTTTATTAGAAAAAAAAAAGGGCGGGGTTGCTAAAGAAAAAAGTTGTAAATCTGCAATGGATCAGAAATAATATAAGTTTCTTGACTACTCTCCGACTATTCTTGAAACTCTCCAAAAGGAATGTATTGGAATAAATACCAATTGGTGAGGGAGAGAACCTCTCTGGTACAAGCAAGTACATGGAAGAATGTGATGTAAAATAAAAGAATCACTGGTGCCAAGCTCTCCTAAAGGAGTATTAATAGTCACCTGGGCAAATCATATCACTGAACCCATACAGAGGACGACCTCATACTAGAAAGAGAAAGTGCTGTCGATGTGGCCCGATATTGGGTAAATATCATTTACTATTAATCTTATGTAACATACTTTTTACACATGCTACATTCTATGACCTGTTTTATACATAGAATAGAATAGAATAGAATAGCAGAATTGGAAGGGACCTTTGAAGTCTTCTAGCCTACCCCCCTGCCTAGGCAGGAAACCCTACACCACTTCAGACAAATCTTCTTAAAGACTTCCAGTGTTGGAGCATTCAGAACTTCTGGAGGCAAATTGTTCCACTGATGAATTGTTCAGTCAGGAAAGGAGCGTTGACTTACCTGAATGGTCTTTGTGCGCTGTGGGAGAGTCTAAGCATGGGTTAATTCTGTCTGATTGACCTGGACTGAACTGAAACATATTTAGCCATGCCTCCGCTGCTGGCACTTCAGATTTTTTCGATGAAGGCGTGGACCTGTAAGTCTATTCAGCCGTGGTTCCATTGTCTGGCGTAAAGTCAAATTTAGATCATACAAGTCGTACTTCAAAAATAGTTCACATCTATAAAGCTGGCAGCAGCAAGAGACCCTAGGGTGGGGTTGGACTCTCCCGCAGCACACAGAGAAGACCATTCAGGTAAGCCAACGCTGTTCCTGTGCGCTGCTTGGAGAGTCCAAGCATGAGACATACCCAAGTTAAATGTCACTAGGGCAGGGAGTAAGCTAGTTAATGGTATCTCCAGTGGAATGAATACCCTGAAGGACTCGTCTCCCGAATGCTGCTTCCGCTGATGCAAACTTGTCTAATTTATAATTTCGCACAAACTGAGACGGCGATGCCCACATTGCCAGTCTGCAGATTTCTTCTATGGGCGCTTGGGTTGCCCAGGTTGCTGTGGATGCGGCACTCCTTGTGGAATTAAATATGTTTGCTGCTACTTAAAAAGTAATAATTGTAGGGGAAAAAACTAATTAAAAAATAATCCAGCAACAGGATTATAAGACTTTAAATTATTTTAAAATCTGAGGTTTCATAGACCAGTTTTCCCTAATGTGCTGCTCTCCAGATAGTTTGGATTACATATTCCATCACAAAAGGCTTGCCAGCATCCAAAATAAGTGGAAGAGGAAGATTGAAGAAAAATGCCACACAACCAGTTTACATGCTTCAGCCTCAATTCAGCATATCAAACAGAACATACACATGTAACATTGTACCTAAACATTTATGTAATTGAGGCTTAAATAGTTTCCTTGGTAATTTTTAGTTTGACACAAACTATAAATATTAAATGGTGATCAGTATTTACCGCATTTTTCAGAGTATAAGATTCACCAAAGTATAAGATGCTCCAAGGTTTTGAAGAGGCAAATTAAAAAAAAAGTTTTTGTACTCTGCAAACCTCCCAAAAACGACCCATTTTTCGTGAAAATGGGCCCCTTTTTTTTCTCTCCAAAAAAAAGCATGAATAACCTTTAGGGAGCTTCCAGAGTGTTCCTGGGGGGTGGGTCCCCCACAAAACAAGCAAAAAATGACCCATTTTTCACTTTTAAATTGTAGACCTATAACATTTAACATTGAGCAAGTAAAATCAATGATTTGGATGAGCAGATAAATGGGGAACTCATTAAATTTGCAGATGACACCAAGCTGGCAGAAATAGCCAACACTCCAGAAGATAGGCTTAGGATATAGAAGGATCTTGACAAACTTGAACATTGGGCACTATCTAAAAAATGAAATTCAATGGTGAAAAATGTAAGGTTCTACATTTAGGCAAGAAAAACAAAATGCATAGGTACAGTATAGGTGGTACCTTGATCAATATAGTAACTGTGAGATGGATCTTGGAATCCTAGTGGACAACCATTTAAATATGAACCAGCAGTGTGCAGCAACTCCCAAAAAAGCCAACACAGTTCTAGGCTGCGTAAACAAGAGGGATAGAATCAAGATCATGTGAAGTGTTAATACCACTTTATAATGCCTTGGTAAGGCCACACTTGGAATACTGCATTCAATTTTGATCGCCACGATGTAGAAAAGATGTGGAAACTCTAGAAAGAGTGCAGAGAAGAGCAACAAAGATGATTAGGGGACTGGAGGCTAAAACATAAAGAACGATTAGAGGAACTGGATATGTCTAGTTTAATAGAAAGAAGGACTAGAGGAGACATGATAGCAGTGTTCCAATATCTCAGGGGTTGCCACAAAGAAGCGGGAGTCAAACTATTCTCCAAGGCACCTGAGGGTAGAACTAGAAGCAATGGGTGGAAACTAATCAAGGAGAGAAGCAACTTAGAACTGAGGAGAAATTTCCTGACAGTTAGAACAATTAATCAGTGGAACAACTTGCCTCCAGAAGTTGTGAATACCCCAACACTGGAAGTCTTTAAGATGTTGGATAGCCATTTGTCTGAAATGGTATAGGGTTTCCTGCCTAGGCAGGGAGTTGGACTAGAAAACCTCCAAGGTCCTTCCAACTCTGCTATTGTATTGTATTGTAAGCGCCTGGGTCCTCACACCGCTGACCACTGCACTCGGATTACCGCTAATCACGAGGGCATCAGCACTCCAACCCTCTTGCAGCGCCTCCTGGCCGCCCGACAGCTGTGCTTGCCCGGGCAGAGCATAGGATACGTTAGCAACGGCTCAGTGAGATGGAAAGAAGAGAAAAACTTTTAAAAGCTCACCAATCTGCTCTCTGTGAAGGGAATTGAGGTAGGAAGGAAAGAAACACACAAAATTATTGATTTGGAGAATCCAAGTAACTGGTTTTCCTAGGAACCACGTTAGGATATGTCCACTGGGCTAGACTGAATTGAAAAAATCTTAGGTGGCAGCAGCGGAGGCATGGCTAAAGATCTTTCAATTCAGTCCAGGGCAGTCAGACAGAATTAACCCATGCTTGGACTCTCCAAGCAGCGCACAGAAGAAATTCTCCTCAGTTCTAAGCTGCTTCTCTCCTTGATTAGCTTCCACCCATTTCTACCCTCAGGTGCTTTGGAGAATAGTTTGACTCCCTCTTCTTTGTGGCAACCCCTGAGATATTGGAACACTCCTATCATGTCTCCCCTAATCCTTTTCATAAAACTAGACATACTCAGTTCCTGCAGCTGTTCTTCATATGTTTTAGTCTCCAGTCCACCTAATTATCTTTGTTGCTCTTCTCTGCACTCTTTCTAGAGTTTCCACATCTTTTCTACATCGTGGTGACCAAAACTGGATGCAGTATTCCATGTGTGGCCTTATCAAGGCATTATAAAGTGGTATTAACACTTCACGTGATCTTTATTCTATCCCTCTGTTTATGCAGCCTAGAACTGTGTTGACTTTTTTGGCAGCTGCTGCACACTGCTGGCTCGTATTTAAATGGTTGTCTACTAGGATTCCAAGATCCCTCTCACAGTTATTACTATTGAGCAAGGTACCACCTATACTGTACCTATGCATTTTGTTTTTCTTGCTAAATGTAGAACCTTTTTTCACCATTGAATTTCATTTTTTAGGTAGTGCCCAATGTTCACGTTTGTCAAGATCCTTCTGTATCTTAAGCCTGTCTTCTGGAGTGTTGGCTATTCATGCCAGCTTGTTGTCATCTGCAAATTTGATGAGTTCCCCATTTGTCCGCTAATCCAAATCATTGATTTTATTTGCTCAATATTAAATGTTATATGTCTACAATTTGAAAGTGCTCCCAACATATTTTTTTAAAAAACATGACCATTATTTAAAAAAAAAAAACTTGGGAGCTCCATGGGCTGAAGAAACCTCAGAGGTTCCTTAAGAAAGAAGTTATGTCAAATTTATAGGTACCGCCCAGTTTGCAGCCTGATCATTTGCAAGAAAGTATTAAAAAGAACAAGGGAGTCTAGTATCTTGTAGCCCCAACCCCAGTAATAGCAATTTATTGAACTGAAGAAAACTGGTACCTTGGAGAAAGTGAACACATTGTCCCTTGAATTTGTGCTATCCAGAGTTGTTTTGGGGAAGAGTCAAGCTTGTATCCTGCATTGCAGAAAAGCAGATTTTGATGAACTCCAATTTTGAATGGAATGTGAAACAAGATTCTGTATTAAACACAACCACAATCTCCACAAGGAAAAGAACTTTAAGAGACCAGCATGATCTCACAAATACTGAAAAGGATATTTACAGGTAGCAGGAGGAAGAAAACAACTTGAATACAAGGTAGTACCCAAAAGCTGCAGGAACCTTTCAGAAAAGCTAAAGTTCAAAAAGTACTGAAGCTTACAAGAGATGATGTTGGTAATGGGAAACAGAAAGCAGAACTTAGTAATTTCTATTGGGCTTCTGCCCTCTTATAAGGTTAAAAAAAGATAAAACTTAGCTGGTCATCATTATGCCACTGGGGAGAAAAAGATAAGAACCTTTAGCTAATTTACATGAATGTGACTCTCCTGAGTCAATTGAATTATGTCCCAGAATACTCAAGGAACAAGCAGAAATTATTATAGAATCAAACTCAGTCTCTTTAAGGAATACTAGAGCAATTGTAACCTTCATTTCTAAGGAATATGATAACTACAGACCTTGATGTCTAACTGGGCAAGGATCTAAAATAGATCATCAAGCAGCATATCAGTGAGCATTCGGACAGGCATGCTACATTTAAAAGGATGGGTTTCTCACAAATAATGACAAATGTTTTTTTTCTTTGATAAACTAGCTTAGAATTACATAAACATTCTTAAAATTGTAACCATGGATAAATGTTACATGGACTTATAATTGACTGAATGACCACACCCAAACAGTGCTCATTAGTTATTCTACTTTAGTTTGAGGACAATATAAAGTGGACCTCTTCAGAGCTCTTCAATATTTTTATCAATGACTTGGATGAGGAAGTTGATTTGAGACTTTTTAACAAATCTGCAGAGGATATAGCGCTGAGATGCATCTATTTTAGAGTAAAAAAAAATAGGATTCGGCAATGAACTGGTAAGAGTTGAATAGATTTTTAATGAATAAATTAAAACCCTGCATTTGGAAGAAAAAAATGTAAAACACAAATGTAGTTTTAACTAGTAGTACATATGTAAAGAATCTAGGCATTTTTATCAACTACAATTAAACAAAAGTTCGCGATGTGATATAACTGCTAGAATAGCACATGCTATCTTGTACATTAATAGGAATCCAGAATCCAGGTGATGGGAAGTATTTATTCCATTTTCCTCTGTCCTAGTAAGACCCTTTGTGGCGAATTCTAGAGAACAAAGTTGAAAGGACAGTGAAAAATTCAGAAGAAGCTACTAAGATGGTGAAGAACCTGGGAACTAAGCTCTTTACTAACCAGGCTCTAAGAGAAATGATTAAAGGATTAAGGATCCTGTTCAGGGGTGAAATCCTCCCGGTTCGGCTGAACTGGTGGCAAAAATCCCTGGTGGCCCAACCCACGCCTGCCTCCTCACCTGGTTGCCATGTCACCGCTCACCTCTTCCAGCCGCTCAACCCGCCCAACCAATCCAAACATTTCTCCCTCCATTCGCAGCAGAGCTGCTGCAGCCTATCCCTTTAAGATAGTCTCCGGGAGGGAGGGGGCCTGGGGGAGACCATAAAGAGAGCAGCAACTCCACAGAGGGAGAAACATTTGGATTCTCTGCAACATAATTCAACATTAAATGTAGCAGAGAGAATCTGAATGTTTCTCCCTCTATTCACAGCAGAGATCCCCCCAGCCCCCTTCCTCCTGGGGGCTATCTTAAAGGGACAGGCTGCAGCAGCTCTGCTGGGAATGGAGGGAGAATCGTTTGGATTCTCTCTGCCGCAGCATTGACTATGAGCCCTTCTCATGCTCATACACACATTTTTTTCCAACCAGGTTCTATGGACGTGGCTTGGTGGTGGTGGGTCATGTGACTGAGTGGGGTGTTGCCATGAGTGACATTGAGTTGGCCACACCCACTCAGTCATGGGACCCCTCCTCACCAAACCACGCCCACAGAACCGTTAGGGAAAAAATTGAATGTCACCCCTGATTCTGATTAAAGGATCTATAAGAAAAAACTAGGGGTAGATATGGTAATCTTTCAATATGTAAAGAATTGTTGTACAAGAGGGGACTTAATCTATATTGTCACAGAAGACACAGCCAGAACCAATGGATTAAAGCTAAAAAGAGACATTTAAACTTCAGGAGGAACGTCTTGACTGTATGAAATGTTGATCAGTGGAATGAGCTGCCACATAAAATGTTAAGTTCTCCTTTAGGCATATTCAGATATGGTTATATGGTTCTCAGAGATGTTCCAAAAAAAATTTCACTGAGCAGTGAGGTCTAGTGATTAAGGCACTAGACTAGAAGCTAAAAGACAGTAAATTCTAGTTCTCCCTTAGGCATGAAAGCCAGCTGCATGGCTTTTGGTAAGTAACTCACACTCAGCCCAACTCACTTCATAGGGTTATTGTTGTGAAGAAAACATGAGGAAGAAGGAGTACTGTGTGTGTTTATTGCCTTGAGTTATTTATACAAAATAAAGGCAGGATATAAATATAAATTAAATAAATAAAGTTGATTTCCTTCAAGATCCCTTCCAGTGCTATGCTTTTACATATCCATGTAGAAAACCACTGATCATCATGGTTTCAAATGTCAATTATCAAATTTGGGAACAATGAATCATGTTGATAATATATAGTCAAATTGCCAGAATAACATCCATTCTGAATAGAAAAATTCAGGAAGTACAAAGTATCAGACATCAGTTAGACAAAACAGAATGCATGTTTTTCCTTTTGTGTTGCTTAAATGGAACTTTTAATTATGTGCACATGAATGCTATTTTCTGTCATTCTGAATACTAATTACCTAATGATTATAAATTACAGGAAGTGTGTATGACAGAGCTATGCAACACTTCACCATGGCATCTATCAATGACTCAAAACAATCACTTCTATTCCCAGGGTTCTATGGTTGCTTTAAGGTGTTGCAGGCATAAGCTATATTCATGATTACGCATGCTCTGAAGCATCATTTCCAACTTATTTCAGAAATACCTTACAGACATTATGGAAAGGCACTTAAGTTTCCCATTCATACTTTAAATATACCTCTAAGCCTGAACTTATTATTCAAAAGAATATAGTGGTTTTACATTGTGCCAAAATTAGACAAATTCTGCCAGCTCAATTTATTCCTCATTAAAAACAATACCCGTTCCCAACAAATTCAATGAAGATGACATGAATATGCTACACAAATATCAAGAAAGGTCAATTGACCCTGCCAACAAATCCAAAGGTATTAATCTAATTCTACAAAAGATTGAAGTCAATTCTAGTCAAAAGCAGTTAGTCAACTATATCATGAGAATTTCCAAATTCTCATGAATTGTCCCATTTTGCCTTGTTTTTAGAGGAAAAATCCAAAAAATGGGGAATCATAGAAAAAGCAAGCCACTCCATATTAAATAATAGGAAAGATGACCTGATTATTTTTTTCTGTAAAATGTAGACTGTTATTCATCAATTTCAGAAGAATGAATAAATTATATTACTGCTAATATTAAAATAATGGAAATTTTATTTGAATGAAAAACTTGAGTTTACAATCCGTTATTAAGTGAAGAGTGAACAATTTGCATTTTTCTATTCTATGACACATATGAAAAACCTCTCAGTAAATAAATATTTCTGTGAACATATTTAAGATAAGGCATTTTTTTAAAGATAAAGCCCATATCAGTTGTTCCTGACCCTTCAACATGGCTCACATCAAAACGTGAAAAAAAAATTTCACTGGATAATTCTGAAAAAAGTAGGCTGTTGGATCACAACCCAAATGTCCCAGTGGCAAGAATGTTGTGCTCATTCATTAGAGAACAAGTTAATTAACCTATTACCCCTATTCAGAACAAACTATTTACATTTCGCTGAATAGAGAATCTCTGAAAGCAGCACTGTTAGAATCAACAACGTGCACCCAGACTATAAAAATGGCTTTGAGAATATTTTTGTCCACCATTTGTAAAGTGCCACTATCAATTTTAAGTCTTCATTTTGCTCACTGTACCAAAATACTGAAGAAACCATAGCTTCCAAATCCTGCTGTTTTTGACAAGAGTTTGAGGCTAGTAACAGTCCACCATACAACCAATACCACAAAAGCTACTTACTGGGAAACAAATGCAGGTATGCAACTGAACCTCATGATGTTACATATGTACTCCTACAAACCATAATCAGATCCCACTTTGGTCTTTGTGAAGTCCATACTGCAATATCCTGAAACATTTTATGTTCATTACACAATGGAGAGAAGCTGGAATTGCAGTGCAGTATGAGCTCATTACAGCATCTTCAATTTTTTTTTAATAATAGCATGCTTTTGTTTAACCCCCAGTTTGGATCAGAGTGGCAAGTTCTGTCCTTCAGGATCTGTGTCACTGTTGCTGGGTTGAGGATGAATTGGTAGAATATCTAGCTCATCCACCTGGGGAGTGGGGTGCATCACCACTAGCTGGTCCTGGGGAATGTCTGCTGCAGCTGCTGCTAGGTTGGTAATCGATTTACTTTTCACACACTGGAAGTCAACATGGCGACTTTTCCCTTCTTCCTTCTCCCATGACATCCTTATGAAAGGTCTTTGGACGTAATTATAGATTACTTCTGGTCTCCCACCAGGTCGCTTCTTAACTTTTTCTTTGTATGTGGGATAACCTAAAAAAAATTACCAATAACATTTATAAATTTTATTTCACTCAACATTTGAGGACTCTGAGGTAGAATACAGCATTTTATTCAACAAAATATGCTATTTATTCGGCATATTTAAGGCATATCATTTTGTAAATCCATCATCTAGCTTTTCACTGCAGTTTAATTGGCACTCTACTTTTAACACTTTTTGTAATTAAGATTCACTTCACAAGATAAATTATTCATTCTAAATTAAAATTTCAAGCTATGTTTCCGTATAAGAATAAAGCTTAAACTTAAGCAGAACAACTGTTTACCTGAATTAAGACATGGTACTGAAGAAAGGACAACACAGTGACTGCTTATCTCTTTTTTTGAAGTCACCAAATTGCAGTATTATGTGGTCCTCGTTTAAGAATCACTTGTTCAGTGACTGTTAGATCTTATGACAGCATTGAATTAGGGTACTTACACCTTCTCCCCAAGGTTCTGGCTGTTGCAGCATCCCTACATTTGTGTGACTGCTATTTGCAACCTTCATGGCAAGCTTCTGATAAGCAAAACAGGGAAGCCAGAAGGTGGCCGCAACTGTTGTAGTTAACAACAACTACCTGTACTCCCACTTATTTCACTGTGGTTTTAGATCATAAGTGTCTACATCCTAGTTTTTCACTGCATGTTAGATTAGACAGTAAGATTAAATTATCTTACCTTCTATACCTAATCGAATCTTCTTAAGACCCCTTTCCTTCAGTACTGATTTGGCCACATCTCTGTTCTCAATATACTTGAAGAACCTATATAACTTTGTGCTATAAATAACTGGGGGAAAAATACATTTCATGAAATCAATAAACTGTATATACATTGTCAGTATAAAAAAAACCAAACTAATGCATTTGGAAACAACTTAAAAATATGCATAGTATTATTTATATCATCTAAGAATCCATGTATTACTAGATTGAAGAGTGATCCGACATGGTAATATGCCCCTGCACAGACTACATTATGACCTTGTACACACACATGGAACAAGGTGATCGTAAGCCAGATATAGCTATAGTTCTCCAAATGACAGATTTGACAGGACACATTACACAATCAATGTGCTGAATTACCATAAAAATTATGTCTACTAAATGATGCAGGTCTGCACAATGCAGAGTGATCAGACGTATTGTAGTGCATATATTTAAACAATTTATATACAATTATATAGAAAAGGGAATGAGCCAAATTCAACCGGAATGCCAATTGACTTACTTTGAGAATACTCTTCTCCCATTTGAGGTGGATATTCTTCATCCCAATCAACAACATCATCATCAGTGAGCACTACAATATGACACTCTCTTTCCCCACTCTGAGCACTGGCTACCATCAGTGGCAGTATCATTTCTTCAAGGTAAAATTCAAACTGTTTCCGAGCACCATCATTTGATAATTCATGCATGAGAGCACCTGAAATGAAAGCAATCAAATTCATTACTCTCTGCACATAAGAATACTTAGCTGAATGTTAGATGATCCATTATTAATTGCTTCAATAAAAATATTACTTTTGGCACAACAGAGGTGCAACTTCTCATAGTTCTCGTAATTGCTAAATGATGCTCAAAGATTTTCAATATGTTACCTTGCACTTCCTAGTTTCTGGGCTTAGAATAGTAATTGCTGATGTTTACAAGGTATCTCTGACTTGCATATAAAGCTAAATAAGCTGGATCAAAATAGTGTAACTTGAGAATTAATCAACACATCAAAATCATTAAAGTTTTGCAGGCCCCTAAAAATTATTCCTTTCAAATATTCAAGATAGTTATTTGAGCATGTAACATCCTTTAAATATTTTTCATTCTTCTAGTAGAAGGAAGTCTCATGTTTCCTATATTACTCAAAGAACTCAAATGGGTTGTATTTGCCAACCTTAATATAGCAAACAAAAGGGGCTAGTAATTTACCTGCTACATTGAGCAAAAATACTGGCATCAACGTTTTATGGGGAACCTTCAGGCCATATTTCAATTTGGATTTTTACAGAAAGGCTAATCTAAAGGTTTAAACTCAGTAATCCAGGCCCTCTACTGTCTCACTAAATGTACACTACCTTTAGAGGATGCTGTGAATAGAGGCTAAAATATTAATATTAAACTATTAGCTAAAATATATTTTTGTCTTCTGGTTTCAGTCCCTTTTAACTATGGAGGTTGAATTCCAGTCTGTTTGGAAGTAATTCCCTGTTACATAAATAAAGTTGCCTAGAATTCTCTCATTCCTTATTTACTATTCTTGAGATTTGATCAAACCAGGTCGGTGCTGAACCAGCAAATATTGAAAGCTAATGTAATGTATTAGTTAAAGTGCTGCTAGAAATCAGGAGACCAACCCACACTTAGGTATGAAAATTAGCTGGGAGACTTTGGATCAGTCTCTCTCTCATACCGCAACACATCTCATGAAGTTGTTGTTGTTGTGGGAAAAACAAGGAAGTAATTAGTATGATAGCCATCTTGATCTGATAATACACACACACATAATAATAACTCTCAATCCAATTACACATTACTCATATAATAATATTAATAGTTATAAAGTCTGATCTAAGTAGTGCTCCAATTCTCCCTAATATTGACAGCACAGACATACAGTAGCACCTGCAGCATAGCTTATTAAAAGCATCCAAAATGTAGAAGGGACACTACTTTGACTGTTTGGAAAGAAAAATACTATACTTGGAACATTTAGGTCTCTGAAAGCTTAGGGAAGCTGAATCTACTGAGCAGATTCTCCTTCAATATATACATATACATTAGAAATACTCCAACCTCTTCATAATTGAAAAGTTTACAGGTAACAGTTCAAGCTATGCCTGCTTATTAGGCTAGAATCCATTTATAACAGGTTAGTCATTTTAATATTATTTATGATTCCTGCATGTAGTTTTTAGAGTTACGATGTTCATAGTTTTTGGCTATTAATGCAAAGTTTTATCTCTATGTTCCACAGCTTAGATAGATTACGTTCAGTAACACATCTTGTGGTTCTGTAATCTATTCATATTTTAAAATATATTTATATTGCATCTTCTTTCTATATAATTGTAAAACTATTTAATGTTAGACATTTGTAATAGTAATGCTAATACTTTAAATATTTCTTCCATTCTACAGTCCATATATATATATATGGAGTTGTTGGTTATAAGTTGCATTGTTATGTGCTATATGCTGCTGCTTATGAGCGAAATAAAATTTTATATATAAAACCTCTATGCACTTAATGGGTACTACAGTATATATTACTAAACCCAATCATCAACCCAATCTATAATCTATTTTAGGATGTTAAAATTGATAGATGCTGAAATATTACTTGAAGTAGTTTATGGGTAGAAAACAGCATCTTAAAAATGTACATATGGGTATATGAGGTTAACAGCAATATTATACTTACTGAGGTCTCTACATTTGATAGTACTATAATCAAAAGAAATACATAGATAGTCACACGCTTCTCGTAGTTCAGGAATAGATATTCCATCTGGACAACGTATCATCCCAGTCTTGTAATAATCCTTAAATTAAAAAAGAAAAAAGCAGACTTGTGAGAAAACATTTAATTTGTACAGAATAACTTTTCATTTTTCTAATATGTTTTGCTGCTACTGCAAACAAATTGGGTGTCCAGTGGTAACGGAATGAAGCAATCTCCTTCCTGTCATATGGAGACTGGGAAGAGACCCCAAAGAACTAGAACAACAATTAAATTCTGAGAGCAATTCAAATTGCTTGGCTAACAACATTTTGTTTAATGAATCTTAGGAAATATCTCCCCTCAGAAATGTTATCATACAAAGATGTTAATGTCTTCATTCTGTTTCTCAACTTCAGTCGTCTACTTCCTTGCTTACAAATAGCATAGTTGAGGAGTTGAGGAACTCTGGTGTTTTCATGGGCAAAGTCTTTTTAATTAATATATTAGTAATCATAAGCACATTTTATGAAAAATAGCTTGCTCACTATTGCTGCCTTTTCCCAACAATACACTGCCATATTCCAGAAGATGGTACATAGATGGTAAATCCAAAAGGAATGGCCAGTATCTTAACTAAGCTGAGAATCCTTTAACATTCAGATATATTAATGAGATGTCTAAACAGAGTACCATATTTGTCGGAGTATAAGACACACCTTTTTTCCCCCTAAAAGAGGGTGAAAATTTGGGTGTGTCTTATACACTGAATGTAGTCCCACCCACCAGCCCAACCTTTTGGCCTCTGCCTCCCAGCAATTTACCTCCTTGCAGCAAATGGGGGCTTGTGGAGCCTCTAGCAATCTCTGCAGCCTGAAACAGCTGATGATCGGGAGAAACTGAAAGTGAAACTTGCTGTTTGCTGCAGGAGGCAAATTGCTGGGAGGCAGAGGTAGATATTTTTTCTTGTGCTAATCAGGCTGTTTGCTGCAAGGAGGTAATTCAATAACTATAAATGCCTATAGAATGTTCAAATTATTAGACTTATTTTTTAAAGACTGCTTTTTTATTGTTCTAGACAGCTTAACAAAATGAAGTTTTTTTAAAATAAATGCTCGATCTGAAAAGACCCAGTGCTATTGTATCTTCTTTTAAATAGCAGAAAATAACTATACTTCCAGAAAGCACATCAATTTTAACAGCATCTGTACAAGTATAGTCTGAAATGTAACACTACAGTGTATAGTGTCTGCACTGTTTGCTGTTTGTTGCAAGGAGGCAAATTGCTGGGAGGCAGAGGCAGATATTTTTCCCTTGTTTTCCTCCTTAAAAGCTAGGGGTGTCTTATACTTTGGAGCATTTTATACTCCAAAAAAGACAGTAAGTCACAGACCTATATCTAAATTCTTTATTCCTGAATTTTCCAAGTTTTTGTAAAATAGCAATATGAACTAATAGTACTGAGAATATTGTTTAAATAAATTATAGAAGTTCATGATAAGCTTTTATAGGAATGATGTTCCATTTTTAAAAATTTTATAAATGTGAAAGGGTGGGAAACATAGTATCTTATGAAATCTCACCAAGATAGCACGAAACACAGTGGAACCAATTCCTTCAGCCACTTCATATTCTCCTTTTTCATTGGGCCGTGTGAAGTTATGTTCCCGTCCGGAACCGAACATCCTATATATAGAAGAGGGGAAAAAACATGTTATTCAAAATCCACACAGCGCACATAGTTCACTAGTATTTGAATTCAATTTGGTAAAACTTTAGAAGCAATTATAGGAAATTCAGAATATGCACTGTTAAGGGACTTGCAGACTTTACAAGAGATTACATTATGTTCATATATCCAAAGGAAAACATTTTTTGGAAATGTTAATTTTAATCCATGCAAAATATGAATTAATTCAAAAACATTCTGAACTTCAAAGTTTAAAATAGAAGTGTTTTGCAATTTTTAATAATATATGTGTGGAAATGGATGAGTAAGAAAAACACTGATCTCCACATGAGTAGTATCTAGTAGTATTTAAGTAAACTGAAGCTGAAACAGTAAATTAAAAAAAAGTTCCCCACATTTAGACAGCCAACCAATCTGCTTTTTGGCAAATTTGCAATTAATGTTGAATTGACATATTTCAAAATAGTAAGTTAGCATATACTGAACATGTATTACGTTAAGCTTCATATCTTGTTCAGCACCAGTCTTTCCCCAAACTTTGGCCTTAGCCACAAGAGCCTCTCTGAAGTTGCCCAACTGTTATGTTTAACCTGAGAGAATATAATTAAATAGGTAACAATAATAGCAGTATTACATTTTACTTAAGTTTAAATATAAATTAAATCAGCTGTTTTGTTTAATTACTTTTTGCTTTCCCCTTGTCTGCCCCTATTACTTTTTCAATCAGGCCCATCACATATCATTAAAAGGCCAACTATGGCTCTTGGTATTTAAAAAAAGGTTCTTACTATAGATAAATGGCATTGTATGCATCCTCATTATCACATACTCTACTCCAGAATGAATTTGACACTTTACATTAGGTAAGTTCAAAATAACAAGAGTGTTATTTTAAAAGTAATTATTCAGTCATGAAATGTCTTATTTCCAGGAAGGATAGAGTGGTTTAAAAAGAAACCACACAACAGCTAAATTATACTTCATGAAAAATACAGTAATACAAATTAAAGACGACTAAACTACACCTGAAATGTTACACTCAAGTATTTGACAGAAATAGCAATAGCACCTAGATTTACGTATCATTTCCCAGTGCTTTATAGCCTTCTCTAAGTGGTTTACAGACTCAGCATTTTGCCCCCCAACAATCTGGATCCTCATTTTACTGACCTCGGAAGGACGGAACACTAAGTCAACCTTGAGCCAATGAGAACTGAACTTCTGGCAGTCGGCAGAATTAGTCTGCAATGCTGCATTCTAACTACTGTGCTACTAGGGCTCTTTGACAGAAGCAGCAAATAATGAGATCAAAAATATTTCGCAATAAGAAGACATTTGTGTTTTGCCATGATTTACAGGGATATCTGATGGTATATATGCAATAAAAAGCCACACCAACCTGCCCAGCATTGTATTTGGCTGTGCAGTAAAAACTGAAGGATCTACAACAAATCGAGTATTGTCCACTATAAGTGTTACTCTCTCTGACATTCTTATGTTCCGTGCTCCTTCTTTTGCATTCTCATACACAAAAACCATTTCTCCAGCATTCTTGCAACTCCCATCCGAACTTGACAGGCTGTTGTTTCTACTGTTTACTAGACTGCTACTGGAACCATTCGGAGAAGCTTTCTGAGGACGAGGGCTGCTTGGTCGAGATGAGCTATGATCCTTCTCACGTTCTGCAATGAAAAGTAATACAAGTATTTAAAACTGAGTTGCGGTATCAGAACATATTATATCTCAAAAACATATTTACAAAGGCAACAGTTTTTCCACATTAAGCCAAACTTATTTTTGGATTTTGGTTTGGTGCCAGTAGTAACTCAGGGTACTATCTCATGATGTGTCAGAGAAAAGAGGAGTCTCCTGGCACTAGCATTAAATATGTTTGCTACTTAAAAAGTAATAATTGTAGGGGGAAAAAAACTAATTAAAAAATAATCCAACAACAGGATTATAAGACTTTAAATTATTTTAAAATCTGAGGTTTCATAGACCAGTTTTCCCTAATGTGGTGCTCTCCAGATAGTTTGGATTACATATTCCATCACAAAAGGTTGCCAGCATCCAAAACAAGTGGAAGGGGATAGATTGAAGAAAAATGCCACACAACCAGTTTACATGCTTCGGCCTCAATTCAGCATATCAAACTGAACATACAGATGTAACATTGTACCTAAACATTTATGTAATTGAGGCTTAAATAATTTTCTTGGTAATTTTTAGTTTGACACAAACTATAAATATTAAATGGTGATCAGTATTTACCGCATTTTTCAGAGTATAAGACGCTCCAATGTTTTGAAGAGGCAAATTAAAAAGTTTTTGTTCTCTGCAGACCTCCCAAAAACAGCCCATTTTTCGCAAAAATGGGCCCGTTTTTTTTCCCAAAAAAGGCATGAATAGCCTTTAGGGAGCTTGCACAGTGCTCCTGGGTGGTGCCCCCCCCCCCCAAAACGAGCAAAAAATGACCCATTTTTCATGAAAACGAGAACTTTTTTGTCAAAAAATTGCATGCATAGCCTGGTGGAGGCTTATAGAGTACTCCTGGGGGCTGGGGGAGGGGCAAAATTGAGCAAAAAACGGCCCATGTTTCACTCATTTCTGCCTTCACCAACCCCCAGGAGCTCCCTGAAAGCCTTCTTCAGGTTCTGCATAGCCATTTTGGTGAAGGGAGCGTGGTTTGGGGAGGCAAAAAATACTGTATTGTGTATAAGACACACCCAGATTTTCAGCCTCTTTTTTGAGGGAAAAAGGTGTGTCTTATACTCTGAAAAATACGATATATTTCTTCCATCCTGGAGGCAGTTACTGCATTAAACGATTCCTTCTTCACTCTCTTGTATACTCTCCACTATCTTAGATATTTCCTTATTTGTAATGTATTTATTCTTTTACCATTTTAATCTTTTCTATTATTTTACCAAATCGTAAGCCACCCAGTGCTTTGTGACATGGGCAGTGAATAAATTTAATAAAAATTTCCAATGAGATTCTTCATCATGTTAATTTTGGAGCTTTCATATTTTAGGTTTGTGACACAAGAAACCAAGTGAAAAGATGTTATGTTTGATAAAGATATGTACTTTCTAATAAAAGCTAGAGAGTAAATATGTAAAACAGATACGGATTTCTCATGATATACCTCCTTGATGTTGTCTTGTTGGTGAAGTAACATTTCTGATGCATGGAGTGAGCTGGGATTCAAGACGTTCATGGGATGAATCACGTGATCTATCACTTGACCTTCTTCTGTCTCTTGATCTTTCATGCCCACCACTAGCCCCATGAAGACTCATTTTGCGGCAATCACCCTTAACAAGACGAGATGAAGTACTAGAAGATAAATGAACATGAGATAGTATTTAGAATTTTTAAATAGCAGTCAATATAAAATAGATCTTATATTGTGAGTTTTTATTTTTTTCAATTTCAATAGTAATCTAATATTAACCTCTTTCCTGAAGAGTTTAGAAAGGGGCACATTGTTTGTGGGAAAGTCATATTTATATGACAAGATTTTCACCTTTTCATGACATCCTGACAACATGTACATAAGGAGTTGGGAAATGCCTTGGAAACAAAATGAGCCAAGCCAGAAATGCAATGTATGTCTGGATCGAATGCCTGAAGGCTATCAGAAACTCATGCTGCATCACATCTCAATGATTGCAACATCCTGGGTCATGGAGTTGCCTGATAAGATTCTTAAGTTTGTACAAAGTGTTAGACCATGTACAAACAGATGAAAACTCTTTCACAAAATAGTAACCCAAATTTAACCAGTATACTGGCTGCTAATAGGTTTCTGAGAATAAGTCAAATGCTGATTATTACCTATAAGATGGTATGTTCCAAGTAGAATCTGTCCTAACATTTGAATTGTGATTGCATGTTTTGTCTTTTCAACCCTTATTAAGTTAAGGGGTGAGGGATCAAAAAATTTGTCTTTCCTATGAAACCTGATACCATCCTTATATGAACAGCTCTCCCTCTTTCTCCAGTCTTTCAAATATTAATTGTGGTCATATATTGTTATCATATATTATCAACTATGTTTATTAACTTTTAACTATTTTGTGATTTTTAAATAATGTTATAAATGAATAGGTAAGCCACAGTTAGTTTTTTGGCTAAATCGTGAAATGTAAATACATTTGACATTATGAAGCATGTCAAGTTTAATTCAAAGTTTGGAATTCATATTCTTCCCTTTTCCACAGAAATCTCAAACTCCTCTATTTGGAAAAAAAATCAAAACCAGATGAATATTTCAGGCTACATCAAACTGAAATTTTTACTAGTTGCTTAATATCAAAGTAAAATGCTAATCAACTAGAACAATAAAATCATATTTGGCTTTCTATTAAACCAACTAAACACAATACAAAGGGTACCAGAAAATACACTACTACTTTGCCTTTGAAATTTAATAGCCTCTTCTATACACAATCACTGAAGGAAATGTACTTGGCTTCCAGTTCACATTATTTTCCTATAACCTCTAACTGCAATCTCACTTGAAGCAACATCAGCAACAAATCAGCAGCAAATTCAATCAATTGTTTTCCATATTTGAGGCTTTTGACTATTTCAAAAAACTTTACATTAAGGTGCTATAAATTTTTCAGAATTTATATAACTTCTTATATAAAGACTGCATTCCTCCCCCCCCCCCCTGTATACAGTATAGTAGCAACAGGATTTTTTTTAATGGCCTTCTACAACTGAAGATCCACAGATATGCAGAAAGCCCACAACTGGAAGACCTGAGGATTAGCAAAACCAATGTAATCCAAACACTATGTTACAAAAATACTGAAATTGGTTACAATATATACAAAAGTCAATACAATTCAGGACAAAAAAAAGTCACTTCTGAAAAAGTGAATATATTCAAAGAGTAGATCCACTTAGAAAAAAAAATAGAAGTGCACGAGCAGCACAATTTTTATCCTATTGAGCACATCAATTATACTGAGTGCATTAGACTTTGGGATCAATATCACTACAGTCTCAATTGTCTATACATACAATAGAACCTAGGACACTGTCCTAAAAAGGAGGAAATGGCAAACCATTTCTGAAAAACCTTGCGAATGAAACTGCAGGGACTCATCCCAGCACTGTGAGAATCCAACATGACTCAACTGAAGGAAGCAACAAACTTCCCAGAACTACAGATTTTTCTGCAACTAAAAGGGGAAAGGAAGAGGAAAGTCACTGGTAACAAGGTGAATTCCAAATCGCTCTCGCTCTTCACCCTGCATTACTTTAAGTAGATGAAGGAAATGGGGATATTTGATTTTTTTAATGAATATTATCCAATGTTTTGCTTGATATTACCAACATTACAGTTCTAAAGCCCACAAGTAAGGGGCCATTAAACACGATTTGGACTTGAAAACATACATATAATATTGAACAGCAAGGAAAATTATTACTTACCAATGGTATTTTTTAAATGCTATTTTTGACTATTACAAAATTATATAAATTACTATTCCTAATTTATGTAATATTGTCTTCTTTCTTTCCCAGATAGTTATTTTAATACTAGGAATGTTATAGTTTAATATAGTTACGTACTTCCATAACTGGTTACTTTAAATTTGTAGATAACCACATAATTTCACATTAGTTTCTCTTTTTGTATCCCCATTTCCTTCAAATAAAGACTGCATTCCTCCCCCCATGTATACATATTCCTTCAACATACAATAAAACACATCTAAGCATATATTTTCTAATGTATTAAAATGATTTTAAATTTTTACAATTTTAGTTGAAGTGTTTCTTTCAACAGAACTAAGCTAAAATATAACAATAACCAGAATATACCTATAATGTATATTTCTATGTGTTATAGTTTCAACATGGAAATTCAGCTGAAAGAAGATGGAAAAGTTATCATGTCCATTTAGAAAGAATAAATATAATTTTTATAGATACAAAGAACACACATATATTAGGAAGTTCTTATTTGTCACATATGTAAAATAAGTTTTTTTTCTTTTAAAATAGCAATAATTTTATCCAGTTAGTATATATTCCTGCTTCTGTATTTTAAAGTTATTTTCCTCCCAATGGCTTTACATATTCTGTATGGATAGATGTAATACGCCTAAAATAAGCATGACAAAATCTTGGGAAAGTAGAATTTGTTTTTAATGAGGAAATCACAAATAAATCATATCATAGAAATTTTGTGTTATGAAAATACACTCCATATTCCACCCAAAAGAAATAGAAAATGGGAAAGCATACTGAAAAAACTCAAGCCGGTATTATATTTTATTATTTCTCATCCGTTTCCTAAATGCTTTTCTGAAGTCATTTTCCAAACCTATAAGCTGCTTAAGGAAAATGTTAGCTGGTAAAAAAGAAATAAATAAATCTCAAACTTTAAAACATACAATAAAAAAATAACTTTAAAACCCTGCATTTTAACCATGGGAAGTAGAATATTTTCACCAAGTAAGTAGACATTTTGCACCTATTTCTGGACATAAATGAAATTTATTTGTAGCTGTCCACTGATGTAAGAGCTGGTGAGCATTTTCCGTTTTTATTTTTATTCCTCTATCCACTTAATTAGTTCTAGATACTCTAGCACAGGGAAATGTGATACAGAAAAAAGAAAAGGAAACAATTATAGGAGCAAAAATCTGCTTACCGCAGCATTAGATGAAACACACCGTTTTTGCTCATTCCAGAAAGATCAATTTCGCTCCACATCAATCTTATAAAACCCGCATAATGAAAAACAATCCTCTTCAGAAATGTCCAAACACAAGGCAGGTTCATGCATATTAATACTTGACTATATC
Source organism: Thamnophis sirtalis (assembly GCF_051295495.1). NCBI lineage: Eukaryota > Metazoa > Chordata > Lepidosauria > Squamata > Natricidae > Thamnophis > Thamnophis sirtalis. The sequence goes on from NW_028261381.1 coordinate 86,204,056, forward strand.
TACAGTAAACACATGCTACAGGAAGCATGCTGGATGACTCAAATAAAATGCTTCCTACTCAAGTGATAAAAACTCTAGCGAGATAGTAATCATGCTACAAAAATTTCCTCAAAAACAATAGTATAAAGGTTTATATCCAATGTTCTCATCAACCAACTGAATGGCAAGTATTAAGGAAATAAATTTTCTCATTTGCAGAATCTTCCTTCCAAATTTACTCAAGATTCTGGGCAACATATCCAGAAAAGATTTGGGGAAATTTACAGGGGAAAGGGAAATGTGTTCAATGTTACCAGTTTAACTTTTAAAATTCCAAAAACCAAAAGGTTTAAATAATAATGAAAATATACGTTCTCACTGTTTTAGTGAGAAGTAAACTACACCTTCAAAGTGAATCTATTTCACTTTTATATTGGAAATTAAATAACCCTGACCTTTTAAAAGTTATAGGGTGTAGGTAAATGAAAAATGCACTGGAAAATTTTACAAAATAACACTAAAACAGCAGCTTTATAATGTAAAGTTCAACCAGCTGCATTACTCAACTTTCCCATTAGGTTTTGATCTTATCTTGCATAATTCCTTTCTTTTGCCAAATTCCTATGAGTCAACTGCTACTACTGTGTTTATTTTTTTCTTCACTTTTTAAAAAAAGCATGTATGGTCTGAAAGTGATTTGTGTTTAAGGACATTTCATTCCAAGAAAAAATACTGCCAAATAATATTTTGGTTTATTTGAACATTTATATTCTAGTAATTGAGTTATGATTTCCCATTCTCCACAAATATTTTAATTCAATTACATTTTGTTTAATGAGACAAGTAAACTTTTGAGATATTTATAAAACATGTTAAATTATATGCCACATTTGCTTTTGTTTATTAAACAAACTATTTTGCTAGATTAGATTTCAGTTTCTCACTTCCTCCCTGTAAAAAACCCATGTTAACTATAAATCCAGGCAGAACACTTTATAAACCTCTACATAACACGCTAATATATAGGCATATGGAGCACTGACTTCTAAGTCCAACCTACATAGGTGGTGTCCTTGTTCAACTTCTATATATTGTTGTTATAATACAATGTTGCTACTATATAGCAGTCTCTTCACATTGTTTCAGGGTGACAGCTGATCCAATCTAGCACGATTTGCTGATAAGAACTTAATAGTCAGCCAATCGCATACAGCAGAAACATCTTGATAAAACACACAGCCAACTTTAGAGCGCTCTGTGAGAGTACACAGTTCCCATATTGTGACACTGTCATTTATTCTAACTATTCAAATCAATAAATTAAGCATCACAAATAACAGCTGAAAAAATGTGTAACATCATTAACAGAAATTGAAAAGTAAACTGTAAAAAGATGTGGTTCATTTTCATACTTTTGTGTAAGGGTAAGGATGATATGACCTAACTTGCATCATACTATTATGAATCATCTTTTTACTTCCTTATTAATACAACCAAAATGGATTTGAAACTTTAAACATTACCTTTATAAATGGTTGCCTTAGAAGACCACAAATAGAGAAAAAATAATAGTTTAATGAAAGCTAAACAATAATCAAACTTTAAACACATCATTTCATGTATTTTCTATTTCTTCTAAATTCAGCTTTTGCTCAATAATATTTCTATTTATGTTGTAGCTGTTACTTTAGATTCATGGTCACAAACTTCTTTTTATCATATAAATATTTCAAGAGATCAATTACACAAAGAACTATTCCTCCCTTTTACATATTCCCCTCAGTTAAGTACTGAAAACTGTATTGGATTGTTAAGAGATACGCACCTGCTTTTGGAGTAGAAAAGGGCAGGAACACAAAAACATGGAGAAAATATTGAAAACAAAGTACAAAAGAAATCTGCTCCTCTCCAGCCTGCAGGTTTAGAAGCCAGTTCAGCATTCTCTGGCATTACTTGCTAAGTTCAGCATATTTGTTCTTTCCATTCTCCTCTCAATATTCTACAGCATTATTAGCCTCGCTTTCTAGCATCCTCTTTTCTTCTCCATCTCAAGGGTAACACTCTTATTACAGCTTTTCAGTCCATTAAGTGCTCAGAGAAGTAAGCCCCCAAGATATTATTTCAATTCATTTTCTCACAGCCACTGACTCAGCCGTGCACAGTGCAGCACTGACGTCTAACCTCACAGCCTCCAGTAAGCTGAATTGATGCTTACCATTTCCTTTTTTCTAAGCTGCCATTGGCTGGCATATTTGATGGATAGTGTACAGAACGCATAAGGAAAGAGCTGCTTGGTATCCTGCCAAGTGCCATCTGTGAAGCTATTTCTAGCCCTACCCGCTTGTCAGATTTTAATAAACTAATAAAGCATCTGAAATGTTTCTTCTGTCACCTATCTTTCATGCCTCATTCTTTAGGTTTTCATTGCAGCAGAAACACCAGAATTCATTCAGCATATAGTAATTTGTCTGGACAGGAATTCACAGCAAAAGGTTCTTAATAAAAGTCCTGTGCCGTTTGTTTAAAACACAGGAGAGAAAGACAATTGCCGTGAGAAATTTATGTCAAGAAATTGCATGTACAAAATAAGGAAGATATATTATTAATTATTCTAAACATAATATTTCAGTTCCCAATATTTCAGTTACATTAATGCAAAAAAAATTAAGATTTTAATTTCAAAGAACAAGTCAAAAGAACAAATAAAAAAGTTTCTGGTCTAATCCTAGCAAGCAAAATTCAGTTTGTGAAAGTGTGATTTTCAGAATATGTGCAATATATATTTGCACAATGATAGCTGTCTATATGTTTGTATCCATATTATAACCTGCAAAGCTCTGAATTTGGAAGAGATACCATGCAACACATAGGGATACATGTCTATGACTTATTGAAACAACCATGACTATTTCCCAATTAAACAGCAACTATCAAAGCCTTCAGATCAGCCCCACAACTACTGTCTTATATCTGTTCCATACTAATCTTTTTTTATACCTACGATTTGTCTGCTTTATTCAGGATGCAAACAGTTCTTCAAGGAATGCTAAACAAATGAGGGGACATAGTTCAACATGCAAAAGGAATAAGGCAAATATGGCTGGCAAATTCAAAAGCCACATCTGCTCACATGGATAGGGGTGGACAGGTTCTACTAGGTTAGGGGCTGCAAACCAGTTTTCTCCCCGGCCAGCAGGCCACAGGAACTAATCTACTTAATGTCATTGGAAGGCAGAGAGCTGGAAGATGTTAAAACAATGTCAGCTGAAGACTAGAGGTGGGAGTCCCAAGCCCCTAACAGTATTTAAATATTGAGTATTTAGCACTCACAATTGCTCAGAATATTTTGAATATATGGAGTTGTATTCCACTGTGCCTTCTAGAATACCTGCCATACAAGCAGTCCTCATTTAACAACCACAATTAGAGCCAGCAATTTGGTTGTTAAATTTAGTGATTGCAAAGTGAAGCATCATGAATTTATGATTCTATTTCAGCTTTCTTTTGCTTTTCAGACCAACAAAACTCATAAACATAAAGAGAAGTTACAAGGTTAGTTTTTCATTACCAACATAACTGCAAATGGTCTCTAAACAAGACAGTCAGCTCAGATTTTCTTCAATAGGAGTTTCTTCAACCTCTACCTTTTCAAGATAAATGTGATCATGTCCTCTCCCAAAGAAAAGAGGACATGAGGACTACCTATATTTCTCTTCTGCACACCTCCATTTGCATAAAAGTTATTAGAATCTCTGGAGTGGGACATAAACAGAATTGTACATGGGAAGAACAATGGAAACCATTGTTACACAAGCAACTTACAGGTATAACACTGCATAAAGTTGGTAACCCTATCCAGACCTAATACTGCAGCCATGAAGCCACGTTGTTTCTAGAAAAATAGAAATCCATTATGTTGAGATTAAATCTAAGATTGTTTATATCCATCACAACTCCATAAACTGGGTTAGACTGGCTGGAAATGTTCCACAATATTCCCAATCAGCCTTGGGGCATCAATGAAAAGCGGACTATCATCAGTGGACTCAAAATACCTTGGACCAAAGAAATACATGACTTCTCTCCGTAGCTTTATATATATGCGCTAGAGCTACTGCCACTCTGACCACTCTTTACTCACCAGTACCAGCTGAAACCATCCAAAAAGAGAGGAACTTTTGCAGAAAGGTATCTTCATCCCTTTGCCCCAAAGGTATTCTAGTAGGATACCATGATAGTAACAAAGGCTCCTAGGAGAATCTAAATTGAAAAGAATTTAGATAAACCACTTCATAAAGGTCCTTTATACCTGAATCACCAATACTTCCCGAAGAAGAAATAACAACACCAAGAAAGGGAAGTTGGCAATAAGGCAATAATTCTCCAACAAGGCTAAACCAGACTTTAATATAGGAGATTCTTCAAACCGCCACAGACAGGGTCATGTTTTTTCAGAAAGAAGCAATTTAGCCATCTTTTGGATCCAGCTACTGACATACCTACTCAATGCTAGAAGGAACTAGGAAGGGCATTGTCCCTGATCATATGTACCGACTTTCACACTAGAGAGAGCACTCAAGTTTCACCATTCTTAAGCAACAACGTATAACAACATATTAAGTAGAACATGAGCACATACCTGTGGTCAGTCTTATTCATTCCTTGCTAAAAATAAAAAAAGGGCTGGAACTCACATAAGCTAAAGGAAAGATGAAGCAACATGAAGCATCAAACATATCCTTCATTTAATAATCTAATTTTCTATATGTGGGAAGATAATGTTCCTAATTTGATACAGCTGGACTATGTTTATAAACAAGCTAGGATTACGGATCATATTGTAACCCAACATTTTTAGTCAGTTTTTATTAATTAAATACAAATTGGCACCTTATGAGAAGTGGTATTGCTGTGTGAACAATTATTACAACCATTTAACCGGTGAATCATTCAATAAAAAGTGATAGTGACCTTGTGTCCAGTGGAAGCTGCTTTTATGGATATTTTACAATGATGCAAGTATTTTTAAAAAATTGCTATAAGTATTTGATTAATCAGATTATCAAAGTTTTAAGCATATTATTTTAGCCAAAAATTATAACAATATTCTGTCTTCTGGTTCGAGCAATTCATGCACAAACACAAGGTTTTCAGAAGAACCATCACAGGGAAAAAGACCAAAGACAAGTTTCAAAAATGTAACTCTATACTAAATATACCATTCGTTTCTAATAAATTGATCTATTGTTTTTGAATATCCAAATATATACCAGTAATTAAAATGAAAGTCAATTCAATATTGTTAAAAACCTTGATTATGTTTTAAATAGTTTAGAGATTTATACAAAACATGTTTTCAATAAGTATCAATACAAAATTAATAACCTGATCATTACAAGCAGAAGTTACAAATGGAATATATTGTTTTAAAAATTATTTCTACCAGAATTCACCTAACACTAAACAGGGCTTTATTTGCATGAACTATAGTTCCATATCAAAGGCACTAAGCCCATGATGCCGAACCTATGGCACACCATATATGGTTGCCTGCCAGCCATCAGCTCTGGCGCGCATGCGCATGAAGGCTAGCTGACTTTTCGCCCTTCTGGAGGGCCAGGGGAAGCCGTTTTCACCCTCCCCAGGGTCTAGGAAAGCCTCCGGAAGCTGGGGAAGGTGGAAAACGGTCCCAATGGCCAACCGGAAGTTCATAATTGATCCATTTCCGACTTTCCAAGGGCCTCCAGGGAACGGGGGAGGCCGTTTTTGCCCTCTCCAGGCTTCAGGAAAGCCTCAGAGCCTGGAGAGGGGTTGTACATGCATGCACGGGGGGCTGCGTGTGCATTTGGGCAGGGAATTGAGTGGGTACAAATGGACGGGCAATAGCAGATGCACAATTTTGGCATGTCGTAAGAAAAAGGTTTGCCATCACTGCACTAAGTCATGGTGCGAAAACCATGTTTTTAAAATAAGCTATAGATCAGTGGTCTCCAACCTTGGCAACTTTAAGACTAGTGGACTTCAACTCCCAGAGTTCCTCAGCCAGCTTTGGCTGAGGAACTCTGGGCGTTGAAGTCCACAGGTCTTAAAGTTGCCAAGGTTGGAGACCACTGCTATAGATAGTTCTAAATCAAACATAGTCCATTCTATTTTATTACAGAATCTAACTAGGATTTTGAAAAAATCTAAGCATAAATTTATCTATACATAAAATTATACTCAATCATCACAACTATTTGACAGAAACAAGGTCTGCATGAGAAATATGCCTTGTTCCATAACAGCAAATTGGCCATATTGTTGGTCTTTACTGTAGAAAACAATATCCTTGAAAACATGAGTCATAATAAGGTTATTTCTAACTGGAAGTTATAAAGACTGCATTTGATACCTGGCAGTTCAGACATAATTCCGTTGTTTTTTTTAAAAAAAAAAAACATTTTAAATACAATTAATTAAAAGGGTTGTTATGCTGTTAAGCAAAGCTGCGGATTTTATCTTTATTTCGTAGAATGAATTTCATAGGTCCAAAGGGCAATCTTACAAGACAGTAATAGTGAATTGGAACTATATCTCTAAATTTGTCTAACTGCCCAGATATGTCTGCCTGCTTAGATAAAATGCCAGAGTAAGCCAATCAAAACTCAGGCATATAGGCCTATTAACAAACAAGCCTAACATAACTTCAAATGTAAAATAAGTATGTATTTTAGATCAAATAAAGGCAATACCAACAGGTCTACTTTAGGTTCTGATTAAGTGAAATGTATACAAACATAAGGCCAATACCACGGCTCTTAGAAAGGAGGCTGTTTTAATCTTCAAACTGCATTTTAATAGGTTCTGCTGATGCATAAAGACTGTTTTAGCTGATTAGGTATTCATATATTCCATATAATACTACAATTACAATTGCAATTGATAAAGCATTCATTCAGAGCAGTAGTTGTAGCTACTTAGCAATTAGGAATTATCTTATTAGAAACCTTTGCACATTACCAAATAAATAATAATAATACAAATTAAAGGCAAATAAGTATAAAGCCACATCAGGAAATAAATGATCTAACTTTAGGTAGCAAATGTCTATTGTAATATTATATCTAAGATGTTATCAGAAAATAATTATAATTTTTATTTATTAAATTTATATGCTACCCTCTTGCTATTAAGCAATTGTGCATTATTTTAATTTGTACAAAATTACATTAAATATGACCCAAAATAAGATAGAGGTATGAAATAGAATAGGATCATATTACAGTAGTACAAGAGACACAAATCACTGACAGAATTTAAAGGAATGTTTCTACATTATTACAATGATATTGTACATTTTACAAGTAATTTATAATTTAGAAGACAAAGAATTGCTCGAGTTTAATGAATTGAAACATCAGTACCTAAGTATTTAAAAAAATATATTTTTGTATATTAATCCATGAAAAGTAATCCTATGTTTTACACTGTACAATTTTAATGATTAATCTGACTCTCTGGAATAGTAAAAGAAAATACTGATTAAAAAAAATCAAGCAAACTCAGTGATGAATTAGTAATAAAAACTTAAAAGGAAAATCTTGTATGCCTGTAAGGCAGTTGTATTATGAAAATAAATGATTAATAGGCAACTTTTGTAGGCAATACCAGCTAAAGGACTATTTTTTAATCTACAAGAATTACATTAGTTAAAATCTTTATAAAGGTACATATGTCAAAAGTACAGATATCCAATATGACTCTCCACTGGAAGGTATTGTCTAATGAAAAGGAAATTTCTCACACTGTCTCATTCTTACGATCAGCAGCCTTGGGAAAAGTGGTTATGGAATACTAAAAATTTGTGACTGGAAACTTCCAATCAAATGTCTATTAATGTAGAATCACTAGAGTGCTAACCAATGCTTTAAATATATTTAAAATACTAACATTTAAGGAAATAGAGAATTGAAATTGTTACTCAAGGGTCCCAAAATACATGCAAAAAAGTATGACAGACTCATTATAATGCACAGAATTTTTTTAATACTAATATGGATTATATAATTTGTGACTTGTTATAGAGCAAGTCCCACAGTTAAGATAAACTGAGGTTCACCCTATTAATATACAATTTATGAAGGTAAATATTAAACATATTGAAAACCTTGTCCCTGGATACCAACTGTTGGAATTAACTCAGAGCAGCCATCCAAACTCCAAAAACAAAACGTTCACACCACGTTCACCACAAACAAGATGTTCACAAGGCAAACTGTCACCCTTCGATTCACAGGGCAACTATCTAAATACAAATGCAACATTTCCAATGAATTTTCCATAAAAAGTGTGGAAACAATACAGCACAGCAAAAAGCTTTTGGCGAAACGTGACACGCCGGTCTCCCTAATACGGTTTCTTACACAGGATCACCACTTCATTAACTCTAAAAAAAAAAGAGGAAAAGTACAAACGGTGGCCCCACAGTCCAGAATTGCGCAAAACAGAAGGAGTGAGGCCATGACAGGGCAATTTTCGCAGGAACTGCCACGCACACAAGCCCTCCAAAAGCTAACGTCGGTGACCAGATGCGTGGAAGTTTAACAGGAAACCTTCATCCTGGGCGTCAAATTACCTATTTTTTTCTCCCTCGGGAACGGCTTCCGCGTTTGCCGCAACGGAAATCACTCCCCTCGTCTCTCTTTGCCACCCCCGTCGCATCTAAAAAAGGAGTGCCCGGTCTCGCATTGCCACCAGCAATGTTTCCCTTGCCAATGCGACCATCCCACATACCCTGTCATCCTTCCCACGCTTGTCTACGTCGCACACCGGGTACCTGGCAAGCCGTTCTAGTTGTGGCACACCAGGACGATACCTTCGCCCACGACGCCATCCAACCAGCATCCTCCTCACAGCCCAGCTTAGCGACCTACAAAAACCTTCCCTGGTATTACTCCTCCTCCCAGGTATCACACAACCCGAAATCAGACCAGGACTCAGCAAGGTATTTATTTAAAGGCCAGTGCTCCCCCCCCCTCCGCCCGCCAGACACACACACACAGACAAACACAATCCAAAGCGCGCTGAAGATGTTTCCTCCAATGGGAACCAAACGTTTGCAACCAAATCGCCCAAACCAACAACGTAACTACCAACCCGAGCTACTAATATTCAAAAACATTTCATTACTCCACCCTCCCGAGGTTTCCGCTTCAAGAAATCTATCTTCACCGGCTATGCCCCCCCGCCAACAACCTGTTGGTGTCGATACTGCCCTTAAACTACGAAGAAGTCCCAAAACTGTCAGTTTCCGAAACTGTCGTTTCTCCCACCGTTGGGCTTTTTCTCCTGCGCTCCAGCGAGCTTCCGATCTATTGAAAGCGTGCGTGCACGCTCACACACACATACGCGCTTATACACAACGTCTGGATGTCCCAAAGGTGCTTCTTCCCCTCCCCCCCCCAAGAGGCAACTGGACTTTCTGGTTCTTCTTCGAAGATGTTTCGCTTCTTCGGATTCTTGGAGGAGAAGCGAAACGTCTTCGAAGAAAAATCAGAAAGTCCAGTTTGCCTCTTGGGAAAAAGCACCTTTGGGACAGTCATGACCTGGATGGCTCCATGGACATACAACGCCTGGATTGCGGCGAAAGAAACAGACCCACCGCCGAACATCCTCCGGCTCCCCACCCCACATGTCATCCCTAAAGCTGGCTTGTTGTTTTTTTTAAAAAAAAATCCTGATCCCTTATTATCTCGAGTCCACTACCCTGACTCCGGCGTCCATCTTTCCGGTGGCTCCGAGTCTCACTCGCCACTCAAGTCTCCCTTTTCACGGGCAAAGGGAACCCGAGGCGATGGCCACCACCTCCGTCTCCCAACCCTCAAGGGAGGCTTCCCGACAACCTGACAACCTCCAATATTCCTTTATCGCGAAGCAATTGCGAAGCCCCCCCCCCTCTCCAAACCCTTCCTCCTTTTTCACCTTACCTGCCGCGGCCGACGTCAGCAGGGGCTCAAAAACGACTCGCGGTGTCTCCCTCACCCTCAACCCCCGGCAGAAACCGGAGGGACTACCGCCGCCACTGTTGAGTACGACGCCTAGGCCCGGCCAACCGTCCGCTCAGTTACCGCGAGAAGCAGACTCTGCTCTATTCTGACGTCCCGAACGCTCGCGATACTTCGACCAGAAAGGGGAAGTCAGGGGAAACCGAATCGAAATTTCCCCGGGGAATCAGCCGGCTCAATAGCGCGCGACTCGGATCAAAGCCGGCGGAGCAGTTTTATGGTCGCGCGGCAACGGCTTGTTTCTTCGCGCTGGGAATTATACCCTAATCTGGGAATTGCCAAAGAGAAACACACGCGTGCGCACGCACACAAACACACAGACCCTACTCTCTTAGGACAAGCTGCTGTATATAAACAGGGAGAAAACCCCACACTCACTATAGCAGTAGACTTATATACCGCTTCATAGGGCTTTCAGCCCTCTCTAAGCGGTTTACAGAGAGTCAGCATATTGCCCCCAACAATCTGGGTCCTCATTTTACCCACCTCGGAAGGATGGAAGGCTGAGTCAACCCTGAGCCGGTGAGATTTGAACCACTGAACTGCTGATCTAGCAGTAGCCTGCAGTGCTGCATTTAACCACTGTGCCACCTTGGCTCTAGTCCTGTTGATGTTGCTTCATTGGATAATGTAATGTCTGCAAGTAAGCAACCAAGAGTTTTATATTGTATTTTTTAAATAATGCCTTCATATGTTATTACCTGTCAATAACTACTTCAGCTTCAACCGCAATAATGCACGGGCAAACAATAGATTCAATCTCAAGGTAAACTGCTCCAAACCGGATTGCAGAAAATATCGCTTCAGCCACAGAGTGGTCAATGCCTGGAATGCTGTTGGTACATCCTCAAACCCCCATAACTTTAACCTTAAACTGTCTAGTGTGGACCTCACTCCTTTCCTACAAGGTTCGTAAGGAGGCATGCATAAGCACACCTGCATACCTACCGTCCCTGTCCTATTGTCTCCATTTATTCATACCCATTTCCTGTGTTAATGTCCATGTTTATACTTATACCTGTTATCTCATACATATTTGACAAAATAAATAAACATGTAGGTAAGTTGTGTAGTATTTCACATGCCTTTGCAGCTACAATAGTTCCTAAATTCGTAAATCATTAAAAAATTGTTTTAAAAGACTTTAGAAATCCATGAAGTCTGGTCAGACGCAGGCATCTCAAGAAGAAACCTTTTGCCTCTGTCCTCAATTTTACCTTAATGCTGTTAAAATTTAAACCAAAACCTCAGTAAGAGTGCCTCAGGCAACCCTGTTCCAATCCTCCAATCCTCAACCTAGGTGCCAGCCTCTGTTTTGTTGCTTGCTTTTCAGCTGTCATTGAAACGGGGAGGGAGGGCATGGTATTTGGGAGGGGGAAATAATCTGTACCGGAGGACTGTTAATTGGGAGTTGTTCTCGCCATCTATTGCGCATGTGGCAAGGAGGGGAGTTTCCTGCCGAGGCCAACTGTCCAGCATGCCAACCTGATGATGATTTTTGAAGATGTCTCCCACCTGGTAACTGTGGAGATATTGGATTGGACTATGGACTGGGGTTACCAAGGGGAGGGTTGGGTCATGTATTAATATCAACTGCTTCGCGTGCTTTCGTTCAGATCCAGCTTTGCTTAGCTTCTATTATAATCAGTAAAAATACTCTTAATTCTGCAAAATGGAGTTGAGTGGTTTCTTTCTTGGTTATTAAGTGAAGCAGCCTTAACATTAAGCTGGATCTCATCTCGCAGCCATCCCGGAGCTGACACCTTCTGAGGGGGGTGCACCCAACACCTGAAGGATGTCCCACCAAGGAAGTGATCAAGAAGAAGATATGGCAGCAGCTGCATTCCCTTTGGAGACGGAGCGAATGGCTGGCCTGCACTTGGAAGAATGATCTGTTCGACCCAGATGGACTTGGGGAGTGGGACGGAAGAGGACCCCAAAGAACCTTTGACTGGAATTACTGTGAGGAGACCCAGATGACCAGTGACTGACTGGCGGGACCCTGAGGAGGAGAACCTTATGATGTCCCAAGCGATGAAACTCTTTGAAGGGGCGTGGGAGATGCGCCGAGCCCGTGAGAGTGGTCTGGAGAGAGAAGCCGATATCCAGGAACCAGAAGGAAAGCAGACAGAAACGTTGTTTGATCCGGGAGAAACTGGAGGGGCTGAAGGGGGAGCTGAACAAGATGACCCAGCGCCGACCCGAATCACAGCGGCTAGAAACATTCCAAGAGGAGGGGCCCCTCCCCGCAGACGCTGGATGGCTAAGGTCCCCCCAAGCAGGAGAGTTAAAACCTGAGTACTAAATTAATAGAGCAAGGCCTCACTCCCTTAGATAACTAACAGTCTGGGATTATTTGAGGCTGTTTGCAGCCTGATCCAGAAATATCTAGATTCAGATAACATTCTGAACCTTTAATGAAATGGTTAAAGCATATAGGATGAGTTAGTCCCTGAAATATCCAAGGGATACAATGCGTATTTTGGGAGCAGCTATCTTATTTTTTGAAGCTTGTCAGGCTATCCTTTTTTTTGTTTCATGTTGTTTTTCAAACTCTGCAAAATGATACAAAGCCAAGGGCCCCTTCTCAGGTTGGACCAGTTTCCTTCTGATTAAGCTAGCTACTTTCCTTTAAGTCCAGTCATTTGATGAGGACTCAGATTGTTGACAGCAATATTCTGACACTGTAAACTGCTTAGAGGCAAAGCACTGTGAAGTGGTATATAAGTCTAAGTGCTATTGCTACTTGCTGAAGTGGAAATAAAATATCTGAGAGAAATTCTTTTATTTTTTAAAAAGTTTTTATAGCTCCCCCTGGTGGCATGAATTGTAAGATATAACTATTTCTGGCCATTGTGTTTTATATTGGTAATCTTTAATTTACAAACATTCATTCAGCAACCATTCAAAGTTATGATGATGATGGGAAAAAGTGAGTTATGACTGATCCGCAAATTAGAAGCATTGCAATACCCTTACAGTCATGTGATCAAAATTAGTGTGCTTGACTGCCCACCCATACTTGCAACCACATGGAATCTCCAGCTCCCCTCACTCATTTTTCTCCATTTTGGGCTATCCTACATAGCAGCACTTGGCAGCAGAGGGATTGAAATAGAGACTTGGGACCCTTGGCAATCTCAGCCAGTGCTAACTGTCCCCAGATCTCTATTTCAGCTGCTGTCATTAAGAAATGCCCCCTCAGCTACACCCAGCCAACTTCCAGCATCTTCCTCTCACTGCAAGACAGTGCTAACTTAAGGTGACCAGACGTCCTGCTTTTGGCGGGACAGTCATGATTTTCTACAATTTGTCCTGCATCCCGCGTCATTATTAAAAAGTCCCGATTTTCATTTTTAATTTTGGCGCGTTGCATCTCGCTCGCTCGCTCCCCCATTTTTGGCGCGTTGCAGCTCGCTTGCTTGCTCCCCTGCCCATCTGCACTAAGCCAGCCCAGCCTGCCGCTCACTGATTGGCTGGAGTCCAGCCAATCAGTGAGCGGGCTGGGGGCAGAAAAGTTTAAGTAAAAGCTTCGCGCTGCTTGAGTCTTCCATTTCGCCTTCGCCTTCTTGCTGCTTCAGGTAAGCAACTCCGGCGGTGGGACTCGGGAGGCTTCGGGTGGGTGACGGCAGCCTAGCTTTCGCAAGGGAAGGCCTTCCCTTGCAAAGGCTTTCCCTAGCGAGGCCGCGGGCTGGCAGTAGCCGCCGCAGCCAAGCTTTTGCAAGGGAAGGCCTTCCCTTGCGAAGGCCTTCCCTAGCGAGGCCGCGGGCTGGTAGTAGCCGCCGTGGCCTAGCTTCCCCCCCCGCCCCCCCTCTCCACACCTGCTTAGTGACCCTAGCCTTGTTGTCCCACCACAGTCCAGTCCAGTGTCTTACCTGTTCCTGCTGCCTCTCTGCCTGCCTGCTCCCTGTTGCTTCCATCCATCACTGTGAGGATCCATCGCATCGGAGTTCTGCTGATTCTGCCTGCTGGTAAGTGAGCTGGGTTTTTTCTTTTATTTTTTTAATATATTTTAAAATAATATTTTATTTATTGTGCATAGGATTTTTTAAAATAGTTTTATTCTGTGTGGATTCTTTTTTTAAATTGTTTTAGACTATTTAAAAAAGATTCTATCCAAAATAAATTGAAATAAACCATTTTTTAAAATTCTATGCACAATACATTTCAAAGTATTGTGCATAGAATTTTTAAAAATGGTTTATTTCAATTTATTTTGGATAGAATCTTTTTTTAAATAGTCAGGAGTCATTGACACTGAATTTGCACTTTTAATAATCAGGAAGCACATACTGGTTCCTTTAAAAGAAAATCCAATAATTTAAAAATCCAATAATTTGTTTCCTAGTATAATTTGATTGCTTATTAGTAACCTATGACTATCACTAAGTGTTGTAGCTTATGATTCTTGATGAATGTATTCTATTTTATTTTTCTTTATGTACACTGAGAGCATATTCACCAAAGACAAATTCCTTGTGTGTCCAATCACATTTGGCTAATAAACTATTCTATTCTATTCTGCTCTACTCTACTCTACTCTACTCTACTCTACTCTACTCTACTCTACTCTACTCTACTCTACTCTACTCTACTCTACTCTACTCTACTCTACTCATTTCTATTTCAATTCTAATAAGGAGTTTAGCTTCTCTCTCTTGAAAATGTAAGCTAGCATAAGGCATTATAATGCAAGCTAGCCTTAGCTTTCAAACAGTTCATTTAGTGACCAAAGTTACAATCGCATTGAAAAAAGTGACTGATGACCATTTTTCACACTTAGCGACTGTTGCAGCATCCTCATGGTCACGTGATCAAAATTTTGATATTTGGCAACAGATTCGTATTTATGATGGTTTCAGTGTCCTGGGGTCATGTAATCGCCTTTTATGACCTTTTGACAAAGTCAAAGATTCACTTATGTTACTAACTTATCAGCTGCAGTTATTCACTTAAGAATTGTGGCAAGAAAGGTGGTATAATGGGGCAAATTTTACCTAACAAATGTCTCACTTAGGAACAAAAATTTGGGGCTCAGCTAGCCTCGTTAGCAGTGGGAGGAAGCAGATGGCAGAGATAAACTGGGACTGTAGGATAGTGAGAGTGGATGGGTTGGGTTGCATTTTTTGGCCAAAGTTTTTCACCATGCTCTTGGCACTTCCTAGAACATGGAGTCTTTGTGCCACATTTATTTGGCATTTCCTGGGTGTGGCAGCATTGTGCTACTCCTTTGGTCCTTTCTGGAGACACAGCAGATTTATGCTGTGTGGCTGGGGTGTGGCTCAGGGGTCCCCCCCCAACTAGTGCATTGCCTGTTCGCAGCCTCCCCACCTCCCGCAGTACCTCCACTCCTTACCTGGGACACCCACAGTTTCTGCTTAACAACCATGCTGGAGTTATGATGACAAAAGGCTGTGCTAAGATTGTGGTTGCTAAGAGACATTGCCACATGATGTGTTTTATGACCACCTCCCTTAGCAATGGAAATTCCAGTCCATTTGTGGTTATATATAAGTCAAAGAGTACCTATAATAGATCTTTCTAAAGTTGTGTTTGCATAATACACCCTACCTTGACACATTGTACGGGTTTTTTAGTTCCAATGTTAAACATTCCAATGTTAAACACTCCCACATTAGATCTTTTTGTTGAATGCTACAGAGCTTGTTACAGATCACAGAATTTGGGTAAACGGGGACCAAAATGGCAGCTATTTCTAGTTTGAATGGCGTGGTGTCTACCTTCATATGCCATGCGTACGCATGATTAATATTGTTTCACTGAGTCTAAATTTCAGGATTGTACAGACTAGGGGTCCCCAACCCCTGTAGTACGTGAGCTGTTTGGAATCAGGCCGCAGAAGCAGTGAGCAAGCACACATATGCACGCATCCCCACTTGCAAGAACAGTGGGTAAGTGCATCTGCGCTCCATTTATGCAAGCGGCGGGGGCATTTGCCCACCACTCACACAAATGGAGCTGCATGCACTTGTCGGCCGCTCATGTGGAACCATCCCCTCTCTCACCCACTCCACCACCACCACCCCGCCATTCCACAAAGCGGAAAGGTTGGGAAACTCTTGCATACACCAAATTATTAAATAACAAGCCATATTTAAAGAGCACCTTAGGCCAAAATCCTGGATTGTTTGCGCTTCAGTGTGTCAGGCAATTAGCAATAGGATCTTTGTTAATGCTAAATTATTTCATTATTTTGTATTAGAAGAAGAATCATATAAATAATGACAGAAATGCTGAATAGTTTTGCTTTTTAACTACTACTGTCCAACAGCTTTTGGTCCATTTATTTGATAAGGCATTAGCAAGATACAATTATAAAGGAATTAAATTGAATTTGTGTAAGATAGATGTGAACATACAAGAAAAGAATAAATAAAAGGTGCATTTTTGTTTCCATAAACACACAGTATTTCATATATGAACCCTGTTCCCATGAAATACTACTGAATGCAATGTAGATTCCTGCAGATTCAAGGATCTGTATTAGAGTAATTCCTTGTTGTCAGATCAAGTCAGTTAAGAGTCAAAAGAATATTCTGACTCAGTTAAAAACTTTGCCAGAGGCTTTTAAGAAGCCAGAACATCAGTTGCAGATACAGCACAATGATTATCAGATTATTCACTTCTAGATTAAAAATGATGATTATATTTTTTTATTATTTATTATTTATTAACCAACTTTTGCAGAATGTCTGAGATGCAATATCTAAGAGAAAGGACTCTAGAGACCATATTTGATAAATCAATATAGAGTATGATTCTGACGTTTAAAAAGCTAGCCCCGTTTACCTGGAATAAATGCAGTGACCAACACGTTTTATGGCTCTTTGTGTGCTTGAGCCCATCTACACTGTCTTTATTCCAAAGTTAGCTCCACTAAGATCTGTGACCAAGAAATAGGTTCTTGGTCACAGGTTTCAAATTAGATTTCTACATAGATCTTTTTTTTTTCTTGACAAAAATTGCTTTCTAGAGAAATATATTCAAAATTTCAGATTCACTTCAGATTCATGTAACTTGTTTTTTTTTAATAGGGTTGTTCAATTGGTTTGTTTGAATGATGAGGAACTACTACCCAATCATGTCATTGTTGAAATAGCTATATATTATAATAGTATGAAGGGATAGGCATGTACTATTGCATGTTCCTCCATATCCAAGTGGTGTTTCAGATTTCAATATTATGAAATAATATGATCCCATGAGATAAAATAGGTGTTTGACCCTAACCCTTAAATTATTTTCATTCTGTTAGGATTTTAAAAAGTAATTAAGGCATGATTCTTCAAGGACAAGGTCCCAGTTGTTCCTACTGCATATTTTTCTTGTATTGTCATCTTCTGGAGAGCAACCTAAATAGAATTGCCAGGATTTATGCATTCCTTTGTTACTATGATATGTTAATGTGCTAAATCTGGAAATGAAGTTTCCAAAGCAATAAAAAAAAATCACCGGGCAAAGGTCTTTGTCATCTAGCTTCGGACACCCCAGTAACTAGTAATGTAGATTACTCAATGTGATTTCACAATCCGTCTTGTAAGCTACATAGACAACGGAAGAAACAGTGTAAGACTGAGTATAGGCAATAGAAATAAAATGCACAAAATAAGTACATCCAATTTTCAACAAGTGACATTATGCAGATATCCTCTTAGACATTGTTGTTTTATAAATAATAAATAATAAAATGCCCTAATTGCTCATTACTACTGAACTGGAAAGAAAGGTTATGATACTTTCACTGTGGTTTGGTTTTGAAGGTGATATCTTTATGACCTTTGTTCCAATCATTTGGTTTCTTCTGAATCTTTGGCTTCCCATGATCAGGGCGCAGTCTCCAACTCCTCGTTTCCCGGGGCTTAATTTCTTCAATAGCCTCGGGTGCATGATGCACAGTTTGCAGTTTCTCAAGGAGCCAGTTTTGCCGGTCTGCTGAATGTAGGTGTTCCCCCAAATCATGCATAATCTGGACTTCACTTACAGACCTCTTCCTGTAATGAAGCAAGAGCAGAAAAGATCTATTGGAATAGCAAAGAGACTAGACTAGGCTTTTAGTTCTGCACAGTTACAGTAATTGTGATCCTGTGTAATTGGGGGTGGGGGAGCGGTTATTCGGAAAATGGATAGGTTTGGTGGCAAAGGTGCTCTAGTCAGACCTTAACAGAATGGAAAAGATTTCTGAGAAAGTCCCTTCAAAATTGGCAATTCTGCAAGCTGCATACTTGAAATACTAGCTACCAGGGAGAAATAATGGAAAACAGAAATTTTATTTCTACATGAACTTTCACAGTGTATCCAATGGGTCACTGTGGGATTATGCATGTGATTTATTTATAATGTTTATATAATTTCACATTTAACACTTTGACCAATGAATACAAAGCAATGCAGAAACAACAGCAAATAAAAAGAACAATATATTTTCATATATACAAGTGGAGCACCCATAAATGCTTTGACATGAACATAAGTTTAATGAGTAATTTAAAGTGGCTTATGGAATATAAAGAGAGAGTCCAGTGTACCTCTAAAGCAGGGGTGTCAAACTCAAGGACAGGGGGCTGCATCCGGCCCACGGGATGCTTAGATCTGGTCCACGGGACCACCCTAAAAACAGTAAAGGACTGGCCTGCGGTGCCCCTGCCAGCAAAAACTGAGCTCGGGAGGGCTGCGTGCAGCCCTCCCAGGCTCTATTTTCAGCCATGACGGCCTTCTGCTGCCCTCTGCAAAACAGAACTTGGGGCAGCCGCACACGGGCCACCACAGACACCCCTGACACAAGTGACATCAAGCTGGCCACACCCTCCCTGGCCATGCCCACTCCAGCCCTCCGAGGTCAAACACAACCCTGATGCCGCTCTCAGTGAAATCGAGTTTGACACTCCTGCTCTAAAGGAACCTACTTAAGAGCTTGGCAGTTCTGATGGAGATAGTGTTCTGCTCACCCTACCCTTCCCCCTTTTCATAAGAAAGGCATTTTAGCAAAAATAATGATTGTTATGCCTGACCAAGCAGATTTGATTCCAGTAACGCAGTGTCCAATACTACACCTTAAAAAGCTTGAAAGATGAAAAATAGCACTAGCTAAACTAATTACTGCAACTAAACAACAAAGATTAAACTTTCCTTTAGTTGCTTTTTGACACTTGTCAATCTCCCAGGAAAGGTATAGCTTAGTTATATACTTACATCACAGCTTTTCCATCAGAATTTATGAAGAAACAGATGGCACATAAAATGAATGCAGATTGAGTCATATCCCTGGTTGAAGTCATATTAACTGAAAGAAAAGTCAAAATACATTTTCATAGATAAAATTATTCCGAATCGTGTAATCAAAATAATCATAGAAACGATGGGAAAATTAATTACAAAAGAAAATTGTGTTTCTTCGTGTAATATGAAGAAAGGAGAGAATTGGGGGTTAAATTAATCACAAATATTTGTCTAATATTTTTTATGCTTTAGATTCCCCTGCCTTAGTGCCTCTGTCTTTTTAAAAGATAACAATATATGGTGCCAAAAATTTAGATTGATCCAGCCAATATAAATGGTCTTCCATCATATTCCTTACCTTTCTTTATCTCCTGTTATATCCACATTAAATAGATATGAAGTGGTTTTAACTCGTTTAATAATTTCCACACCTCACAACACTCCATCCAAATAGATTTGGAAGTCAGCAAGTATGACAAGGACCACAGTCTAGAAAATATCACTATTTCATTAACTCATTAATTCCATATCTGGCAGCATATGGTTAAGATTAGAAGACTAGAAACCAAGAGACTGTGACCCCTCGTCCTCTTTTATGATATTTTTTCCTTTGTTTTCTGAAATCATTAGGATTAGAAGTTGTCTCTAATCAGAAATAAATTTAAAATTGACAAAAGAAAGTACTTCGCGCAGTGTATAATTAACTCACAAGACCTGGTGGCCATTTGGTTCATTCTAAAAGGGAGTTGGATAAATCAATGGATAACATGACTATTACATCTTGACAAATCTTGATAATGCAATATTTCTTCCAAGGGTTTTGGGGGGAGGGGGAGAAATGTGCCTTTATATGCCAATTGCAGGGGAACCATGGTGGGAGAAGGGTTCATCTCCATCTCCTCGGATCATGCGCCCCAAAGACATTTGGTTGACTACTGTGAGGAGCAAAATGCTGAACTAGAATAAGCCTTGTCCTGATCAGCCAGGCAAATGCACACATATTTAAGCAATAGCAAATGTCAATTCAAACAATTTTTCACTCGAGAGATGAGACTTTCTCTCCCCCAAATCCCTCTTATGTATATCCCAGTTTGCTCTACATTGGTGCAGATCTGCATCATGCATACAAAAGAGAAGTCATTCTGCATCTATTCATTAATTAAGAGATGACTAACCCACTAATGTTGATGAAATTATTTATATAGTGAAGGTCACATTGGCAGAATGCTTTTAATAAACCCTACTCTGCTGTAACAAACCGTAAATATATCTTACCTCCCATTCTCTTTCCAACAACAGCCATCCAGTTGTTCTCAGGAAACATACAAAGTGCAGAATTAATAAGGCTCCCCATTATTTATTTGCTACATCTCTATGTTGTTTTCATAGATAATTATTTCAGTCTTATTGAAAATTTGCAGATATCACATTTTGTTCTATTGAATTTTTTACGTAAGTTATGCATTGATTGAAGACTTATTTATTTATTTATTTATTTATTTATTTTTGAAAAATATTTTTATAAATAGAGATTATCTTGGGTTTTGGTAAAATTAGTATTCATAGACCCAAAGTGAATCTCTTGATTGCATGACTTAAATCGATCATGTGGTTTTAAAATGTGGTGATACAGTCAATATGGTTGCTTTAACAGCTGTGTTAATTCATCTCATGTTACTTGGACAGAACTGATTATGTGCCTCTTGATGTGCTTCCAGGTAGATAATTAAGAGTAAGATTTAAGAGATGGCTTTGAGATGTTTTAATCCAGTATGGATGAAAGTGGGAGTGAGGGAAACACATCCAGAACAGGATGTTCAAAATCATATGCTGAATATTGCATGCATGCTCTTGGATATATAGAAACATTTCCCATCTAACATTTAGACCTGTTAATTTTAATCTTAAAAATTAACTCAATCCAATGAATGAACAATTTGACAGATGTAACCTCTTATCTGTGAAATAACTTAATCAAAGTCAAAACTAAAATCACAGGCATAAAAGAACAGTAACTGTTGTTACTGAGTACATCACTAAATGTCTATGAAGATTCTCAGTCATTCAGCTCATAGTTGTCCCGGAGGTGCTTTTTCAAGAGACAAGTGGAGTTTCTGGTTTTTCTTTGAAGACGTTTCACTTCTCATCCAAGAAGCATCTTCAGCTCTGAAGAAGCTGAAGATGCTTCTTAGATGAGAAGAGAAACTTCTTCAAAGAAAAACCAGAAAGTCCAGTTGCTTCTCAAAAAAGCACCTTTGGGTATTGTGAATGAGGTAACTTTGATTTCAAATGAAAAAAAATAGGCATTCACTTAACTATTAAATGGCTATTGGCAGTAGAAGGACCGCATAAATCAAGTAGGATGATCAAATTTGGCCCATGGGGTGTAACTTGCCTTCCTGGATAAACATTGTCACTGAATCAATGACTGGGCATCATTAATTTGATGGGAGCAATCAAACCAATTTTGTCCCTAACATAAACCTCCCATCATTTAGAAGTTCATTGTGCTGTAAATGATACCGCAACGCCTTTTTTTCCCTTTTCATAATCTTCCTATTTTAGCTGTAGGAGGCATTTCGTTTTATTTTTTTCCCTCCGGAAAATGTGTAGGCATCAAAAATCTGTTCTTGAAAGCATTTATACCATCCTAAACCTATTATTATCACTCGAAATTTTATTGACAAAGCCATTTGAGTTTCTCGGGGGAGCGCAGAAAAACTGATAAGGATTCAAGAAGTAAAATGTAACTTAAACTTAATTCTGAATTCAGTTTTAAATTCCAGTTGTAATTTTGATTGTCGGTGAAATATATAGACTCACTTACAGGTTTTATGAAGGGGCTATAGCAATGCTGAATAAAATATTAAGTGCTTTACAATTTCTGTATGTACATTATTTTTACTACAACCTAAACATAAATATAATTCAGATATTTCATATTCCTATCTACATTTCTTTTATCCAATGTTATACACATATATAAAAATTAACTTTAAAAATTAAATATAGAGCATTCTTACCAGATAGCTTTTTAAATTGGTTCTTCCTTTAGATAAATCTCAGCAAGCAGAAGTTGCTTTGAAGACTGCTTAATTGGTCTAGAAGAGTCCTTAAATGCAACTTTAAATAGAACTTCTCAGTAGCTAAGGAGTCCTTTTATTGTCTCCTTTTGTTGATGTCACTTTCGAACACACCCCTGACCTTGATGTACCACCCATCATGTGCTTTTGTTAATGGGGCATTGAATGAACAGAGAAGAAAGTTTAGGGCAAAATACAGTAACCTGGGAAACTTCACAAGAGTTTGACTTTTAAAGAATCTGAGTTTAAGGTTGGAAAAAAAATGCATATAAAGAAATTATGTCAATTAAGCAATAATGATCAGCTTTAAATGTTAATGAATCCAGGAATGACTAAAAACCAACCTTTGTATGTGTGTGTATTGGGGGGGGGGGTGTACCAATGTTCAAGAACATGAGTGGCCCACTGCAGGAATCTTTATTCAGTGTCATTAAATTTAGGTTATTAAAATTTGAAAAATTAACATTGCCAGGAATTTACAAATCAGAGATAAACCTTGAAGTCTTGTAAATCTAGCTCATTATTCACAATTGGGCATCACTTTAAGTACATGGATATTGCTGTGACCGAAGATATCAAACTTCAGTTTCTGTAGTCAAAGAAATAAATTATTAATAGATATATACTTTGTCTCAGACAAATATATACCCAGGGACTGTTCTTTTCCCAACAAAATGTTCTCCATAAGGATATGTGGGATTTTAACAGAATTTTTCCTTGGAATAGGTAGAATGTTTAAAACATTAAAAAGTACTTGCCGTTTTAATTTTAATAAAGATTGTAGGGACTTTTAAAATGCATTCCTCAAAGACTAATTGCTGAGCCCTCCCCCACAAATAAAAATAAAATAGGTTTGTGCTTGTTTGTTTTCTCCTGCAACAGGTGGCTTGATTTACTTTTTTGAGTCAGTGTCTCAATTCTGCAAGCAAATTCTTATGTTCAAAAGCTTTATTCATCCAGTCAGACTCCTTCAAGTTTTAGATGGCATAGATTATTGTAGAGCTATACCTACAGCTTCGTGGGGAAAAAATGGGGGGGGGGCATTTTGCTCATATGGTGCTGTGTCATTTGCTTATAAATTAGCGAATGCAGCAGGACAAGACTATCACCCATGATTTATTTGTAAAATTCACCGGATAAATAAAGAAGATATAGATTACCTGTGAATGGTGCTAATAATTGTCCTATTATGCTAGAGGGAATATAAAAAACAATGTTTTCTCTTCATTCAACAGAATAGCTTTTTCAAATTTTGCCCTTATTTTATAGAATGCAAGTCACATATCAGGTACATTAATATTAAAGATAAAAATGCAGATAGATGAACAGAATGTTCACTTCGTTCAGAAGCAACAACTATTTCTTGCATTTCTGTATGAATGAGATGAGAGCCACACATTTATTTATATCCCATCTTTATTGTTTTTACAAATAATTCAAGATGGTGAACATATCCAACATACCTTTCTCTTTCCATTTTCCCCATAACAACAACCCAGTGAGGTGAGCTGAACTGAGAGGACTGGTTCAAGCTCATTCAGTTGGCTTTCATGAGTAATGCTGGACTAGAACTCATGGCTTTTGGTTTCTAGCCTGGTGCCTTAACCTCTAAACCAAACTGTCTCTCAACAATTACTCCTACTGGTAACCCCAACATCATGTGCGCCCACATGCTCCCACCTATGATAGTTATGTGTTTATTTCATGCACCTGCAGTAAGGAAGACTTATACATTTTATTCAGTATACAAAAGAATCTCCATCATTCAGAACCTCCTGCAGCTGCAGATTATGTTGATGCTGCAGGCCAACATTTCCTGCTTGCAGATACCTACAATGAACTCACATGTGTTAGACAGAGTAGCATCCTTGGTAATGCAGCCTCCAGACATTCCCTCTTACACATTGATTCAGCGTGAATGTTTTATTTCCTAAAAGGACTCTTGTTTGAGAAAACATTTTAGGCCTAAATGCAGTCTCTTCCATTGGAGCAAAAATGCATGCTTAGTAGATGAGAAAAATGTGGGGGGGGGACATGGAGAATATATGATTAGAAAAGGTTTGTATTGAATGTGACAATCATTAATTAACTGCTGCCTGATCAGGAGACCTCCAGCATCATTATCTCTTGTCTTAAATTTCTGTGAGTGGCTAGAAAAACCACTTTGGTATTAAAAACAGCTGATAATGCATAGTATATCTTATCATTGCATCTCTTTGAGCCCACTGTTTGTTTATCTATAATCTACAATAATATGTGAAAATGTACAATAGACGTAATGATGACATTGGTTTGATTCTTGAATGTACCGGCTCCGGGCATCAGGAATTTGTAAAAAATAGTGATAGGGCATGAAGATGCTGGCTACCCACTAGAGGAGAAAGAGCTGACAAGACTTTTTCCACTGAAGAAATGAGCATCCTTGACTAACCTTCACACATGCAGCAGAGCAAAGCATGACAAAATGTTGCTGCCATTGCACTGTAAGAAAGATGCACAGACATGCAGCTATTCAATACCAAGTGACAAAAGAAAGAACCAATTGTGCTGATGTAGCTTGCCTTCCTAAAGGGACTTGGTGGCTCAGTGGCTAAGACACCGAGCTTGTATATCAGAAGGTCAGCAGTTCAGCGGTTCGAATCCCTAGACCTGTATAATGGAGTGAGCTCCCGTTACTTGTCCCAGCTTCTGCCAACCTAGCAGTTTGAAAGCATGTAAAAATGCAAGTAGAAAAATAGGGACCACCTTTGGTGTGAAGGTGTTCTGTGCGCCTTTGGTGTTTAGTCATGCCGGCCATATGACCATGGAGACATCTTTGGAAATGCTGGTTCTTTGGCTTTGAAACGGAGATGAGCACTGCCCCCCTAGAGTTGGGAACGATTAGCATGTATATGTGAATGGAACCTTTACCTTTATCTAGATTGTCTTCCTACTATATCAAATACAGCTAGCTGTGCATCTATTTCTTTTTTCAGTTTCCCAAAGCTTTGCTTATTAATTTGGGACACTTAGAAAATGATGATGCCATTGAAAGATCAAGAAATCATGGCTTTCCAAGTATTGATAAATGACGAGTCCCTTCATCACTTACCACAGAGTATTATAGCGGGGTATGATGGTAGTTCATCAATACAGGTAGTTCTCATTTAGCAACCTCAATTTGTTCTGCGAAATGGTGGGTTAGAAACATGGTCGCTAAGTGAATCACATGACAAAGAAGAGAAATCCTGCAAAGATTGCTGGTTGCTCTTGTCTCACTTTTTTTTAAAAAAAAGTTCTTGTGCAGCTATGCTAACATTACTCTGACTTTGGCACACATTGTTCTCAGGCTCAGAAATTTAAGGCATTCATAGACCAGAAAATGTTTTTTTTAATTACTGTTTATTACCGCTGTTGAATTTGCAAATGATAATTATCCAAGGAAATTGCTAACAAGGATTACCAATCTCTCCAAAGGCAGAAATTCCCATTGCTTTCCCTTGCTATGAACACTTTCATTTGTTCATAGATATCCTATAAGCTCTACATTAGTAGGGTGATTACAGCTCATGGATGAGCTCCTTTGCTTTCTTCAAATGCTTAAGTGTATTTACTAATATACTTAGCAGATTCACTATTATACTTAAAATAGCAACTAGTAAATGGTGACACAGTGGATGGTTGTATTGAGACAATAATGCTAAAAGTGTCTAAGGAATGTTTCTCTCCTGACACAATGAAATCTGAAGACAGCCAGTAAACCTTTAGATCTTCATTTGATTGACAAGATCTGTGGTTTCTTAAATACCATAGCAGCATGCCTAGTCAATGGCATAATCATCATGATACAGCCTCAGGTGTCTTTTTCACTATGCTAGCAGCTAAAAGAAGCCTCTTGATGAAGCATAAACACTGCACAAGTACCTTTGTACTAAAAGACTCCTTATAAGCATCTCAGTAAGTACCAGAGCTAGACAATTCAAGTGTTCACTAAAGATGACAATACTTTTAAACTCTAAAATAAGACCTGTGTTAAGAGTGCTCCCAAACATTGGCACAATGTTTGTGCACTAAACAAGGAAGAAGGCTAACAGAACAAATACTTTCTAAAGAAACATTCTATTGTTTCCTCTTTCAATTGTTCTGCCAAAATTAGGCCAGCCATTTCCTGAAGGATCTTTCCCCGGTTAAAGGAACCTCTGTTATTCTGTTTCACTCTTAGATTATTTTAGAGGTTCTTTCAATGGAGTTATTGGTCTTGCTTTTTTACCATGATAGTTGTTAATATTGTTATATTTTTGTTAGTTGTTAATCTCCCATCTCCGTGACCATCTTTGCTTGGTGACCTGAAGAAAACTAGTGAGAGGTATCCATTTAGCATACAATGAAAATATGGAAAGCGAGGGAACTTCACATTGCTGAAAACCTAATTATAGTATTGTTGGAAGAAATGTCCTTCTGGGTTCGGCTCCAAGTGGGGAAAAAGACACTGGAGACATGGAGGCTGCTTGGAAAGATGGTTTTAATGGTGGACAGGACCATGTGGCTTGAGTCCTGAACAGAAAAGGTGATCACATGCTTCAATGTTGGTGGAGAAGAGAAGGGAAGCCTGAGATGCGGAGCCCCTGGTTTTATGCCCTCTCTGGCCTTTGATCTTGATCTTGTATTCTGATTGGTTGTCAGACTCCCATGGGCCCGTGCAGGGGCAACTCTCTAGGCTGCGTTTTGAATCCTGGTTTGGTTGAGTTCTCAGATGCCATGTGGCGAGTTGGGTAAAAGGGCCAATATTAGCATGCCTTAATCCCATCACTCTGGAGCTGAAGGAGAAAACCCTTTATTATGTAAAGTGGACTAACTCAGGCTTTAATGGCTCATTGACAAAGGGGGATGGTCAGGAAGCGTGGCACGACATAACCGCGAATGTCAAAAGCGCGCCGACAACACCGCGGTGCTAAAACCGCGATGTCAAAAGCGCGCCCACAACAGCGCGCTGACAACAGCGCGCCGACAGAAGCACGATTTAACTTAAGGTAAGGTTTAGGGTTAGGTTTAGGGTTAGGTTTAGGGTTAGGTTTAGGGTAGGTTTAGGGTAGGTTTAGGGTTAGGTTTAGGGTTATTTTTAGGGTTATGTTACAGTGCGCTTCTGTTGGCGCGCTGTTGTCGCGCTGTTGTTGCGCGGTTTTGATGGTGCGGTTTTGTCACTGCGCTTTAGTCACACGCGCTTTAGTCTACCGCGGTTTTGTGGTGGAACCGTCAGGAAGCGGCAGGCAGCTATTCTGTCTTTTAAAACATGTTTCTTCCTTTTTCACATCCAGAGAAATATTCTGCCTTTTCAGTATTTCCTAGGATATTTCATTTTTCTGGGAGAGGGCTGGGTGATAACTTCCTACAGTATGAAAACAAGACTTTTTACATAATTTCATCAAAAAAAAATCAGTGACAATTTCAGTTCCCTACAAGCAGAGAATAAGATCAAAATATAAATTAATATCTCAGCACAAATGTGACAGAATGTAGTTTCCTATCCATGGACTTTGTAACTTCAGCCCATCTGCCAGATGGCAATTACTCAGGTATATATCTCAAACATACTGCGATATTCTTGCAGCATGAGGAATGCAGCAAGTGATTGCCAACAGCACACATACCAAGTACATGAGCATCTTTAAAAACTGTTGTATAGCTATTTCTGAATATTTGATTTTCTCCTTTATATTGCAATCTTGAATCTTTTTATTTATTATCATTTGTCCTCAGTGGAGGCTTGTAGTTAAGGAAGGTATAAACTGTGCAAGAAGTGCTAGGAATCCCATTTACATTCGAAACATAAAAAATCTAATATACCAACAACAAAATCCAAAAATTATACTTTTTATGTGATGCCTTATTAATTCTAGCTGTGAATCTCTGGTAAATCAGTAGGATGTGATTTATCATGGTTTGTCTCACTTATTTCAATAGGAACAAAGTGCAATGAATTGTATTTGAATCCAACTCATAAGTGCCTCATTCCAGATCCTGCATACTCCAAATTATTTGTGCTGGTTATGTACACATGCCATGGAGAGGCCATATTTTGAAGACTAGTTGGTATATGAATCATTCCGCCTTTTGTATGCTATTTCATGCCTTCTCTTCAAGAGCTACATACAGCATTACGTAGTGGTTCTGAAGCCCTGGTTATGTCATCATAACAATGAGAGGAATCCCAGGCAGGATGGAGTTGCCTAGAAGAATGCAGTTAAAGTTATGAAGATAAACGTCATCTTATTTGTCCCAGAGACATACCTTAGTGATCAGTAGCAGGAAAGCATTGTGCAGTCAGAAAACCATTGCTGAGATGCTGTAAATGTGACACAATCCAAAGACATATATATATAGTCTTATTTCCAATTGTATTTATTTGCATGATGGAGTATTTCTCATTTATCTTCAAGACTCCAAGAAGACATGCTGTCAGGTACAAAGATAACTGTTCATTAGCTCAACTTATGCTAATAAATAGTTATGCCATACAAGTTATTGGTTCACAAGAGCAAGTGAAGAGCTCATAAGTTATATTTTATCCTATACTACTGAATTAAAAAAAATATGTAAGGGCAGAATTTACCTGTCTGATTATCGTTCAGCCTGCCTCTGTCCTAAGGCACAGTGAGATTACTGCCTCTAGTAGCAGATGCTGTGGAATATCAAGTGGCTATGTGAAGTTAGAAGATAGTTATATCTGCCATTCAATTTACTCTACATCCTGAGGAATGTTGCAAATAACTTCTCAATCCACACATTGTAGATCTTTGGGCTAATTGGCGTGCAACAAAAAAATAATGGAAGAGGATGATGCTTCCATTTTTTAGGAACTTCCTTTCTGGAGAAGATAACATCATCCTTTGATTCA
Source organism: Thamnophis sirtalis (assembly GCF_051295495.1). Lineage (NCBI taxonomy): Eukaryota > Metazoa > Chordata > Lepidosauria > Squamata > Natricidae > Thamnophis > Thamnophis sirtalis. Next base: position 86,233,272 of record NW_028261381.1, read on the forward strand.
AGGTTCTACCAGAAACTCCATACTGCAACATTGAAAAAGGCTTATTGAGACAGCACAAGAAGTGAAAGTGACCACATTACAGATTGTATTCCTTAACCATGTTTCACTTGGCTTCAGTGAGTTATCAGAAAGAAATTGTTTCAGCACGAATAAATTCAGCTCTCAAAACTCACTTGGATCCACCTAAGATACTGTTTCTCAATGACTTCTGTCCAAAAATCTTCAACCACAAATTCAGTAGTTTGTATGACATCAATTCCCAGTTAACCACAATTTATTCAATTTTTAATCCAATCTTCTGGGTGGGTATAATGCACTGATATGTCCATTGGATGAATCTGCATAACCCACTCAGATAACCAGCTTCAGCTTAGGTTCTTTTGAAATCTAGGCCACATCCAACATAAATATTACATTATGCTCAAATGCTTTGATTTTGGTCCCTAGATCTGCTTTACCTACCTATCTATCTCACCTGCCCAGAAATGACTGGTCTACTTTCATTCAACCTTTTTAGCCTAGATCTGACACCATTGCCTTTTCCATGAGTTTGAAAAACCATAAAAATATTACCTAGGTGCCGACTCTCTTTCTTACTTATACTTCAACAATTGCACTTTAATAAGCAGTGTGTTTGCATGCTTGCTGGATTTATCATTCGTATAGGAGATCAGGGCAATTTCTTCATTTCCATTTTTCTTCTCTCTGTAATTAATGAAAAAACCACTTAGTGCCTTTGAGGGAAAATAACAGTCTTTTTCTCAGAGATACATTCCCTATTAGAGAGCGAACTGACCTTATTTCAAATATTTATAAAGGCCTTAAAATGACATTTTAACATGGTTTAATTATTGATGGTTTTATTCGTTAACTTCCTTTTAATTTTTAATTAATTCTTCTAGCTTTATAATAGTAATGTAAATGGTCATGAGATGATAGTGGTTAGAAACATAATAATTAACCATAACAAGAAAAGGAGATGTTTCCTAAACATATGAATTTTATCTAAAGCATTAATAGGAATACTTGGAAACCCAGCCATTCAACTTGGATTTGTTATGCTCTGTTCTTAGAGAGCTTCCCCACCCCCTGCCTTTCTGGAGTTCGTGATATGCCAAAATATAATAGACTAGAAAAGCGCAATGGGTGGGAAAGATACAACCTTTTATTCTATGTTGTTGTTATTCAAAGATACCCAGGCATCATAGAAAAACAAAAACAGCAAGCTATTCTTCAGTGGTTCTGTCACTCTATTACTTTATTTTCTTTTACAAATGCTAGCTAGATGACTCTCCAGATTTATTGACCTTCAGCTCCCTAAATTCCCAATTGCCAAGCCCTGTTGATTCAGAATTAGGAGTATTAATAATTCTGAAGACACCAGGCTACAAAAGGCTGTGGGACCTGATATCCCTGTCTTACGCACTTGAGCCGTTTTCATAGCAGAAGATGCAATTAACAGGGCTATAGATCTTGTATCACAATAGATTTTTCAGGATAGAGAATTTGCATTCATATAAGGGTGATGGTCTGTTTCTAATTCCCCATTAAGGTTTCTGTTATTTTTCTTGCAAAAACACCGGGGGCAAATTCTCTCCAAGAGTGATTCCTTTTTCTCTCTCATCTTCCCCTCCCCCGGCCCCATCTCTCTCAAATTCTCATGCACATCCTATTCTAACTCTGTTTAAGCCTTTTGCAAAGGACTCCCAAGTCTTTTTTTTCCCCACTTAAAAATTTAAACTTGGGTTAGTCAGACATCTAACAAATGAAGTTGTGTGCCTGTGCACAGTACCAGGGATGGGGGGGGGGGGGGGAGAGACTCCACAGAATGTATTATGAGTTTTGATCACCAACTTGCATTTCTTGATGCTTTTTTTGGTAGTGAACATGGGAGACTATCTAATGCAGTGATCCCCAAGCTTTTGTGCACCAGGTACCAGTTTTGTGGAGAGCAGTTTTTCCATGGATTGGGGAAAGGGAGTGGTTTTGTGTTGCCTGGATCTCATATAGCATGGATAGGGTTTTGCTCGCTTGCATGGCCCGGTTCCTGGTGGACCACAGACCAGGGTCATCTGTGGCCCGGAGGTTTGAGACCTCTGATTTAATGGATAATTGTGGAGTTGAAATGCATATGTGTCAACTGGTGGTGTTAGTCTGCCCATTCCCATGAAGCTATTCTTCTGCTTTTACTTTATTGTTGGAGTTCAAAAGAAAGGGATGATATGTCACAGCACCATCAAACTGACATCTTCATTAAAATAAGGAACTGAAAAAGTTACTGAGTATTGTTAAGGATGTAATCATGACTGTTGAGTGATTTGTTTGTTTTATTGAGATAAAATGCTATATTTTTCAACTGCCTGACTTTCACAGTTTTCCTATAAATAGTATTTCAGTTTGAACAATACAGGATTACTAGATAATTGTTTTGTAACAGCTAAAAATGGCTGCGTTTGCCATTTCAGGAACACTATGTGTTGAACAAAAAGTGTGAATTGGTATGATTCCCTTGGAGAATGCCTCTGTGCTTATTATCATACACTGTTGTCACAGCAATCTACAGAACATCGAGGCAGAAATTATCAGTTCATCTGCAGGCTTTGCAGAAAGCATGGGACCTTGAAATGTCTTTCAAACAACAGTTCTTGGATAACACCTTGCTAGCATTCATGTGACAATCTGCTTATCAACGATCTAGGACAAACCATGAAGCTATCATTTGAAGATGACTAATAGATAACCTTGATTATATCAAAACAACTTGTGCATTTTGGGGTGTGGGTTGCTCTCTGTTCTCCAGAAATAAGCTCAGAACCTGGAACAGGTTTGGATTAAATGAATTTGAATAGGACAAAATCATTATTGAAAAGCTCAATACATATGAAAATACCCCACATCCTCCAGAATATATATGAAAAAACGGACAAATAATATCTATGAAAGATAGATAGATAGATGATTAGATAGATAGATAGATAGATAGATAGATAGATAGATAGATAGATAGATAGATAGATCTCTTTTTAAAATATATTATTTCATTCACCTGTATTTCTGTTTTTATACCTCACTGGGCTGTTTTTCATATATTCCCTTTTAAAAACCTTTACCTTCTTCTTTTTTTTTTTTTTTTTTACTTTTGACAGTTGTTTGACCCCATATTACTGATACCATCTTCTATTTTGGAATCAGACTGGGAAAGACTGGCTGAGATTATGTAGTCCACAATAGCCCCAGAAAATGATATAGTAATCGGTTTGCAGGTATTGCAAGTAGTATCAATAGTATCGGATCCCAGTAGAAGATGTTAATGTTTGATGTTCTGCACTTAAGGGAACTCTGTTCACAACTATTCTACATATCCAGCCGTAAGATACAATTAATCAGAACTTTTCCATCAGGAAATCCTTAATCACATTCACTCATCACAATTTTATTGTTCCTGTTATGAAACGGACCGTCCTTTAATGTAGCATATTTGTCCAAAGGCAGATTTTCAGCAGTAGGTCAGAAAGAAATATATGTCACGGTGTGCTAACTAATTGTGCTAATTACAGTAATTTATTACCTTGTTTTAGTTTATGTGTAGACCTTCCCAATCCCAAGGTTTGAAGAGTCTCTTTAAACTCAGCTTTTCAACATAAACACTTCCCAGCATAACTTTCATGCTTAGCATTGCTTAAGCAGGATACATTCACAGCTGTTATTGCTGATGTGGATCCTGCCTTCATTTTGTCATGTCCTAAAACCCTGTTCTATATTAGCTCACTAAATCAGTATGATTATTACTTTGTCACCAGCATTCCTTAACCTTGTAGGCCATTCAGTGACAGTAAAACACAGGTGGTTCAAGGACTGCAACCAGGACTTTGTATAATCTAGTGTGTTATTGTATTTGTTTATATTCTAGCACTTTAGGGTGGAAGTACATTACTCCATTGTTTTTGCAACTTGCTTTTTAATAAAATATTTGGGAATTATTTATGGTTTGTTTCACTGCCCCCGTTTTGACTGGAGAGACTAGCATGTAATATGGCTGTATGTGCGAATGATGTATAACTTCACAGGAACCGTATGGCTGAATTCATACCTGGCACTAAGCAACAATATGCTTTCTTGGTTAGACTAATATGCTGTGACAACCCAAGCCATTTAGATTTAATATGTTCTTCAAAATTACTTATGGTACATGGTTAGACAGACTCATGATTTAGCACAGTATGTAAACCAGGGCTGGACTTCAGCCTTTTTGAATATTGTCTCAGTATTTTACATCTCCAAATGTACCCTTTACTGTCTCGGTTATTTTAAATCAATCTTTCCTCCAGATACCCTACTTTCTCCTTCCTATATTGATGTTTATTTCAATTTACTTTGCAGTATTTTATTTTTATCATTTTCTGGTACTGAGGTTTTAAAGTATATCTATCTATCTATCTATCTATCTATCTATCTATCTATCTATCTATCTATCTATCTATCTATCTATCTATCTATCTATCTATCTATCTACCTACCTACCTACCTACCTACCTACCTACCTACCTACCTACCTACCTACCTATCTATCTTTATCGTTGATCTAATTCTTTACTTGCATACATTTACTTGTACAGCACATTCTTAGGAATGTTTTATTATCAGTATTAGCAGAATTCTAGCAATTAAAAAAAAACAACATTGAATGAAAACAGGTCCAAGGCCTATGTCTGCGGCATACAAAGAAAACCAGTACAAAATGTTTTATAGATGGCACTTGCTGCCTGTGAGACTCGCAAAAATATCTTCAAATCTATCTCCGATGTGCTGGAAGTGTGAGAAATCTTATGGGACTTATTATCACACATGGTGGACCTGCAGGGCAGCCAAAAATTTATGGTTTAACATTAGAAACTGGTTGGAAGATATAATAGGAAACCACATAGACATTTCTGTTGTGGCCCGGCAGGAGCCGTTGGAGCTGCCGCCAGACTCCGACAGCAAGGGGTCTTATGAGTCGGCCTTGGAGGAGGTGGAGGACCCTGGAAGGGTGTCGACTCTGAGCAGGGCGAGGAGAGACTAGTTGGCCACCAGGTGGTGGCAGAGCATTGGATCAAAGGGAATGTTCAGGAAAACATTTGGGAGTTGTTTCAGGATGCATGCAGGCGAAGAGCTACTCGACGGAAAGAACAACGGAGTAACTACAGGAGGTGATTACGAGCAGCTGATGCTGATTAAGATCCCCTCCTGATTATAAAAGGGACTGTTTGTGCCACGCCCTGGTTGCAGGAGTCAACGTTCTCGTTCACGTTCATGATTCAGAGAAACCAACTTGGAGAAGTGGTTTGCTGTGAGAGTTTGTTTTTGCATTTGCTGCCTAACTTGCTGCCAGAATGCTTATCTCTGTTTATTTTGGGCTTGCAGCCAACAAGAGTCTGAACTGATTAAAAGTATTCTGATTTACGTTTGCTTGTGGCTTTCATTCCTGGATGGAGAAGGGGGGGGTCAGAACACATTTCTATTAGGTTTAACCACAACAAAATACAGTAAAGAGACTCTATACCTAATTCTACATAGTATTGCTGTAGCCAGAATAGCATATGCACAGAAAAGGAAGAACAATGCAGTATTGAATGAAGGCGAGATAATGCAGAAGATCTTAGAATGCGCGGAGATGGATAAATTGACCAAGGAAATTCAAGGAAAGGAGGAATCAAAGTACTATCTAGTTTGGGAAAAATGGTACAAAGGGTTAGATGATAGAAATAAGAATTTGGGAAATGTAAAATGTATTGTAGAAGAATTAGGAAACAGTGATAAGAAGGTAGGAAAAATAGGATTTACAAAAGTAGGAAAAGATGTACAACAAAATAAGGGTAATAGGACCATCTGATACAAATGACTAAACACAGACAACTAAGTAAAGGAGTAAGAAATAAAAGGACCATAAGTGTAAAATTAGAATATATAGTGGAGGAAACAATATTTGTAATGATGCACCGATAGATACCTGCTGTAAGGAGGAACGTTCCGTACCAGTGTTGTTTGTAAGTTATGTGCATGTTTTTGTCAATGTGTTTAAATGGTTATAATAAAAAGGTTTTTTTTAAAAAGAAAAGAAAAAAGGTCCAAGGCTTATAGAAAGCATTGATCAAATATAATGCCACATTTCAACAAACACGAATGGTATTGTACCATTAAGTAAAATGAAGGAATCATGTTCATGTAGGCAGCAGCTGAATTCTTCTACACTCAAATTGTCTTTTCAGGCCCAGACCCTGGTGGGAAGAATATTGATTTTTTGAATATAACATAGAGGAATAACCAGCCAAAACCACACATTTTTCAAAGCCCTGCAGCCCATTCATTGTTTTGTCAGCATGTATGAGTACGTTGCCTGCAGATGCAAGAGAGACGTTTGTCTTATTGTACCTAAAATTCAATTGCTATTCCTATTGCCTTTTCCACAGAAGAAGGTGAGCATCATCCTCATTTTTTTTGCTTAAAAAATTACATATTCTTTTATATGCCATTTCATTGGATAATATCTTTATAATTTCAGCAGGTGGCAGCACCTGACTGACCTTCCCTGGGTGAGCAAAATAAGCAGATTTGAATGGAGACTTATCAGAGAATACCAAGACTATAGGCTAAATTATGAAACTGAAAAAGATCCTGGAAATAGGAAACTACTTTGGTACTGTGGTAAGCAAATGTATTCATGAAACCACCAAATGCAAACCTCAACCTGGAGAGATTTGATGTAACTTTTCAGGGGCCTCATTTATTTATTCTGTTTGCCCCAATGCAAAGGTACCTCATTGTTTGCTGAGGTCATGTCATCACAATGAAGCCATCATCCTGTTACCCAGGCCACTGCTGAAACAGTGTCAGGGAGGCTGAAGCCTATCTTGGGTCTTATAAAAGTCACACACATGCCCTGTTATGTGGGCAGATGCCCTCTAAGAAATATCTTCCCATTCAGGACCTATTCATTCTTGACTATATTGTTTCTTGCATTAATACAGAAGTGTTCTATCTGCACTGCATTCAACTTACTAGAACATGCCTGTTCTGCAAGCCAGAAATGTAAGTGATTAGATAGTTAACTTGCGAAAAATAATGTGTTCCCCTTGCCTTGCAACGTGTGAACTTATGTGTAGATCCGTGGTGGGATTCAAATTATTTAACAACTGGTTATCTGCCCTAATGACCAGCTGGGTAGGCGTGGCTCAGTGGTCATGTGACTGGGTGGGCATGGTCAACTCAACATGACTCACATCGGGCGCTTGGCCTTAGCTGTTACAATGAAATAAGGGTTAACCGGAGAGGCAGTTTCTGTAAGCAGGGCAATAAAGATAAGGCTAGAAACAATACCAGAATGTTTCCTTCCTGCCTTCCTTACAAGATTAGGCCTGTAAAGTGTGTGCGGGGTGGGGAAACAAAAGGATATTTATTCCAACAATCGGTTCTCCCAAACTGCTTAGAAAGTTAACAACCGGTTCTCCTGAATAGGTGCGAACTGGCTGAATCCCACCACTGGTGTAGATATTCCTGATTGTTGTGATATAGTCAGATATCTATAGGACATTTCTTACCTTTGAGAAGATTGAACCAATACTAAAAAGATGTCTTATTGGATCAAAGATGCCTCATTAAAATATTTTACTTAAGGACAGGGATGGCAGGTAAAATGTTTTTTTGGAATTTACAAAAGAGGTTATTCATAATTTCTGGATGGTTTGTCGAAGAACAGATCCCAAAGTGAAACCCCAGTAATCAGCCTGTAGCCCAAAGGGGTGGAAGAAGTGAAAAAAGTGGATGCATGTTTGAATAGAAGAAAGCTTGTTGAGATTGGTGATCCTACTTGAAGGGAACTCCTTGCTTCATAAGACCAATTAATGATGCAATCGGTGTAGAAAAACTACGCATAAATTTATGATGAATATTAGCAAAGTCCCTAAAATGTGTTGCATTTCTGTGACTGCCAATGATGGCTACCAGAATAAATCCTTAATTCTTTTGGTTTTTTCCCCCAAGAAAAATGATAGCCCAACATATTAATGTAATGATAGAAGAGAATATTTGTATTTCAGGGTTGAACTGTAAGGTCCTTGGAGTTCTCCAACCTTGCAGATATTTCATTACCCAACTAGGTAACTAATGCAATTAGTGCTGTTAAGCAAAGTTCTCTAGCTTAACCCAGTGTCAAGCTGAAGTCCAGAGATAGGACAGCAAGATCCAATTGAGTTCAATCGTTTATTTGCTTATATGTAAAGGACAGAGGTGCGGGACATGGTGGCTCAGTGGCTAAGACACTGACCTTGTCAATCAGAAAGGTCGGCAGTTCAGCGGTTCGAATCCCTAGCGCAGCTTAATGGAGTGAGCTCCCATTACTTGTCCCAGCTTCTCCCAACCTAGCAGTTCAAAAGCATGTAAAAAATGCAAGTAGAAAAATAGGGACCACCTTTGGTGGGAAGGTAATAGCGTTCCGTGCGCCTTTGGTGTTTAGTCATGCCAGCCACATGACCACAGAGATGTCTTCAGACAGCGCTGGCTCTTTGGCTTTGAAACAGAGATGAGCACTGCCCCCCAGAACAACTAGCACTTATGTGTGACGGGAACCTTTACTTTTAACTTTAAAGGACAGTCTTGTCAAACTAAAGCTTCAACTTCTAACCCACTAGATGAGGGGTGTCAAATTCAAGGCTCGGAGCGGGGGAGATCTGGCCTGCAGGGCCACTCTGGAAATAACGAAGGATCAGCCCGTGGTGCCTCTGTCTGTGAAAATGGGCTCCCAATCTCTGTTTTCGGCTTGAATGGCCAGGATCCTATAACCCTCTGCCAGCAAAAATAGAGCTTGGCCCTTCCAAGGGGCCAAGCTGAATAAACAATCAATTTGTAAAAGAAAATCAAAGACAATATGAACCACAAATTTGCCAACTTCTGGGACATTTAGGAAAGGATATGGAGGTTTTGAAAGGTCAGGTATCTGCCAGGTGCTACTGCCAACAGAGACAAGAGGCATATTCTTAAGATAGATAATTTCAATAAACTTAGAAAGAGCTTGGGAAGGATTCCATGTATGAGAATCCTCAAGGGGAAAACAACTCAAGCTTGGGAAATTTTGAAAAGTGAGATGATAAAAGTCCAGTCTAGCACAATACCAATGAAGAAGAAAAATAACAGCTCTCAAAACAAACTAGCATGGCTGCATAAAGAACTCTGACAAATTGAAAGACAAAAAGGATAAGTATAAAAAGTGGAAAGAGGGGAAAATAACTAAGGCAGAATATCAGCAAATAGCCTGAGCCTGTAAAGATTAAGTGAGGAAGACTAAAGCTCACAATGAACGAAGGCTTGCAACAAAAGTACAAAATAACAAAAAAAGCTTATTTCCAACATGTTAAAAACAAGGAAAAATAGTCAAGGAAACAATTGGTCCATTGCTGGGAGAAAGTGGCAAGAAAGTGACAAGCAACAGGGAGAAAGCAGAATTATTTAACTCACTTTTTGCATCTATCTTTACAGGGGGGGAAAGGGGAAAAAACAGTCCAACCTATCAAAAACAGCACCACAAAAAAACAGATTAAGAACACAAGTTAAAATAGGGAAGAAAATGCTAAGTGAACTACTAGATAAAGTAGAAAAATGTGGGTTAAACAGCATCAGCACCAGATGGATTCGTTACTGGCTGACCAGCCACATTCAATGTGTAGTCCTCAATGGAACTGCATCTACATGGAGAGAAGTACCGTATTTTTCAGAGTATAAGACACATCTTTTTTCCTCAAAAAGAGGCTGAAAATCTGGGGGCATCTTATACACTGAATACAGCATTTTTTGCCTCCCGAAGCCCCACCCCTTCACTAAAATGGCCATGCATACCCTTATGGAGGCTTTCAGAGACCTTCTGAAGGCTGGGGAGGGCAAAAATGAGCGGAAAATGGGCCATTTTTGCCCCCCAGACACCAGCAGCACTCTATAAGCCTCCATAAGGCTATGCATAAGGTGACCAGATTTTCAGATTGGAAAAGAGGGACGCCTTTGACGGGGGGGGGGGGGGGGGGGGCTTGATTTAAAAAAAAAAATTTTGTCAAAAGGTCACCCCAGGACACTGAAACCAGCATAAATACCAATCTGTTGCCAAACAAAATTTTGATCACGTGACCATGAGGATGCTGCAACGGTCGCTAAGTGTGAAAAATGGTCGCAACGGTCGCTAAGTGTGAAAAAATGGTCATCAGTCACTTTTTTCAATGCCATTGTAACTTTGGTCACTAAATGTTTTCCCCCTCCTCGAGACTCCTCACTTCTTCCTTCATTCCTCTTGCTTATCTACCTTCACCTTATCTGTCTTCTGCTCTTTCCCTCTCTTCCTTCCTTTCTCCTTCCATCCTCTCTTCTTTCCTCACTCACTCCCTTCCTCCTTTTCTCTTCCTTCCTCCTTCCATTCTTTCAGCTTCATTTCTTTTGCCTATCTACCTTCTCTGTCTTTCTGCTCTTTCCATTTCTCTCTTCCTCTTCGCTTCTGTTCCTTCCTCCTTCCCTCCTTTCCTATTTCATCCTTCTTCCTTCCTTCTGCCTATCTACCTTCACCTTCTCTGTCTTTCTGCTCTTTCCCTGTCTTCCCCTTTCCTCCCTCCCTCCCTTCTTCCCTTTCTAGTTCCATCTTTTCTTCTTTCCTCTCTCCCTCCCTTTTTCTTTTTTCCTTCCTTCCTCTTTCCTTTTGCCTATCAACTTCATCCTCTTTGTCTTTCTGCTCTTTCCCTCTCTTCCCCTTTTCTTCCTACCTCCTTCCCTCTTTTCTCCCTCCCTTCTTCTTTTTCTTCTTTTTTTCTTCCATCTTCCTCCTTCTCCTCCCATTCTTTCTCCTTCCATCCATCTTTTCTCCTTCCATCTTCTCCCCCCTCCCTTCTTCTTTTCCTTCCCCCCTCCCTCCTTCCTTCCTCTCCTTCCCTTTCTCGCACACAGGAAGGGGAGGGGAGGCTTTCTAGTCGCTTTCACAGCATAATTTCTTTATCTAACTTTTAAAAAACAGTGTGCAAATCAAACTTGAGATTTTCGTAACCTGCGAAGCACCAAGTTATTATCTTCTGTTGTTACAAATTCGCAGCTACTCCATTCTTTCCGATAGGGAACTGCATTTCCCAAGATGCCTCAGGTCCTCAAAGCGCTGAACGTGGTTTTGCAATGGACTCCAGCGAGGCCCGGTAGCCGCCGGCTGGGGTGGCTGTCAAGGCGCTGACAGCGGAGCAGACGCGCCATTTGTTACTGCTTCCAGCAATCGAGACGGACGAGGGAAGCGGCGGTGGCGGACGTCAGCAGCGACTGTAACGACCGCGCGGGCGAGGTGCGGAGGAAGAACAGAAGGTCCCTCCCGCCCGCGACGACGGCTCCAGCCATGGACGAGCAGGCTGGCCCCGGCGTCTTCTTCAACAACAACAATGCGCTGCTCTTGCCGCCACCTCCGGGTGGGAAGCAACCACGCCTTGCAGACTCGCTTTCCCACCGCAGCACAGGGGCCGCACAGGCGTGGTTGCTTCCCATCTGGAGGTGGCGGCAAGAGCAGTGCGTTGTTGTTGTTGGGGCCAGCCTGCTCGTCCATGGCTGGAGCCGTTGTCGCGGGCGGGAGGGACCTTCCGTTCTTCCTCTGCACCTCACCCGAGCAGTCGTTACAGTCGCTGCCAACGTCCGCCACCACCGCTTCTAATTAATATAATTCTCCCTCTCTTTTTCACTCTCTCTCCAGCACACAAACGCAAATGCATAGGGCAGCCCACCTCACACACAGGTAACTCCGGGCAGCTTACAACATTATGATGCACGTCTCCCCATAGGAGAGGAGATGGGGAAGCCGGGGGCCCGGAGATCACCCGGGGGATGCCGAGGATGCCTTAACCAATCGAAAGCCGGCGTACCTCGTCATAATGGGGGATGGATTTCTTGCCAGGAAATGCGAGGGTTGGACAACTGCGGAGGCTCGGGTTTGTTTTTTTTCCCGGGAATAAAAGTGAACATAAGACTTCTAAATCCCCAGCAAGAAAAGAAATGCAACTGTAGTGGTCTCTTCCCCCCTTCCTCTAAAGAACAAATGTTATCCTGCCGCAGAAGTGAAGAAATCTCAGATTTCGCCCTTCTACAACAGCCTCCCTCGGGATCCCGCTCCTCCGCTACAGATGCATCGCGTCCCAACAGCGGAACTTCACAGCCCCAAACCCAGTTTCTGGGTGACCCGTCGAGAGACTAACTGCTTCTTCTCCCCACCCCGAAGACTGTATTTCCCCGCCGCTCCCTCCCCCCGCCCCGCAAAGCTCTCTACAGCCCTTCCAAGCCTACCCAGCACCAAGTCCTCCTCTCCAGCAAATCCTACACGTGCCCGACGCTCCTCAGTGCACACGTCCCTTGCCGGCTCCGGGAGAGCTTTTTGGAAACGCGCAGCCGCTGCTTCTCTTTCAAACTACACAGCTCCCAAGTCGGGGCATCCCTCCCCTCGCAGCTCAGGGGCTCCCTTGAAGGGCTCCTGCTGCTGCGGCGGCTCCCCCAGCTAGCGCTCCGTTTTCAGAGATTTTCCAAAGCGCTCGCCCTCTTCCCACCCAGCCGTCTCCTTTTAAGCCCCCCCAAGTAACCCCTTCCTCAGGCTCTCTGCCAGCACTCTTCAACTTCATCCCCATCACTGCCCGCTCCTCCAGCCCCTAAAAGCGGTGGGGCTGGGGACCGATCCTGAGCTAACCTACGCCACGAAGGCCGCCCCTCCCCGGTACCTTTGGTGCATCCTCCCGTCGCTCCCTCCCCCTGCCCCGCAAAGCTCTCTACACTCTACAGCCCTTCCGAGCCTACCCAGCACCAAGTCCTCCTCTCCAGCAAATCCTACACGCGCCCGACGCTCCTCAGTCCACACGCTGGCTCCGGGAGAGCTTTTTGGAAACACGCAGCTGCTGCTTCTCTTTCAAACTACACGGCTCCCAAGTCGGGGTATCTTTCCCTCCCCTTGCAGCTCAGGGGCTCCCTTAAAGGGCTCCTGCTGCTGCGGCGGCTCCCCCAGCTAGCACTCCGTTTTCAGAGATTTTCCAAAGAAGGAAACTCACGACTCGCTCGGAGCTCTGCCTTATCCGTCTCCCCACCTCAGCGCGGCCCGTCTCGGTCCAGACCCTCCGTGGCTCCGCCCCCCACTCATCCTTTTCGCAGCCAAGGGAAGGAAAGGGGGGGGAAAGGCTTCTGGAGGCTCCCGGGCAGCGATCCCACTGCCATCCGCCCACCCCAGACTCCCTCCCTCCCTCCCTCTTGCAGCCCGCCCCATGCGAATCCCCCCCGCATCTTCTCCCAGGTTTCTCTCTCAGGGTAGGGAGGCTGCGGGCTGGCAGTAGCCGCCGTGGGCTGGCTTTCCCCACCCCCGCCCCACCTCACCTCGCCTCCTCCACTAGCCTTTGTCCCTCCACAGTAGGGTGGCTGGGGGGAGGAGACGGCCCGCCCGCCCAACTCCGCAAAGGGGGAGAAGGAGAGGAGGGCCGTCTCCTCCCCCCAGCCGCCCTGTGGAGGAACAAAGGCTAGTGGAGGAGGTGGGGGGGAATCCAGACTCCCTAGGGAAGGCCTTCCCTTGCTAAAGGCTGCCGCCGCCCACTCTAAGCGGCAAAGCCTCCCGATTCCCACCGGTTACTCACCAGTGAAGCAGCAAAAGCAAATAGTGAAGGCGAAATGAAATGGAGACTCGTGCGGCGTGCTTAAGCGGACTCCAGCCAATCAGTGAGCTGGCTAGGATGCCGCGTGCTTAAAGTTTTCCATCCCAGCCAGCTCACTGATTGGCTGGAGTCCAGGCCAATCAGTGAGCGGCAGACTGGGCTGGCTTAGATTTTTGTGTAGAATAGAATAGATGGGGGAAAGGAATGAGCGAGCTAGCGGCAGCTGATGATGGGCGGGAGAGCCAGTGAGCGCCGAAATAAAGCGTGGGTTTTTGAGAAGCGGGCGGGACGCGGGAAAAATGATGAAAAATCGTTCCTGTCCCGCCAAAAGCAGGACGTCTGGTCACCCTAGCTATGCATGCAATCATTTTGACAAAAAACGGGCCTGTTTTTGCAAAAAAAATGGGCTGTTTTTTGCTCATTTGGGGGGGGCATTCCCAGGAGCACTCTACAATCCCCCCCCAAGGCTATTCATGCCTTTTGGGGGGGGGAAAACGGGCCTGTTTTCATTAAAAACGGCCCATTTTCGGGAGGTTTGCAGAGTGCAAAAAAAAATTTTCGTTTGGAAAGCTCTTTAACTGATGAGAATTAGATTGATCAAGTGCTATGCCAGCAGAAACACCTACATATCTACTGTATTATCTCTATTTCTCTCTCTCTATCCCTCTACCTACCTACTTACACACACTCTCTCTCTCCCTACCTACCTACTGTATTTCTCTCTCTCTCTATCCTTTTATCTACCTACCTTCCTACCTAACTACTCTTTCTCTCTCCCTACCTACCTATCTACTGTATTTCTCTCTCTCTCTATTTCTCTCTCTCTATTCCTCTACCTACCTACTGTATTTCTCTATTTCTGTCTCTCTCTCTCCCTTTCCCTACCTACCTACCTAACTACCTATTCTCTCTCTCCCTACCTATCTACTGTATTTCTCTCTCTTTCTTTCTCTCTATCCCTATCCCTACCAACCTACCTACTCTCTCTCTCTCCTTACCTATCTACTGTATTTCTCTCTCTCCCTCTCTCTTTTTCTGTTTCTCTTTCTCTATCCCCCTACCTACCTACCTACCAGTGGTGGGTTTCAAATTTTTTAGAACCTCTTCTGTAGGTGTGACCTGCTTTGTGGGAGTGGCTTGCCGACCATGTAACTGGGTGGGAGTGGCTTGCCAGCCATATGACTGAGTGGGAGTGGCTTGGCAGTTATGTGACTGGGTGGGTGTGGCCAACTTGTAAAATGTGGTGAAACTCACTTAACAACGCTCTTGCTTAGCAACCAAAATGTTGGCTCAGAAACTCTGGCATTTGAAGCATGCAAGTCTTAAAGCTGTCAAGTTACAAGATCCTTGCACCCCTAACCCTTTAGAAAAAAAATCTTAGTAGCGTTCAAACTTGACAGCTTTAACACTTGTGGACTTCAACTTCCACAATTCCTTCTCCAGTCATGTTGGCTCAGGAACTTTGGCATTGAAGTGTGCAAGTCTTAAAGCTGTCAAGTTACAAGACCCTCGCACCCCTAACCCTTTAGAAAAAAACCCAGGAATGTTCAAACTTGACAGCTTTAAGACTTTAAGGTTTAGATAGGACTCTTAGAGGTGGGCAGGGTGATTGGTGAGCCAGCCAATCAGTGAGCGGCGGGTGGGGCAAGCATGGTGCGGATGGGCGGGGGAGGGAGCTGGAACCGGTTCACAGTAGATTTGTGGAACCTCTTCTATAGAAGAGGTTAGAACTGGCAAGAACCCACTCCTGCTACCTACAAACACACACACACACACACACACACACTCTATTTCTTTCTCTCTCTCTCTCTCCCTCCCTCCCTTTATCTACCTATCTACCTAGCTACTCAATCTCTCTCTTCCTACCTACCTACTGTATTTCTCTCTCTTTCTCTCCCTCTCTATCCCTCTATCTACCTACCTACTTTTTTTAAAAAATTGCCTCTTCAAAATCTTGGTGCATCTTATACTCAGGTGTGTCTTATACTCCGAAAAATACAATATGCAGTGGAGTAACCCAAGGCTCTGTTTTAGGCCCAGTACTCTTCCAAGATCTTCATCAGTGACTTGGATGAGGGGATACATGGGGAATTCATCAAATTTGCAGATGACACCAAGCTGGCAGGAATAGCCAATACTCTAGAAGATAGGCTAAAGATACAGAAGGATCTTGACAGACTTGAACATTGGATGCTATCTAACAAAATGAAATTCAATGGTGAAAACAGTAACGGTAACAGTTCTACATTTAGGCAACAAAAATGAAATACACAGGTATCCGGGGTGAAATTCAGGAGGTTCTGACAGGTTCTGGAGAACTGGTAGTGGAAATTTTGAGTAGCTTGGAGAACAGGCAAATACCACCTCTGGCTGCCCTCAAAGTGGGATGGGAATGGAGATTTTGCAGTATCCTTCCCCTGCCATACCCACCAAGCCATGCCCATAGAACTGATGGTAAAACATTTTGAATTTCACTACTGACAGGTATATTATATATAGTACCTTGCTCAATAGTAGTAACTGACAGGGATCTTGGAGTACTAGTGGAAAATCATTTAAATATGAGTTGGCAGTGTGCAACAGCTGCCAAAAAAGCCAATACAGTTGTAGGCTGCATAAACAGAAGGACAGAATCAAGATCACATGAAGTGTTAATACCACTTTATAATGCCTTGATAAGGCCACGCTTGGAATACTGCATTCAGTTTTGGTCACCAAGATGTAAAAAGGAGATTGAGACTCTAGAAAGAGTGCAGAGAAGAGCAACAAAGATGATTAGGGGACTGGAGGCTAAAACATATGAAGAACGATTGCAGGAACCGGGTATGTCTAGTTTAATGAAAAGAAGGACTAGGGGAGACATGATAGTAGTGTTCCAATATCTCAGGGGTTGCCACAAACTATTGCCAGGTACCTGAGGATAGAACAAGAAGCAATGGGTGGAAATTAATCAAGGAGAGAAGCAACTTAGAACTGAGGAGAAATTTCCTGACAGTTAGAACAATCAATCAGTGGAACAACTTGCCTCTAGAAGTTGTGAATGCCCTAACACTGGAAGATTTTAAGAAGATGTTGGATAACCATTCATCTGAAGTGGTATAGGGTTTCCTGCCTAAGCAGGAGGTCAGACTAGAAGACCTGCAAAGTCCCTTCCAACTCTGTTATTCTATTCTATTTCTACATATTCAAATTTTCCATAGCAAATATCCAAGGTAAATAAATATTTGTATTTCTCTTTCATATGAATCAGACAGGAAGCAAATCTGAAATCCAATCAGGTAAATGCTATCTTTCCTCTTCTTTCTTTTATTTTAAAAAGAAAAATAAGACAGAGGGAAACACAGTTATACGTTTTGTGAATAAAACAGATTCATAAAAGTTGCAAAATACAAAGAGCATGTGAAAAAGTGGAATGATATAATATATATGGAAAAAAAGGTAAAAGGTTTAATTGAATAAAATTCTTACTTTCATCTTTAGATATCTTCTGCCAGTTCACTCCTGGGTGTGCTGTGTGCACATGCTTGATGCACGCGCATGCACAGTACAATAAAAATTGTTCTACGCATGCACAGAAGTAAAAAAGAAAATGGCAGCACTTATGCCACCGCCTGGAGAACCAGTTTGGGGGTGTGGCAGGCCTGGATTACTGCCAGTTCCAGCGACCCAGGCCGCCAAACCACTACTGGTTCGTCCAAACCGGTCCGAACTGGCAGGAACCCACCACTGATATTGGTACACAAACAGCAATACCAGGCTTCTTAAATAGGAATTCACACCTGATCTGTAGAGCAGTGCCCTGGAAGCCACTAGAGTTTCCCGGATGACTATGGTTACACCATCACCTCTGCTCTAGAATCTTGGCTATTACAACAGCCAAAACCCACATTTCCACCTCCCTCCACCCAAAGCCTATCCCTCTAGTGATGCCAGGCGTGATCCTCCTGCATGATCACATATAAGGTTTCTATTGTTCCTGTAAAGCCTGCCATTTTGACACTTTTCACTCCTCTGAGACTTACACTGTTAACAATACCTTTAATACCTTTGTTCTTTTCTCCAATTTGACACAGGATAGCCATAATGTCTTTCTTAATTGCCTGTTTTAGGTGTTGAAACTTTCTTGCATGCAATAAATAAATCCCGGTAATCAAAACACTGTGTACACTGCAACTATCTGTTCCTGGATCCAGTAATAGGAATTAACTTGGTAAACAAAACCATTATTAGGACATAAAATGTGAGGGAGGAAGAGAGAAAAGATAGACCGATTGCCACTATCCATCTGTCTACCGGATTCATGTGGCATCTTGACAAGAAGTCAATGTTTATGGTCTGAGCAGTTAATGAATATTTAGCACTTCTCAAATGTATAAGGTCCAATCACAGGTTGTTTAGGTCAAAAATGTGTTTTTAACTCTGTATGCAAATTCGTTGGACCACAATGGTCTTTCAAGTGCTCCACCTAGTGTTCTGCAGGGCAGCTCTGCAAGAGGATGAGGATTTGGGGTAGAGAGAGCAAACTTTGTATGGAAAGTTCACATATAGGCCTGCAAGCCATGCTGGATGCAATGGCAGGTTGGAAATAAGCCAAAGAAATGCAATATTTCTTTTTGCTCTAGTGGTCACATGGATTTTTATACCCCAACAAGCAGCCTGATCCACAGACTGATATTCCAGGAAAAAAAGAGAGCTAGAATACTGTATTTTTCGGAGTATAAGACAAACCTTTTTCCTTCAAAAAAGAGGCTGAAAATCTGGGTGCATCTTATCCACTCAATACAGCATTTTTTGCCTCCCGAAACCTTGCCTCCTTCACCAAAATGGCCATGCATAGCTTTTAAGAGGCTTTCAGAGAGCTCCTGGGCGCTGGGGAGGGCAGAAATGAAAAACAGGCTGTTTTTTGTTTAGTTTTGCCCCCCAGCCCCCTGGGGCACTCTATAAGCCTCCTAAAGGCTATCCATGCTCTTTTTTTGACAAAAATTGGCCTATTTTCATGAAAAACGGGCCGTTTTTGGGAGGGTTGCAGAGTGCAAAAACTTTTTTTTAATTTGCTTCTTCAAAACCTTGTGTCTTATACTCCACTGTGCCTTATACTCCAAAAAATATGGTAAATACTGATCAAGTACTCATGCATTATTCACAAAACCCGTGGAGCTCTCTCTTAACAAAGTATTAATGATCCAAGTGCTAACTTAGACATAAAGATAGCAAGCAAGCAGTCCCCCTTAGATAATCATTCAGGCAGAAGCCCTTAGACCTTGATCTAGCCAGGAAGTCCAAGAATAAAACCTTAAAACACACTTCCGACAGATGATCCCTATAGTTCCTGTTGTCCAATTGCCTGCAGTTGTTTTCCCCAATTATCTCTTAAACTTAAATTCTCATCAAACATATATAGTCCACAGGGTCACAAATGACGTGACCACAGGGAGGAGGAGAGAGGTCAACACAGGAAGAATGTATCATCTTTTTCAGCTTCTCCCCGCCCCCCCTCAACCTCCCATTTTACTCAAATGGGGGTAAGACACATATTTGTGTGGAATTCAATGATAAATTAAAGCTTGGGATTCATTTATTTATTTAAAACATTTGTATTGTTATCCATCCTGAAACCATTTTTTTGCAGTTAAACAAATATTTTGAATAAATAAATGTTTAGGTATTCTTCTATGGTATCAACACTTGCTAGTTGCAATACTATACATTGTTTGCTTGTCTCATTTTCCTGGAATAGAGTACTTGTGATACATACGGGTACAACTCAAGTTTTTATTTGTCATATCATTTTTTTTCTCTGTATGGGCATTAAGCGGTCCATATTTTGAGATAAGTAGAAAGCAAAGTCTATAATATCCCACAGAAAGTCTTCTGTTGTGTAACTTATCCACAGAATATTCTGGCCTTCAGTAACTACAGAAGAAGGGCATTATCAGACCTTAACCAGACACTGGAATCAAGTTTCCTTATTAACCACTAGATGGTGATCATTCCTTTAAACTGTATTCAAACGTCTCTAAAGTAATTATGCTACCTACTAGTTCTATTGTCAGTTAGATTTGGATCACTGAATGAAGAGAATCAACTGTTCAATTTAAAGAAAATAGACAAATGACACTTTATTGAAAAGACATCAGAGGAGATATTTCCCTAATGCCAATGTAAAAGCCAAAATAAATTGAACTTTTTAAAATAAATTGATCTGAATTGCCAGAATGCCTACTTTACATCTGACTAAATCAACCAAATTCACTGATTATATAAAATAGGATGTGATGGTTAGATTTTTAAAAAAATCACAGAAACTATCTTTTGATATTCATTTTGGACAGAAATATTTATATACGGAAACGGCCTGAAACAACCACCTTTCAAGCATCCAAATGAATGTAATTCACCGGCTATTTGAAACTCAAGGTCCTTGATGCAATAATATGACAAATGTCATATTATTGAGAACTACCAGTACATTCCAACTTATCTCCATTCTGGGCAGAATCCATTATTCCAGAAAATGACCAATAAATTTCTATTTCCAATCAGTCAAACTGACCTTGTGATTTAGTTTCAATACCATTTGAAACTTTCCTAGCAATATTCCTCTCCCCGTCAGGAAAAGTCAAGAAACTTACCAATTACATCAATTAAGGACCTTGGCTGAATAAGACACAAACCTTCATAAGAAACTATCTTCTACTTCCTGTATGGACCCTTTCAAATGGAATTTTCTTTAAGACCATAGCATATGAGAGAAGACCATCAACGTTTCATCTCTCCCAATGGACTGATTCCATTTATACCAGCAACTTCAATTTTTATTAAAACAAAAGAGCCCAATTTCAGCTCAACAATCCAGAGACGATCAGCCAAGCCACAGATCTAGAAAGAGTTGTTATAAATAGTTCCACTCTTAACTAAATTGCAGATAAAGAGCATTTTCTACTTGCCTTCCTTTTTTTAGATTTGCTCAGACTACCCTTCCCACCATCCCTTTTCCTGGATCCATGTGTTATTACTTTCATATCAGTCTCAGCTCATGACTGAAAGAGGCTTAAGATGCCTGTAGCTGTACCAGTGTTAAAATAGTAATTCCTTCTTTTTTCTAGCAGTGCCCAAGAACAGCCTCAAAGTATATGACTGCATTCTTACTCTGGAAAGAAGCCAGGCAAATGACAAATGCTATGACTAGGAGCAGAAATAAAAGAGGCCAGATAAGGATAAACAGCACTGAGGACAACAGATTTTGTACTCTTCCAAGGATTTTAGAAGTAGCAGAACTTGTTCAAACGGGTTTATCTTTTTAAGACTGGCCTCATCTCCTTCCCTTTAACATTTTTTTATGTTTCAAAAATATTCAAAAAAATTATTTCAAACTTCAAGCAAGTGTAGTACCTTCTCTTATTATTAAGGCAACCTGCTCAGTTTTGGCTTCTGGACGTATATGAAAAAAGTAGGACTGTGGCTTTAAGAGTAGATTCCTTAAAACAATGGCATTTAAAGCAGGAAGTATGAAAAGTTGAGGTAATTTGGAAATATTTTTTTTCCCTGAATCATTTTCAAAAATGCACAGTCAACTTTCCAGGACTTGCCTAGCACTTATGAATCTTGCCTAGCATTGTCTCTCTTCCTGTTTGGCGCTGAATTGCCTTCTGCATGGTCAGAATCTTGTGCTTCTCACGTTGCATCACCTTTCTGAGTTAGGTCACTCAGTATCAGGTCCCCAAAGTTTGGTTGCTTGGTTCAATTGCGTACTGGTTGTCTTCAAAGTTTGGTTACACACACACACACACACACACACACACACACACACACACGAATGTTTGAGGATACAACTTAAGACATGTTTTAGCAGGGAAAAAGGTAACGGTGCTATTGAGAATCTTTCTAGTCAAATCCTTGGCTGCTTGTCATGTATGGATCCTTCACACCTAGTTCATTGTCCTCTCCTCCAAGTCAAGTGTACTGCTGGGCAGTGGCAAATGCTATGACTAGGAGCAGAAATAAAAGACACCATCTAAGGATAAACAGAAGTGAGAACAGCAAGTTTGTACTGGAATTGTTTTCTACTGACTTACGCCTAGACAGTCAGTACTGTGCCCATTAACCTGGACATATTTGTCATAATTTCTCTCATAGCATTGTGCCATGTACGTAGAACTTATTTTCGGGTTACACAAGAACATTGTTACACAAGAACATTGTGTAATCAATTCCCCAAATTGATATCTTCCAGATCTTACAGAATTCTAGCCATTTTCTCACAAGAACACCAAGATGAAACTATAAGAAATTTCTTTTTTTAAGTGAACATCCTAGGTCTTCTAGGGTGTCAAATGTAAACACAATCACTATGTTTATCTTTTTTTTATGAAGGAGCTGCAAGAAATTCGTTAGGCTGACCTTGAAGCTACTCCACCCACAATTTAAATAGAGAAAAAACCTCTATTTGTTTGAAAGAAAGTGCCCACACATACATTTGAGGCTCCATTCCACCCAAATTAAATCAGAAATGTAAGGAGTAGTATAAGAGTATAAGAGTAGCATAAGAATATATATAGAACCTTCTTCTACACATAGAAATATTTTCTTTATTAAAGGTGTGTCAAAGATTCATATCTATGTTTCTAAATTTGCTTCAGTTAGTGCCTATGATCTAACAATGTTACTATGTGGCTTATGCGTATCTTCAATATTTCCAGTTGCAACACAGAAATGGGGGATTGCCGTATTTTCACCCATATAACCCGCCCAGGCAAATAACCCGCCCACGCGAATAACCCGCAGGTTTCCAAGATCGTGTAAAATATTTTCCGTATACCCCGCCCTCTTATATAACCCGCGATGAGTAAGCCATCGGCAAACATTACATTAGCGCTATTCCATCAGACCTCCCCATTAAAACCAATCTGAGGAGAAAGTCTGGGCGAGCTGGGGAGGGGTTGGGGGAACGGAGGAGAAGGGAACGTGCTGAGATCGGGGAAGGGACTGGAGGCGGCAACGGAGGAGAAAGCCTGGGCGAGCTGGGGAGGGGTTGGAAGAAGGGGAATATGTTCCCGATTCCCACATCTCCTCGCCCGTAGAACTGAAACGAGAGCTGCCCAAATATCTCCCGGCCCTTCAGGGCTGCCGTAGCGTGGAAGAATTCCAGTGCCTGAACCGGATCGAGGAAGGGACTTACGGCGTGGTGTACAGAGCCAAAGACAAAAAAACAGATGAAATTGTGGCCTTGAAGCGATTAAAAATGGAGAAGGAAAAAGAAGGTTTTCCTATTACTTCCTTAAGAGAGATCAACACCATCCTCAAAGCTCAGCACCCAAATATTGTCACTGTTAGGGAGATTGTCGTCGGTAGCAACATGGACAAGATCTACATCGTGATGAACTACGTTAAACATGACCTCAAAAGCTTGATGGAAACCATGAAGCAGCCTTTTCTGCCAGGGGAAGTGAAAACTTTGATTATTCAATTGCTCCGAGGCGTAAAACACCTCCACGACAACTGGATTCTGCACCGGGATTTGAAAACGTCTAACCTGCTCTTGAGTCACGCTGGGATTTTAAAAGTTGGAGATTTTGGACTAGCCAGAGAATACGGTTCTCCCTTAAAGCCGTACACCCCGGTTGTTGTGACGTTATGGTACCGAGCGCCTGAGCTCTTACTCGGAGGCAAGAAATATTCCACAGCCATTGACATGTGGTCCATGGGTTGCATCTTTGGGGAGCTGTTAACCCAGAAGCCGCTTTTCCCGGGGAAGTCCGAAATCGACCAAATTAACAAAGTTTTCGCCGAGTGAAAAAATCTGGCCGGCTTATAACGAGCTGCCAGCGGCCAAAAAATGACCTTCACAGAGTACCCATACAACAACCTCCGCAAACGGTGGAGCTTTACCTGGCGTTCCCAAGTCTTTAAAAACTTTGTTAATTTGGTCGATTTCGGACTTCCCCGGGAAAAGCGGCTTCTGGGTTAACAGCTCCCCAAAGATGCAACCCATGGACCACATGTCGATGGCTGTGGAATATTCCTTGGCTCCGAGTAAGAGCTCGGGCGCTTGGTACCATAACGTCACGACAACCGGGGTGTACGGCTTTAAGGGAGAACCGTATTCTCTGGCTAGTCCAAAATCTCCAACTTTTAAAATCCCAGCGTGACTCAAGAGCAGGTTAGACGTTTTCAAATCCCGGTGCAGAATCCAGTTGTCGTGGAGGTGTTTTACGCCTCGGAGCAATTGAATAATCAAAGTTTTCACTTCCCCTGGCAGAAAAGGCTGCTTCATGGTTTCCATCAAGCTTTTGAGGTCATGTTCAACGTAGTTCATCACGATGTAGATCTTGTCCATGTTGCTACCGACGACAATCTCCCTAACAGTGACAATACTTGGGTGCTGAGCTTTGAGGATGGTGTTGATTTCTCTTAAGGAAGTAATAGGAAAACCTTCTTTTTCCTTCTCCATTTTTAATCGCTTCAAGGCCACAATTTCATCTGTTTTTTTGTCTTTGGCTCTGTATACCACGCCGTAAGTCCCTTCCTCGATCCGGTTCAGGCACTGGAATTCTTCTACACTACGGCAGCCCTGAAGGGCCGGGAGATATTTGGGCAGCTCTCGTTTCAGTTCTACGGGCGAGGAGATGGGGGAATCGGGAAGATATTCCCCTTCCTCCAACCCCTCCCCAGCTCGCCCAGGCTTTCTCCTCCGTTCCTGCCTCCCGTCCCTTCCCCGACCTCAGCACTTTCCCTTCTCCTCCATTCCTGCCTGTTCCTGCCTCCCGTCAAAAATCTTGCAGTCAAGATTTATGCAAATAAGTTTTTGTACACCATGCCTAAGCCATAGCCAGGGGCGGGGTTTTCACGAAGGCGTCCCGAAACCCAAGCAGGAAAAGGGAGAAAAGGAGCCCGAGCCGCTGAGCCAAGTCTCCCCAGCCCTTTCCAGTCTGGTTGCACGTGCCCCCGGTGGAGAACGGGGAGCCGAGGTAAAGCTGCCTCCCAATTCCTCAAACTCCCAAGCTCTCCCTTTAGTTAATCTGTGTAAAATATTTTCTGTATACCCCGCCCACTTTTATACCCCGCGGGGGCATGTGGGGCAGGTAAAAACGCATATAACCCGCGGGTTATATGGGTGAAAATACGGCAGTTAATTTTCCAAGTGTCATGGAAGGTTTTTTTTTATTTGCGCTAAAAATAATACTGAAAAATGTTTTCAACTCCAATATGATACATGGGATTTGTTTTTGGTTTTTAAATTACTCATCAACGTATTTTAAAAATACAATCAAGAAAAACATAGAAACAAAAGAAAAAAAACAAAGAAAGTAGAAGAAAGGTTTACTGGGAAATTAAATTTAGACCATATACAGCAATGTCAAAATAGTATAGATTTATAACTTTTACATTATGTGTATGTTATTACTTCTGTCATGTTCTCATCATAAGCTTAATAATAACTTTTGCCTAAGGAAAAAAGGAATAAATAACTGGACCTGTTCATAGATTTGAAATAATGGCAAATACTTTGAGGTGGAGAAAGTTAAAATTGTTCAGACTAGGAAGAACAAGAGCAGTAAATAGGAATCATCTTTTTAATTCAAGTGGTACCAATAAGAATTGAAGATGTTAAATGAATGGCAGACAAAACTAATTTTTTTATGTATAAATAAAAGACCAAGGAAAGCTTAAGATTTTACAATACCTGAATGAGCACGGCGAATTGCCAGTACTCCTTTTCAACATCTATTAATCAAGCCATCTGTCAAACTTGCATTACAGACTGGTTCATATCACTTTATGGATGGATTGCTTCTATTGAGAGAACAGGACATGCAGATGGTTTGCATAAATGGCTTTGTCTGAATATCTATAGAAATGTACAAGCTATAAGGGATTATTCAACCATAAATAGCATATGAAGAATGTTGGATAAAAATATTCTAAAGATCAGTCTATTAATTATTATTGCTTATTGCTTCAATAAATCTTTATTTTCATGAAAAGTGAATGTGTTAAAAAAAATGACCAATGGAAAAATTATAATGAAGCCTGAAATAGAGGATTCTAATACAGATAGCAAGCTTTCTTTCTGAAGCAACGTTCTATGAGGTGATGTGAAGGCACAACTGATTGTATAAAGATATTATCTGTTAACACTACAATGTACTCCCCGCCTCTTTTAATTTTACCTGCAAATTTTTATCAAATTTAGTAAAAAGGTGTGAAAGTTGAAAGATAAAAGATGTGTGTATAAGCATTCCTGAAAGATTAACAGAATAACAGAGTTGGAAAGGACCTTGAAGGTTTTCTAGTTCAAACCCACCCACCCCTGCTCAAGTAGGCAACCCTATACCATTTCAGACAAATGGCTGTCCATAGCTTCTTGTCCTGACTTTAGGTGCCTTGGAGAATAGTTTGACCACCTCTTCTTTGTGCAATCCCTTAGATATTGCAACACTGCTATCATGTCACCCCTAGTCTTTCTTTTCATTGAACTAAACATACCCAATTCCAGCAACCATGTTTTGTGTATTTTAGCATCCAAACCCCTGATTATGTTTGCTTTCTCTGCACTCTTTCTAGAGTCTCAACCTCTTTCTTATATCATGGCGACCAAAAGTGGATGCAATATTCCAAGTGTGGTCTTAGCAAGGTACTATAAAATGGTGTTAACTTTATCACATATGTGATAAATATGTGGTCTTGATTCTATAACTCTGTTAATGATGATGTAAAAAGATTAATTTAACCTATTAACTATTTTTTTCTTTTACATATGTCATGTATGATAGGTCAGTTGGGCTGCAAATAGATGTACAGATCTATACATTTTGGATCTGCTTTTGCAAAGGGAGTATCTATTAATGTTGCCAGAGATTTCTCAGTGCTCAACTAGAAGGGTTAATATGCAGTTTTATCCTTTGTTTTTTAAAAATGCATATCTTTTCAATATTTCTGTTTAGTTTTGTTTGTTTTCTGTTCAGTTTTTTTGGGGGGGATTGGATTTTAATCTTTTGAAGAAAATAAAAGGGAGAGAAGATAGGTTGGTTATGGAATTAAAGATTGCATGTGAGGCAGGATGTGAGTAACCTTACTTAGAAATTAACAACTGTGTTGTGTAAAAAGAGAGCCGGTTTGGTGTAGTGGTTAAGGCATTAGGCTAGAATCCAGGAGACTGAGTTTTAGTCCCACTTTGGCACAAAGCCAGCTGGGTGACCTTGGGCCAGTCAATTTCTCTCAATTAATAGTAAATAACTTCCAAAATCTCTCCAAGAAAACATATACAGACTTGTTCAGGTAGTTGCCAAAGTTAATATTGACTCAAAGGCAAAAGAAAGTATTAAAAACCTATTGTGTTTGTTGAGACCTTTTGAAATAGTCTAAAATATTTTGCTGTACGTGAGTGGAATAACCTCTCACTCAGTCATATTGTTAGTCTTGTTTTTCCAAAACAATCACTTTGAGATTTGTGGTAGTGTTCTCAGAGATTGAAATGCTCTATTACTGAGCCCTGATGTCAGACTAATGGCTTACGTCTTCTGCGTAACTTGTCCTTTGTTTCTTGCTTAGAATCAAGAGAAGTACATTTTTCACCGGATGACATGCATAGAATAGAATTCTTTATTGGCCAAGAGTGATTGGACACACAAGGAATTTGTCTTTGGTGCATGAGCTCTCAGTGTACATTAAAAAATACATTCATCAAGAATTGTATGATACAACCCTTAGTGATAGTCAGAGGATACTAAATAAGCAATCAAAATTAAATAAATAGGAAATTAAATAAAACAATATAAATCATAAAGATACAAGCAACAAGGTTATAGTCATAAGTAGAAGGAAATGGGTAATAGGAAGGATGAGAAAAATAATAGTAATACAGTCAGTGAACAATTCTTTTCATTCATATCCATTTCATGTATCCAAAATCATGTTTATACTTACCAGTATATATGTTGTCTAATACATGCTTGATGAAAATAAAATAAACAAACAAACAAATAAGTAAATAAATAAATAAATAAAATAAAGTTTGTCATTATTATGGGAATTAGTTGTTTAGCAGAGTGATGGCATCCTGGAAAAAACTGTTGCTTTGGTGTGCAATGCTCTAGAATGTCATTTTGAGGGTAGAAGTTGAAACAATTTATGCCCAGGATGTGAGGGGTCTGGTCATAAATTGTTTCAACTATCTCTTGGATACTAGGCCTAATGCTGCGGGATCATTAACTTCTTCAGTTGAAGGAACATCACTGCTTTCTTTAAAGATGAAGGCAGCAATGGTAGAAAATATCACATATGTAGCTTAAGGTTGAACTGTGTGGTGCTTGGGGTTCTCTAAATTTAGTTATTTTCTTGCACACATCTTATTGCTAGGCTAGGTAACATCATCAGTGCACTGAAAGCAGGGAAATACTAATGTTTCGCTTCATTTTTCATTGTAATGTAAGTGGAAATGGGCCTGAGTTTTGTTTTCATTCTTTGCCTATTTTAATCATTACTCTAGGCATCATTTCTACTGCTTCATCTACTGGAGCTTCTTATCTGCAGTAAGAGATCACCTCTCTGTTCCAGACATCAGTGAGCTTCAAGTTGAACTTACCGCTGTACTACAGAGAAACTCTTATCAGTGCCTGCTGGATTACCATTAGACCTTAGGTGTGAAGATCGTAAAGTTCCCATCCATCAGAGGTCAGTGGTGGTGATGGTGGTGGTGATGATGATAATAATAAAATACCTTATGAATTAGGCATTAGGCTGAATCAGAGTACAAAATATGAAACACAGAATAAAAGACAATGTGTTACAAAATAGAATGGCGTAACTAAATGAAAATGCAAATCATATTTCTGTGCTTATGCAATTGTATCTATCCAATTTCTCAATTGCACTATTTTGTTCAGATAAAGGGACGTCATTTGGGAGTGCTGGCCACACATGACCTGTATTGTTTACCAGTCTGTTTTGGGGCACAATTCAAGCTGCTGGTTCTGACCTCTGCAGTCCTTCAGGACATGGGACTGTATTATTTGAAGGACTGTCTCTTCCTAATTACATCTATCCATCCCACTGGATCCAGCAGAGAGGAGATGCTGTGAGACTCCTGAGAGACTTCCAGTCAGTGGTCAAATTTTTTTAAACTATTTGGTATTTGGTATTTTATTAAATTTATATGCCGCCCTTTTCCCTGGGGGGACTCAGGGTGGCTCACAACTCAAGAGGGGAGAGGGGAAAGACAAACTTTAGACATGTAGAACAATACAAATTTAAAAACACAACATTCATACCATTCGGGCGGGTTACAATCTTAGTCCCAGGCCTGACGGGATAGCCAGGTTTTAAGGGCTGTGCGGAAGGTCTGGAGGGTGGTGAGGGTACGAATCTCCACAGGGAGATCGTTCCATAGGGTCGGAGCTGCCACCGAGAAGGCTCTCCTCCGCGTGGTTGCCAGTCGGCATTGACTGGCAGATGGAACTCGGAGGAGGCCTAATCGGTGAGATCTAATAGGTCGCGTGGAGGTAATCGGCAGTAGGCGGTCTCTCAAGTACCCAGATCCACTACCATGAAGGGCTTTATGGGTGACAAGTAGTACCTTGAAGCGTACCCGGAGATCGACAGGTAGCCAGTGCAGCTCGCGGAGGATAGGTGTTATGTGGGTGAAACGAGGTGCACCCACAATCGCTCGCGCGGCCGCATTCTGGACTAGCTGAAGTCGCCGAATACTCTTCAAGGGTGGCCCCATGTAGAGCACATTGCAGTACTCCAGCCTAGAGGTCACAAGGGCACGAGTGACTGTTGTGAGAGCCTCCCGGTTCAGGTAGGGACGCAACTAGTGCACCAGGCGAACCTGGGCAAATGCCCCCCTGGTCACAGCTGATAAATGGTGTTCGAAGGTCAGCTGTGGATACAGGAGGACTCCCAAGTTGCGGACCCTGTCTGAGGGGTGTAGAGTTTGACCCCCCAGCCTGAGAGATGGAATATTTGCCGAATTGGTGGGAGGGAAACACAACAGCCACTCGGTCTTATCTGGGTTGAGCACAAGTTTGTTAGCCCTCATCCAGTCCCTAACAGCTTCAAGTCCCTGGTTCATCACGTCCACCGCTTCATTGAGTTGGCACGGGGCGGACAGATACAACTGGGTATCGTCCGCATACTGGTGGTATTTTATCCCGTGCCGCCGAATGATCTCGCCCAGCGGTTTCATGTAGATGTTGAAAAGCAGGGGGGACAGGACCGAGCCCTGCGGCACCCCATATGATAGGGGCCTAGGGGTCGATCTCTGCCCTCCAACTAACACCGACTGCGACCTGTCCGAGAGGTAAGAGGAGAACCACTGCAAGACAGTGCCTCCCACCCCCACCTCCCGCAGTCGTCGCAGAAGGATACCATGGTCGATGGTATCGAAAGCCGCCGAGAGGTCAAGGAGAACTAGGATAGAGGCGTGGCCTCTATCCCTAGCTCTCCAGAGGTCATCGGTCAATGCGACCAAAGCGGTTTCTGTGCTGTAACCAGGCCTGAAGCCGGACTGGAATGGGTCAAGATAGCTAGCTTCCTCCAAGGACCGCTGGAGCTGAAAGGCCACCACCTTCTCAACAACCTTCCCCACAAAGGGGAGGTTGGAGACTGGATGATAATTGTTAAGAACGGCTGGATCCAAAGATGGTTTCTTCAGGAGGGGTCTCACCACCGCCGCTTTAAGTGTGGGGGGAAAGACCCCTTTCCGAAGGGAGGCGGTAACAACTGCCTGGATCCAGCCCCGTGTCACCTCCCTGCTGTTAGCAACCAGCCAGGAGGGGCACGGGTCCAGCACACATGTGGAGGCACTCACAGCTCTCATGGCCTTGTCCACGTCCCCAGGGGCAACATCCTGAAACTCAACCCAACGATGGTCTACCAGATTATCCCCCTGTGCCTCGGCTGGACCTGCAGAATCGGAGTCCAATTCCGACCGAAACCGAGCAACTTTGTCCGCTAGAAACTGGACATAATCCTCAGCCTTACCCTGCAGGGGATCCCCCGTATCCCTCCTATTTAGGAGGGAACGGGTTATCTTAAATAGGGCGGCTGGGCGTGATTCTGCGGAGGCAATCAAGGTGGCAATATAAGTTCTTTTAGCTGTCCTAATTGCCCTGATGCACGATGTTAGAAGTGCTCGGCTCGATTCGGATTTGTTGGACCTCCACAAGTGCTCTAGGCGTCTCTTCCGGCGCTTCCTCTCCCGGAGTTCCTCGGTGAACCAAGGGGGTCTCCTGGATCCGCAGCCTTGGAGCGGCCGTAGCGGCGCAATCCGGTCAAGGGACTCCGTCACTGCCGAGTTCCAGGCAGCAACCAGAGTCTCCACTGGACTGTGGGCGAGAGTATCAGGAATAACCCCAAGCTCCATCTGGAACCTCAAGGGGTCCATAAGTCGCCTGGGGCGGAACCACCTGGTCGGTTCCTCCTCCCTACAGTGGAGGTTTGGCCTCCGAAAGTCAAGCCTCAGTAGGCAATGGTCTGACCACGACAGGGGTATGATCTCACTGCCCCTCAGACCAAGATCACAAATCCACTGCTCCGAGAGAAATACGAGGTCGAGCGTGTGACCCGCTGAATGGGTTGGGCCCCGAATTACCTGGGTCAAGCCCATGGCTGTCATGGAAGCCATGAACTCCTGCGCTCCATCAGAGTGTTCACCGAGCATAGGCAAATTGAAGTCCCCCAGAACCATAAGCCTGGGGAACTCAACTGCCAGCTCGGGTACCGACTCGAGGAGCGAGGGGAGGGCTGCTGCAACGCTGTTGGGAGGCAGGTACGTTAACAGCAAACCCACTTGACCCTTGAGGTCCAACTTCACCAGTAGGGACTCACACCCGACAAGCTCCGGAGCAGGGATCCTACGAGGTACTAGGGACTCTCGGATAACAACAGCCACACCTCTACCCCTTCCCTGGGCTCTCGGCTGATGAAGCACCTGAAAGCCTTCTGGGCACATCTCTACGAGGGGGACTCCTCCCTCTGGGCCCAGCCAGGTTTCAGTAATACATGCCAGGTCTGCCCTCTCGTCTAAAATTAAGTCCCGGACGAGGGGAGCCTTGTGAACTACAGACCTGGCATTTAGCGACAACAGCCTGAGACCAGGGTCCTGATTATTCGCGCCATCTGGCCTCGGAGTGGGACTCGTAGGGCCGGAAGGAGGGATCTCTGTAACATAGCGAGCCCTCCTTCCCCGGTAATGGCCTGCCCTAAAGTCCCCGCCATATCTGCCCCTCCCTATTATGATCGTGATGCTCCGGCCCAAACTACCAATTCTGTGGGCGTGGCATGGCATGGCTTGGCGGGAATAGCAGGGGAAAGATACTGCAAAATCCCCATTTCCTCCCTATCAGCTGGAACTCAGGAGGCAGAGAATAGATGGGAGTGGGGAGCCAGTCAGAGGTGGTATTTACTGGTTCTCCAAACTATTCAAAATTTCCGCTACCAGTTCTCCAGAACTGGTCAGTACCTGCTAAATACCACCTCTGCTTCCAGTGATGACCTGGTGAGCTAGATGTCCCTAAATGAGCAGGGATGATATCATAACAGAGAATGGTGGTCACAGAATGGAACCTGGCTGGTGAAATCTCTCTGGAGAAAGGAGAGATTGCAAATTTGCCCAAATGATCTCTGGACAACTGTGTTTCATGAGCTGACTATTGGAACCACCCAAACTTTATTGCTTAATCACATTTGAAATTAATTTTTACTGCTTTTTCTTGTTGTGGAACAGCAAAATTTATGGCATTCACTGGGGGAGTTTTCTTCAATCCTTAACAAACAAAAGTTTTAGCTAGAGTTTAAGGATTTAGAACAAAATCCTTTTTTGGGGGGGATTAATGGGAAAAGAGGGATTAAAGATTTGTTTTGGAAAGTTAGAAATGGACCAGTTGGACTTGAAATAAAATTTTAAAATTAATTCAAAGAATCCTTCCTATGGAACAGAGCTATTGCTTTGAATTCAAGGAGGGCAGAAACATGATAGGATGAGACTTTAAAGGCTGGACACTAGGTGACAAAAGGCAATAAAAGAAGCACACTTAAATTTGATTTGTTAACACAAAATGGACCAATATATTTTAACATTGGATTTATTAAAGGATATTTGTGAACAATAGTAATAAGTTAATTTTCAGAACGTACATACATACACTCTGGGTAAATGATGCTATGAAAGAGGAACATGTTCTACGAGACAGGACTGAAATAGATTTAACTGTAGATTTCAAAGTGACAGTCTATGAGATCTGAGAAATACCCTGATAATCTTTGAAGATCTGCTTCAGTTGCTTTAATAAAATTTGGCCTCAACTGTTAATCCGTAGTAACAAAGCATCTCCAAAGAGTTTAAGCTTGGTCTGTACAAATTGTTTCCTGGATAGCAATATTAGAAATGTTTGCATTTCTTCTTTAGATGATTGTTGTATTTCTATATAAACTCCAAGCTTATTCTAGATTTACAAATAAAACCAGATGTTGCCTTAATAATTAAAAGGGGACTCATAAATAATTAACTAGAAGAATAACTTGAATAATTTTTGTTTTTAATAATAATTGTATTAAAAATTACATTGTGTAGATAAAACTAATACAAGCTACATAAAAGAAGAAAGAAAAATAAAAAGTGCAGAGAAAAAAAGAAAAACATTAATAAAAAGAGAAGAAATATATAAAGAAATAATATTCTCCATCTTGGCAAGTATAAACCACTTTGACAAATTATCACCATCTCTTAAGATATAACAATCTTTTCATCCCATATCTAGGAGCACTCACATGGTTCAGATGATGGGTTGGAGGTTAGCAAGCCCACATTCGAGACCTGTGTTCTGCCTTGGGATGGGCGAGCGCCTGTCTTTTGCTCCCTCACCTGCTGGGGACAGGAAAGGAGTCTTCAACTGGGCAGTAACTGCCTTGCAAAGGAGCATGGCAGGCATGGCAGTGAGAGTAGGAAGGC
Source organism: Thamnophis sirtalis (assembly GCF_051295495.1). Taxonomy (NCBI): domain Eukaryota; kingdom Metazoa; phylum Chordata; class Lepidosauria; order Squamata; family Natricidae; genus Thamnophis; species Thamnophis sirtalis. The sequence continues at coordinate 86,266,881 of NW_028261381.1, forward strand.
AGCAAAGGTCAAGTGGAGTGGCACAGGTACCGAACTACAGGAGGCCAAAAGGGGATGAATGGAGGGGGTGGGGGAAATTGGGGAGAATTGAAGTTCTCTGCAGTTGTTAGTATTAGTAGCAAGTTTCTAAGCACTTGAATTGTGATCGTGTGACCATGGGGACACTGCAATGGCAATAACTTTGTCATCACTATAACTTTGAATAGTTGTTGAACGAATGTTCATAAGACAAGGACTACCTATAGCTGTTTCCAACTAAATCAGGTAAACTTAAATATAACTAATGAATTCTAATTCCAATATCACATCCCTTATCTACAAACAAAACCTTTAAAATGTTATCACTTGATCCAGATCTGTAGAAATCCATAAAAATTACCAGAAATAGCAAACTATGCTATCTATTTTAACCTTGGTCATTAAAGTGACCGTCCGCTAACACCCAATGATCTTGGTTTTTTGTCTCTTCAAATAATGTCCTAGGTTATCCAAGTTGCTCTTCTGATTTAATGCTTGCATGTCATTTAAATCAATGTCAGTCTTATTCTGTAAGATTTGTTCCTCTTCCGTAACATCATCTAGTCTATGAATAATTATAGATATCCTTAAAATTGATTGATTGATTGATTTCCTTCTGATACCCTCCAGTGTCCAAACTTCAAAGTCTCTTAGTATATTTTCCCCCAACTGTGAAAACATATAGTTTTCCATGAAAATGATATACTTAATTTCAAAATCTCATTTCAAGCCCATTTGCACATTTAATCACTTTTTAAGTTTTTAAAATCAACACACTAGATATCCTTTTGCTATATATCCTCACCCATTTTTATAAATCCTTAAACTCATACTTAAAACATTTCTTAAAGGATTGAAGGAAATTCAGATAGTCAATATGATAAGATTTACCATTGAGAGATTCTCAACATCTGTAAAACAGTAAAAAAAATACTTTTAAAGTATTTAACTAATGAGGACTGATCAAAACTTGAGTCCATATAAGTTACATTAAGAATTAGGAGCATGGTCCCAGCTGCTTGCAATCTGACTGCACAATCTTGGTTCCTGCTGTCCAGAGTGTGTGTGGGCAATCTCACAATATTTCCTTCTCTGGAGAGTTTTCAGCATCCTGGATCCTGCAGTTTTCAACATAGTGTCATCTGACTCTTCCAGGAATATCAATTTTCAATATCTTTAGCGGAAGACTCCTTGGCTAATTTTCTGATGTTGGATTTCAAAAGAAATCTGTTGGATGTTTTGAAAGACTTGGTAAGAAGGGCCAAAGAAAAAAAAATACAAAGTTCTGAGACATTATTTGAAAGGATGAAAGACTAAGACCGTTAAAAGAAAAGGGCAAAAATATCAAATTGGCTTTTTTGATCAAGGTTAAACTAGACATTGTTGTTTCCGATAATCCCTTGTGGGATTTTTGCTGATAAAGACTAAGTGGCAAGATTTTAAATGATTTGTTTATAGATACCGTGTTTCCCTGAAAATATGACATGTCCTGATAATAAGGCCATGCACATTTTTCTGGTGGGCAAAAATATAAGCCCTCCCCCACAAATAAGCCCGCTGGACAACCCCCCACCTCTGGCCAGGCAGAATGCCCCCCACCAACCTAGTGGTATCCTGAAGGTGCCAAGCCAAGGAAATTGGGAGGCAAAGCTGATTGCGCTGCTTGGCACCTGTGGGATACTGCTAGGTTGGTAAGCAGCGCTGTGCCCAGCTGAAGAAGGGGGTTGCCGAGCAGCTGCTCTCTTGCGAGCGGGCTCCCAAAGAGCCGGGCACAGCCTCATGGGCGAATGCCTGTGTTGTGCTGTCACAGCAGTGCAACACAACAGCTATGAAGCGACCACGCTCACAAGCAGCCACCCGGCAAACCCCCTTTCCAGCCAGGCACTGACCTAGGGGTATCGCCAAGCCGTGTGAGCACATTTGCAGCCGCCCGGCTCCCATGGCTTGGCCCCTTCGAAATTTCAGTGAATGGCACTCTGCATGGTTTGAGGGGGGTTGCGCTAGCGGCTGTTCCGCTCTCTCTCACGTGCCTCCCAGCCTCACGATGCCCTGGCCCAGTTCTCCCCGCAAAGCCAGAGCACCTCCGCTGCTGCCGCCACCATCCCAGCATGGCTTTTTCGGTGGCTTCCAAACCAAGTCTTTCGGCAGTGGCCGCTCTGAGCATACGCTCTATGGTTGTGGGCCAGCTGCCGGCAGAGCGTACAACCATAGAGTGTACACTCAGAGCGGCCACTGCTGGAAGACTCGGTTTGGAAGCTGCTAAAAAAGCCATGCTGGGATGGCGGCAGCAGCGGCAGTGGAGGTGCCCTGGCTCGGCAGGGAGAGCTGGGCCAGGGCATCGTGAGGCTGGGAGGCATTCAGCGGAACAGCTGCTAGCTCAACCCCCCTCTCCAGCCATGCAGAACGCCATTCACTGGCATTTTGAAGGTGCCAAGCCGCGGGAGCCGGGCGGCGGCGAACAGGCGCTCACGCAGCTTGGTGATACCCCTAGGTCAGTGAATGGCACTGTGCCCGGGTGGAAAGGGGGTTTGCCGGGTGACTGCTCGTGAGCGCGGTCGCTTCATGGCTGTTGTGTTCCGCTGCTGAGACAGTGCAACACAGCCATTCACCCATGAAGCGCTGCCCGGCTCTTTGGGATCCTGCTCGCAAGAGAGCAGCCGCCCAGCAACCCCAAAACAATAAACCCTTCCCTCATAATAAGGCCCAAGCCATATTTTGTGGGTAAAAAGAAAATAAGATCCTGTCTTATTTTAGGGGAAACACGCTAGGTATGAGGAGAGTGACTGCTGTATTTTGTATTTTAAGGTAATGATTTGTTAAAGTTGCTATGATAAAGAAGGAATTTGTTTTCTTATATATTTATTTTTTTAATATTATTTTTTCCTTTTTTCACTTTTTTTCTTTTCTTTTTCCAGTTTTTAAAACTTGATTATTTTTTGTAGTTTGTATTAGTATTTATTTGTATACTTTTAAGTAGACAACCCATGAGCTATTATCATTTCAGAAGTATTTGTTTACCTAACACTTGTGCACCTGTATAGTCTTCTGAGGCAACATTTCTCTTGCATTCTTGCACATCACCCTATATCTTCCCAACTTGCAACACCTACACCTCCTCCCTAACTTGCGCAGTGTCTCTTGCTCACCCACCGATCTGCACGGCACCTCTTGTGTAACCTCCTGCCCCCGTGGCACCTTGTGACCTAATGTGATGCACAACATAGGTTGGGAAGGTTGTGTGGGGCAAATGGAGGTGTGGTACCTCTCCCTTACGCAGATGGGAATGCAATATGGATCAGGAAGAGCATGAAGAAGTGCTGCATGGGTCAGAGAGGGTGAGCATGCTGAGCATGGGGAGCAAGTGAGGGGCAGAATGGATCAGGGAAGACATGCAGGAGTGCAGCACAGGTTGAGAGGGTTGCAAGAGTTGGGGTTGGTTGGGTTGCTAGAGCAGTGTTTCTCAACCTTGGCAACTTGAAGATGTCTGGACTTCAAGTTCCAGAATTCCCCAGCCAGCATTCGCTGGCTGGGGAATTCTGGGAGTTGAAGTCCAGACATCTTCAAGTTGCCAAGGTTGAGAAACACTGTGCTAGAGTGTTTAGCATAGCATGAAAGGCTGAGGACACTGCACAGTTGGGGGAGACTTAACTGAGCAACCTGTGACCTTCCCTTCTGGCCATTGCCAACGCTCTGCTCCCTGCCAGTTTCTGCTAGAAGCTACCAGAAACATTACCAATCACAAATGAATTTATACTTCTGTCAGCTTTGCCACAGACGTTTAGACTTAAAACTTAGTATAACTTTATTGTTACTTTAAATGCACACTAATCGGCATATATTAAAATGAAATTTCGTTGCATACGGCTTTCAAAGGGTTACCACCCTTAATATACACTATACAAACATGACAAAATAAATAAATAAAAAATTATTAATTACAAGACTTTTGGGAACCTTTCAAGTATTATTGGAAATGGCAACAAAACTGTAACCTTAAGATGCACCATTTCCCCCAATTAAACTTAATCAAATTATCTTTAAAAAAAAGAACCCCGACAACTTTGGCACTTGGGAGTTCTTCACAAAGATTGCCCACTAACCTAATAACCCTGGAAATAAGGAGACATTTTTTTGACAGTGAGAACAATCAACCAATGGAAGAGTTTGCCTTCAGAAGTTGTGGGAGTTTCATCACTGGGAGCTTTCAAGAGACTGGACTGCCATCTGTCAGAAATGGTTGTAGGGTCATGATGTCAAATGTGTGCCACAGGTGGCACGCAGCACCCTCACTGTGGGCACACGAGCTGTCACCCCAGTTCAGCACCGCTGCATATGTGAGTGCACCTCCCACTGGCCAGCTGCTCTTCAGGTCTCTGCCACGCATGTGGGAGGAGCGTATGCATGGGGTTTTTTTTGCAGATGCAGAGGGGGCAAGCACATGCATGGGGTGCACATGTGCAGGTCTGCACGCACATTCATTTTGGGGGTTCAGGCGCACGGGCACTTTGGCTACTCAGTCCGGAAAAGGTTAGCCATTACTGGTGTAGGGTCTCCGCTTGGGCTGGGTGTTGGAGTAGAAGACCTACAAAAGGTCCCTTCCAATTCTGTTAATGTCTTAAAAACAAGATTTCATGCAGACTGCGAAAGGCCTCAAGAAAGAGTTGAACTGTCTACTTTTCAGCCCATGAAACCCCCCACTTCCATGAAGTTTTTTTTTAAAAAGAGCAAGGCGTCCAGTGTACCCGAAAAGTAACCCAGCTTACTAGAGTTTCACGGCGCACAGAACAATCCACTCATGGGGTGGGGTGGGGCGTCTGTGCTCGCAAACCCACCCCGCTCCTTAATTCGTTCGTGCGAAAGAACCAGAGTTTTTAACTTTCCTTTTTTCCTTTTTACAAAAAACGGAAGTCAAGAGCGTGGGAAAAAAAAATCCAATCCAAAACGATACATCGGGAATAGAGCTCAGCGGAAAACATTAACGCGCCGGGTCTAAGCCTCGATGGTGTTTTATTGGCTAAGGGCTATTAATACATAGCCGAGATCAGCGGCGGCGGCAACGCTAAGATAACCGCAAGGCGAAGCAGGCGCACCACCACGCGCCGTTCCCCTTCTGCTCCCTCTCCCTCTATTGGTCAAACTCGCACTGCAACTGGAGGCAAGCGAGCTCCACCCCCCAATCAATAGACCTACAAGGCCCTGGCCCAATCATCGAGCTCAACAGTCGGCGCGTCTAAGAGTGGCGTAGACGGCCACCTATGGCCCTGGCGTAATGCTTATGCGAGGGCGTCCCTCGGCTTTTTTCCCCCCTTCCCCTAGCACCGCTGAAGGATAGAGCGGCAGTTGCAGCGGCGCCGGTAGAGGCGAGAAGTAAAACCTCTGGGTAAGCGGCTTCCTTGGCGGCGGGGTTTGGGCGGGCGCGGTCTGTCTTCGGAGACAGAGGAGGATACAGAAGGGGAGGCGGGTCAATGGGGTGTGGGGAGAGGCAGCGGCTGGCGAGACTTAGCGGAATCTGCCGCCGCCGCCGCTGCTCTCCGTCATGCTGGGAACGGAGGGGTGGGAGGCGGCGGGCAGGGGAGGCTGTGGAGCCCCAGTCGTGAGCCGACGGTTGAAGGGAGAACGCAGCGCTTCCGGCCTAAACGCCGGTGCTCCAGACTCACGAGTGGGGCGTGGGACGGGGGGTTGTCTCGGGAAAGGGGACGCTGAATGCGAACGGGTTTCTCGAGGGCTGGTGGGACCTGGTGGCCCGCCCTCCTTTCCTCTCTAGGGGGGATGAAGAAGGAGAGCGCGTCGGAGTTGAAAGATGGGGAGGCGGCGAACGCCTCTCGGGCAGAAGGGGCGGCCGGGGTCATTATTATTTTTTTACTTTGTTCTGTATATACATATTTCCCGTGGAGATAAGGTCTTTGGGCAACAAGGTTAGACTAGAAATTATTTAAAAAATAAAATGGCTCCGAAGTGTGTGTGTTTGTGTGTGTGTGTGTGTGTGACCTTCCCTCCCCCCATCAGACCGTTATATTCTTCCTCCTAGCAAGGATAAGAATGAGAACAGAAGTGAAAAAAAATTGTGGTTCTGATTGGGCAAGTAGTCTTGAAAAAAAAGTGTATAAGAAGGAAGAGGCTGGGTATAGGATATTGCTACTAGGAGAATTGTATGACTTTGAGGCCTTCTTGTCAACATCCTTGTTTTTTTTCTGCCAGCATTAATTAATATAGATTTGTCTGATCTTTCCCCTTTCAGAAGCTTTTGCTTCACATTTGCAGATAATGTCATTTTCTTGTGATGATCATTGTTTCATCATCCTCATCTCTTGTTTGCTGCTAGTGGAGCCAGGCTTTTAGGTGTACAAAGCAACTCTAAACTTGTTCTAGGCTGTTTACCGTCTTGCCATAGTATTTCAGTGATGATTAACAATTGTGACAATAAAGTTGTGGGATGTCAGAAAGATTTATCTCTTAATGACAGAAATAAAGATGCTACTAACTTTGTGTCCTAAGATTTTTTTTAGAAAAGAAGTACTTTGAATAATAGCATGTGTGGTTCTAAAATTCTCCTTTGGGTTTGGTGGTTTTTTTGTAGTTAGTCAAAATCTTTTGAAATTATTTAATATGCTATGAGTCATCAGTTTGTTAAAATAAGTGTATGGTGTTCATACCAAAAAGAAAGCATTAAAGATTGTTGATGCTTTGCTTAGGAAGAAGACTTTGCAGATACACTAAATGTATGTTATGCAAGAAAGAAGTACCGTGTTGGAGTGAATATGAAAAAAAGCAGAAGACATTGGAGAAAAAACTGATAAAAGAAAATAATTGACTAAATTAGTCTAAAACTATGTTTTTTATTTATGAAGGAGAGAAAAGGTTTCCTCTTACTCTGTAGTAATATAGAAAACGTAAAGTTTGAAATACTACTCCGTTATTAAAGTAGTTGAGCATTGGTAAAAAGAGACTCTGGAAAGAGCGTGCTTTCACTTATTATTTGTAGGTCCAGGTCCAAATTTGGCTTGCATTCATTAGCTTTTTCCCCTTATCTGTATCTTTATGGTATGTGCCTGTTTTCTAATTTTAATTGTAGCTTATACTATATTATAGTAATTGAACATCAAGTGAATTTTTGCATTTCTGATTTTTTAAAGAGTTATTACAAAATAGCTATATTAATGTTTTCTCATCCACATAAATATATTGGGAAAGTAATTGTAATGACTTCCTCATTATTCTTGGGACACTCAGAATTCTTAAACTTGCTTGATAGATTTCATATGTCAAATGAAGGGCATTACACTTCATATTTTTCCATTAATATATTTAGCAATCTTCTCAAATGCACATAATAGTATATATACTTGTGTATTTGTTCTTAGTGTCACAAGTTTACTAATTATTGTAAACAGATTTTTGTATCAACAGTGAACAAATAGGCGCACTATTACTTTTTACTGTTTTTGAAAAACAACCCAATTACTGCTGGAATCCATGAATTAATTATTGAATGTTAAGATTCATTTCTAAGACAAGTTATTTAATTCTCTGGTTTTCATCCCAGCATACATTTATAAATGTTCTAATATATTTAGAAAAGTAATATTGATTTATTTCCTGTTGTGATTTTGCAGGTATGTATACCACAAATCAACCTGTTCAAGTATTTTGGGTTGTAGCTTTCCAAAATGTTTGGCAAATTCCCAACTAATGCTGGCCTAAGCCAAAATTATATGGCATACAGTTTAAGAATCTGGAATCTGCCCCAAAGTGTTGTAATAGTATGACTGCTGATGGCTCCTATATTAGAACCTAATTGTGAGAAGCTTAAAAACACACCTAATGGCATACTACTGCCCACTTTTGACAGTTTATATAAAAATGAATATATTGATTTTTCAAAGAAGCAGTAGATGAAATAATTTTGATAGTTCTCAGATCTCTTTGATGAACATCAAGATAATTTTTGCAGTTATGGGCTGCTTAATCAGGAAAAAGACTGCTGCTGATGGTGGTACACGTAGTCCTCATTTAGGACTGCAATTGACACTAGCAACTTGTTGTTAAGCAGAGCGTTTGCTAAGTGAAAATTATGTGACTGCAATTGTGCCTATGATTTCACTTCAGTTTTTCTCTGCTTCTTACTAATGAACATGGTTTTTTCCTCTTTTTCTTTGAGGACATCTTGGTATGCATGATTGAGCAAGTGAAATAGAAGCTACAAAGTTTGTTAATGTGAGGACTGTTTAGTAAGGTTTTTTTAAGCACCATCCTAATTTTGAATAATCACTAAGCAAAGACTATCTGTATACTCTTTTATATATAAAGAGTGTGGGTTACCTCTAGAAAGAGGTGCTAAAGATTTGTGCCTATGAGAAATTTGACTATGTCAGATATATAAATTCCCTTGAGATAATTTGTGTTGCATTTCTAATTGTCCAAACTAGTGGGAATCATTTCCAAGGTATCTGGAATATAATTATCCTTGGTTTAGATGATCCTTTAGCTAAATTAGTCAAACCTGGGACAAATTGAAAGATGTGCAATAAGAATTATTGGTAGTGCTAGCAGATTATTGCACTCAGATTTTCCTACCTGAAAAGACCAGAAATAATGTGTACTAGAATAATCTAGATCCATTATGGCGAACTTATGGCACGTGTGCCACAGGTGGCACATGGAGCCATATTTGCCAGCACACAAGTCACCAACATGTGTGTGCTGCCCATCTGATTTTTAGCCTTCCGGAAGGCCAGGGGAAGCTGTTTTCACCCTCCCCAGCTTCAGGAAAGCCTCCAGAGCCTGGAGAGGGTGAAAAACAAGCCCAATGGACTAACCGGAAGTTCAGAAATGATCCGTTCCCTGTTTCTGGAGGGCTTCCGGGTGCGGGGCAGGGGATGCAGTTTTTCAGGAAAGCCTCTGAAACCTAGGGAGGATGAAAACTCCCCCCCACACACACAGACACACATGAGTGAGGGGGCATGCGCAGATGGGCGGGACACATTGCATTGTGTGGGCATGCACACACATGCAATAGTGTGCACATGGACATTTTTGGCATGCCTTTACAAAAAGTTTCGCCATCACTGATCTAGATTCAGCTTGGTATATTGAACCAGAAAGTGTAACATGTATATGAATAGAACTGCGGAGTGTGTTAATCTGAGGCAAGAAACTTGAATCTGAGGCAAGGAACGTTCCTGAGCATACATGGTAGCTACCATACCATTCTTTCTTTAAATATATTACTAAGAAGTACAGACAATGGATTTAAAGCATGTTTGCCTGTTTCAAATGAAATTCCTGAGAGTGCATTTAATATTTGTCATGTTTAAGAACTATCTCTCACACAGATGGATTCCAGGCAGTATAAATAATATATTAAAAACTTTTAAAAAGTGCATAAAATTGAAAATTTTAAAACAAGGAAGAAATGTTAAGAATTAAGAGGCAGGGGAGGACTTTCCAGGTTGGGTTGCAACCAAACCCTATGGCTGCTTGTTCATTTACATGCCCCGAGCAAGGGCACAGAACTATGTTATTATGACGTTAGCAAACAAGGCAAACCAGCCCAGAACAATTCTTGATGCATTATAACAGTTGTTGCCAGGCTAATAGAGTAGCTAGTATATTTTATCTGCACTGGCCATTTCCAAAGAAACTGTATTTGTACTTGGGTTACATAAATGTGCCAAGTGGTATTCCCCCCCCCCCCCCCCCAAAAAAAAAGACAACAGACGCTTAGAATGTTTCTTTGGTATACTTTGGTATACTTTGATTAAAATATTAACTATCTATACTAAAATATCTTATTTTAAGAAGAATATTACAATGAACCTAAATCTCCACTTACTTTTCCCACCCTTTGTACACCTGGGCGGTTGCCATGCAAGATGAAGGTGTATCTTTTAAATTTAATGTTAATACCTTATTCTTTGAATTAAAGTGCTAAAAGCTAGTGTATACAACTCACAATATTATACAGCATTTTACCTGAAACAATTTTGCACGCCATTAATAAAGTTGCTGCAAAACGTTTCATCAGTTATTTTCCCCCAAGTAATGCTTATATATCATTTGCTAAACAAGCTTGGAAATGCCTTAGAGATTTGTTTGTGTCAAGGCCACATGTTTCTGTTTTACAAAGTTTCAAAATTTTTGTATCCTGAGCTCACTTGAGAGGTTGATTCCAGGTCTTAAGATGTGTTTATGGCCCAAAATATGATGATTATGGAGCTGAAGTGAAGAGTAATTTCAGCTAGGTATGTAAATTTTCTTCAGCTTTTTGTCTTAATTCTGAAATTTGCAGATTACTTATTTATATTTTGTCTCCTAAGTAAAATCTACACTGAAATTAGATCTGAGATATTGAATGAAATTACTTCCAGGAAAACACAGATAAGATTACAACTTCAAAATTGAAAATGCCTTAATTATGCAAAAAGAGCATTATGAATGACAAAATATATGACAAAAATCTGGAATAGGAAGATATTGAGGAAGAGAATAATTCACTTTATGAGGTTTTTGGAGAAAGGGTGACTGGTTCCGGTCCAGCTTAATTGAGAAAATAAGGGAACAGAGCAACCTTTATTTTCTTACTTATGTTTGCACACACTCGCACAAAAGTATCTTTAAAATTTGGCACTATTGGGGTGGGATGGGTGGGATTGTGCTCTTATTCAAACTAGCTCTGTCAAATTGGCACATGCCCTCTTAATGGGTATTTTAATATTTTTTTTATTGGAGGGAAAGAATTCCCAGGAGGAAATCCTCAGTGAATGGCAATCAGATTTGTCAGCCCTCATTAGAGGTCTCCCCCCCCCCCCCAAGCAACTGGCTCCCTTGTTTGGATCAATAACAATTAAACCAAAGAGCCATTCTTTTTAGGATAGTACTAATTCTAGTACATTTTAACTTACTTCCAACAGCCATTCTTGAAGGAGAATTCAGAAAAATCCCTTAAGGCAAAGGGGACATTGAAAGAATAGATGCATTTGTCCATTTTATAAAAATGCATGGCTACATTTTTTTATATCTTTCCTAATTACATTTTCAAGTCATTTGGGTTTATTGTGCAGGCAGTTTTTTGTAAAAAAAACCCACCTCATTAATCATATTGATTATTTGATTATTTATTATTTATTTATGCCTTGAATGTTTGATTGTTATCTTTAAAATCTAATTCTGATCACCAAACTTAATAAAAGACAGACTCACCATTTCCTTCATCAAGCTCATAGTAAAGAGCCACTCTTTCTCTTGGTAAGAATATAGCAGTGCATATATGGAAAGTATTAGCAACACCTGTTAAACAGTCAAGATGGAAAGGCCTTCAGAGAGAGGCCATACAAATAACAACATAGGAAGAGAAACACCTCTGTGCTATATCAGCAGAGGAAATAAATAGGTTGCTGAGCAGCATAGTAATAACCTGAAATATCAGCACCTGTCTTCCAGAGAACAGCCCTTATATCCAAGAGTTTGTTGTGAGATTTCAGCAAGGAAGAAGATCCTCAGTCTGGCTACTCAGGACAGGACAGGAAACAAGTGTGGTATTTTGTCTTCCAATTACAATACATCCGTGCCTAGGAAATTCAAGAGGGATCCTTTTGTTGGAAGTATTTTTCACTGTATGTTGAAATATCTAACATGTACAAAATAATTCAGTCTATGAACAATGTTTTTCATGGCAGTTTAGGATAGAGCAATACTTACAAATTTGATTGGATATCCTGTTTATAACTGGACATATTTCTTCATGTTGGATGAGTTGTTCTTATTACAAAGTCTTTACACAAATTCATTTCCTTTTTAAATGATTTTTGTAAATGATTTTAGTTTTTCTGAGATAGTTGAAATCATTCATATTTCCAAATGGTTTATTTGGAGCAAATAATGCTCAGGTTGTGTTACATTTGCACAGCCTTTGTTTAATTGTTTTAAAAAGCATTCCATCCTGAGTTGAACACAGGGAAATGGTCAAACCTGTTCCATGCTTCTGGAAAATCAATTAGTAAGGTACAGTTACAAATGGCAGCCTGCTTTAAAGTTATGGCAATAAAAACTTATATATAGACTATAGTATACTGTATGTAAATTGAAAGTCTTATTTGTTGTGTTATTAATTTAAACAATTTATAAGGCTTCCATCTTCCAAAACTGATCCTGGATGTTGTATAAAAATTAAAAGCAGGATAATGGATGTCTAAATTATAAGATAATTGCAGGTTTTAAATCTTGGTTCTTTTAGTCTGGCCATATCAATAGTGATATAAGTAGTATTGCCCTTCAGATTTTCTGATTTGTAGCAAAGGCAAGAGCAGCCAATAACTAGTTCTTCAATAAAGATTTATATTAAACATAAAAAGAGAAGCCAATGCTCTTGCTTCCATTATCTTGTTTGTGATTAAAGATCCTAGATTCTGGTGAGGATAATAAGCCCAGTGATTCTTGAAAAGCAGAAGTATAGTGTTTGTTTTCAGAGTGTAAGTCTAGAAACATAATGTATTCCTGAGTTAACATTTCTGAGCTGCAGGTGGAGACATAATGTTTGCTCTGTTTGCAACGGGAACTTGATATGTTGCCTGCAGGAGTAAAATGTGTCTAATCCCTCTATTGCAGCTCTTATACCTTGGAGGCAAGAACTTGATTTTAGCTAATTAGAACTTTGCTATATTAAAATTATTGAATTATACTGCTGACTTGCATTGTCTGGGTGGTAGAATATTTGGAACAATTTGTTTGAAAATCTGCTAACCAATTTTTTAGTATATTTTTTCCTCTATTTGATGTATCGATAATACCATCTGTTGCAAGCACACAATGTCACCATTATCACAACAGCAAAATATGTTGTATTCTCACAATATGTTGAACTTTGAAAAGCCCCAAGTTCTTTAATATGATTGAAACAAAACAGCTTAGGTAGAAATCCAAATTTCCTCTATAATGATTATCTGTTCTTCAGGTTTTCTACCCCATTTCCTTTTTATAAAACTTGTGTTCTGAAAAGAAAACTGAACTAGTAAAGCTGATATTTCAACAAATCAGAGATGAAATGGTACATGAGCTCTAACAGAGCAGTATTGTGCATATGACAATGGTGTTTAGATAGCTTTAGACAATAGCACCTTTTACTGAGATAACATATTGGCTTTAGTACTAGAACTGTTGCTCTGTGTTTCACAGAAATATATATTTTTTAAATTACTTTGTGATCAAATATTTCTCTCAAATGGCTAGGCATCTCTCCCTGAACTGCTCACTTACATTAATTGGTACATTTTTATCAGAAACAATCTTCAATCAAGGGCATATGAATATGTATTTCATCTAAAAAATAGTTTTGAATCAATCCTTTCCAAAGTTAGATTTTAGAGAAGAAGCCAGTTTAAGGGCAAAAAAGTAAAATGGGAACAGTTGTATCAAGAATAAAATTGAGTCTATCTTTGGCATTAAAACATTTTTGTGGCACTTCCAACTCTCTAGGATTATAATACACAACAATATTGTAGTTTGTGACTTTCACACTATTATTGGTGACTTGTTTATTTACAATATTTTTATCTTGCTTGTTTGCTTTTTATCTTGTCTGTAAAGGTCTCAAGTTATTCAATAAATTCTGCAAAGACAAACCCTTTTTTTGTACAGCCAATCATGTCCATGAATAAATCAGAATCTGATTAACTTTTGCATAAACAGTTTAGAAAATTGTTAAAGAAAAAAATTGGGACAGTTGATACCATTTTAACCATAATCAATTGTACATTATAAGCTATTTGGGGGTGTTACTTGGGACCCTGACATTATTGTTAAATAAACAGAACTGGTGGTATTATGTAGATCTTCAACATTTTTATGCTGGTCTCACATTTGGAATATGGAGATTTGCAAAATGGCTGTGGTAGAGGTGGCCAGCCAGAAAACACTCATTTATTGAAGAACAAACTTATAAGGTTGTTTCTCATCATAGAATAGAACTCTCCTAGAGAGCCATATAACTAGCTCTCTCCTCTAGAACAGAATATCCCTTTTGTTTTACACACACACCCCAAAAATTCTCAGACTAGCTAATACCTTGGATAAGATCCTTTTACACTCTTCACACGTAAATTCATGCTTGCATTCCTTTACAATACTATTTTTCTAGCAGTTGCTTGGATTATATGTGTTGCCTATCTCCGATCAAAAGCAATAATTTGATTACAGAATTATGGTAATAGCATACTAGAGTCATTGGTGGGTTTTAGGTTGACATTCTTTTCTTCAGATCAGATGGAATAGACCAAAATAATTATACAGCATGAAATCTACTTTGATTATATTACCATTTTAGAGAAGAAGCTTTTAAGTTTTTTGTCAGATATCTGACTCTTCATTAAATACCCTGAAATCATGTACAATATTCATTCTGATAATGATATTACGTTCATCTATACCAGGCATGTGAAACATGTGGCCTGCGAGCCAAATACAGCCCATTAAGACCATACCCACCCCATCCTACAAGGGCAAAACCAATCGATACGTCATGATATGGCCCACAATGCGACAGGGTTTGACACCCCTGATCTATACTTTAGGACAACCTTGATTTATGACAAGTTGCTTAATGGACCATTCAAAGTTCTGACAGACTTACATGAGGGTACAACCTAGATTAAAAATTGCAATGGTTGTCTCTCCCAATCATGTAACCACTCTCAACACTCAGCCCTCGCCACATTTACAGCTGCGGTCATGTGACTTTGTTTTATGGTTTTGTTGAAATCCTGTGTTTACTTTCAGTTTTCAGGAAAAAAAAATTCATAGCATGCCATGGATTTACTTAACGACCATGGCATTCACATAGATGCCAGAAAAAGGTCATAAAACCAAGTCAGACACATGACTGACCCATTTTATACCTGTCACCAGTTATGATCATGATAAACAGACTCCATTACAGTCGTAACTCAACGAGCTTTTACAGTGAAGTAGTATATGGATTATTTAATGAGCTAGGACATCAGATATATGTAATATTGGCTTATACTAATACTGTATAACTAGCTTTAGTATGTGCATTGTTAATTTTGTTTTAATTTTGTTACAGTAGCAGATAATACTGCCTGCTACAAGGAGTGGCCAATACTTGGTAGGAGAGGAGAAAAATTCAGAAAGATAGGTTAAAACAACAGGCAGAAACAAATAGAATGACATTTATTATTTCATGAGAAGTATAAAGTTATGGATTTAGGTAAGAAAAAGCATGTACAATTCTGGCTCAGGAGCACATCTGAAAAGGATTTGGATGTATTAGTAGATTTTACATTAAGGCAATAATGTCAAACACAGGAAATCAGGAGTCAAGGTGGTTCAAATGAACACAGGTTTATTGCATGCTGACACTCAACAAGAATCTGAACTAATGGTCAGATAGGTAGATAAGAATCAATGGAAATAACAATGGACTGAATTTAGATCTCTTGTGGGCACAAAGGTATTTGAGACTGATAACATGCTTTACCCCTCCCTTGGCCTCAACCTTGTTATATCCGTCATCCATTGCATAAATGTGTGTGCATACTAAGCCTCAATATTAAGAGTCTTGTTTTCTGATTATACGTGGTTGCATATTTATGTGTAACAATGGGTGGGGATTGATTAATTGATAAGATGGCATCAAGTTGTTTTCAACTCTTAGCAATTACATAAATATTTATGATCTGATAACCTGGTCCTTCAACTCTTGCTTTTGTAATAGTTTCCACTTGTTGCTGGTCATCCTTTTCTTTTCACTTTGCTAGCATAAGAGAGCTAGATCTTCTCCATAGTGGTGGAGGTAGCATCCGGGATGGGTTGATCTTCATCCACTCATTGCAAGGACTGGGTCTGGAAGAGTTGTTAAGCCACCGCCTTGTCGCTAGGTAGACCCAGCTTGGCAGACCCTCAGTCCCTCAATGAGGACGGATGCGTCTTAGTTCTCTCCCAGTCTACAAAGGAAAATTAGCTTAGAATTGGAATTGTGAGTAAACTGATTTCATCTAAATTGGATTGAATTGGACTTCTGCTTCATTGTGACGCTGGCTGGCTAATGTCCCTCGCAGGGACAGTGCATCCAGCGGGTCTATGCCTGTTAGCCCTTCAGGGCACAAAGGCTTTTGTGGAGGCTTGTGAGGCTTAAACTGCCCTTTTGTATCTCTCTACCAGCCGCTTGTCTTGCCGCCTCAGAGCGTGCTGCCGCCATACCTCCTTTCATCTCCTGCCTTGTCAATCTCTGCTATTCACTTCTACAGGCTTCCAATTGATCTCCCTTCGGGCTAATGCTCCACTGCTCCAGTCGAGTGGCGAACTGTGGCAGTGTAGGCAGCTATCCTTTCAATTCTAAGCCTTTTAGCTGCTGCGGAGCGACCCGAACTGCCAAAAGCCATCGGAGACCCTGTTGCAAGGTATAACGAAGAGATCCTTTCAGGAACGAGCCACCTGTTATCGTGCAGGCTCCAGGACCATTTAAAAAGGTCCATTCCTTGGACCAGCCACAGCAGTCTCAGGCCCAATTGTCTCCTGGGGATAGGCAGGGTAGGGAATCCTCCCTTAACCCTTTGTTTCCCATAGATGTTTCGGGCATCTGGGAACTGGCTCAAGAATCTCAAGCCTTATTGCCACCCAGGGATGACATGGTCCCACCCACTGTACAGTGCATGGAGGCAATTGCATCAACTTCGACAACATTCTGCCCTGACCAACCAGCCCTGTGCATGGCAAATTTCCAAGACATCATTGCCAGTGCTGTCACGAGATTGCGGCGGGATCCGAAATAATCGGCTGGTGTGCCCTCTGTGCCTCTGGAGCCCATCTCAACTGCAGGCACTTTGGTCCCTGAGGAGGAAGACCAGGACCACACCTCTGAATCAGAGGAGGGTGAAATCAAGGAGGCCGAGCTATCTGAAGATGAGGGCAGGGAGCCTGACCAAAAGGTTTCTTCTGGCCTTTCCCCCCAGCCCTGTTCCCGTCATTGTTCTATAAGGTTGAAACAGCCTCAAAGATTGGAACTCAGCCGGTGGCAACCACACCTCGACCGGTGGCAGTTTCTGCAGAAACCTTGTTTTCAGAACAGGCCCAGCCATCTGAAACTTGCCTTTTCAGCGGAGACTCTTAAGCTGTTCCTTGGCCAAGGTACGCATCTCGGCGGAGGTCTCTTGCTCCCTCATGTAGTGAATGTCCCAGGCCATCATCAAGAGTCAACAATTCAAGGACCAGAAATCATTCACTGTTGCTATGGATGCCAGATTATTCGGCTTGGGGCCCACCTCCAGGCGCAAATAGCACAGGGTCAGTGGGACCAGGTGGATCGCACCCACAATATCAGGTTGTAGTTGCGAGCGGTTCACCTGGCTCTCCGCCACTTCCTCCCATCAGTGGTGGGCAAACATGTTCTTGTGCTAATGGACAATGGATCAGCCAAGGCTCACATAAACCCCCGGGGGGAACCAGGTCACGCTCCCTCATGGATGAGGCCATGAAACTAGGACTTTGGGCTGAGAGGAACTTGCTCTCTCTGACTGAGGAGCACATCTCGGGGGTGGCGAATGTGCAGACAGATTGGCTCAGCCGCGAGGTTGTGGACAATGCTGAATGGCGCCTGCGCCCATCAATCTTCCAGGACATTGTGGACCAATTCGGTATGCCGGTGATCAATCTCTTTACCACCCCCAACAATACACAGCTCCCACAGTTCTTCTCTCGGTTCCCAGCACGGTGGTCGGAGGGGGTGGATGCTCTACACCAGTGGTCCCCAACCCCCGGTCCGCGGACCGGTGCCGGGCCGTGGAGTACCTGGCACCGGGCCGCGCAGCGGCCGGGGGCCATGATCGCTGCAGCGGCCGGGGGCCATGATCCCTGCTGCCTCTTCACCCACACGCGCAGCCTGAGATCAACCCCGGGACTCGAACCCGAGAGCCGCCTCTCCGGTCCAAACCCCACTCCCACCCCGGCCGCCCGCCCGGCCGCCTTGGTAGCCCGTGGAGACGGAGCGCGTTCGGTTCGCCGCTACCTGGGGGCGCCGTCCCCATGACGTCACCGCGGAGTCCTCGCCTCCTTCCCTGGCGAGGCTTTCTCCCCGCCAGCCAATCAGAGGCCAGTCCCCGGGCAAGCGGGGACAAGTTGCTGGCCGGTCGAAGCAGAAGCGGGAGATTGGAGGGGGGGGAGAGAGAGCGAAAGAGCGAGAGAGCGAGCGCTGGGCGGGTGGCAGTGCGTTCCACAGCGGACTAGGTCCGCCGTGGGCTGCCAACCCCCCCCCCCACACACACACACGTACACACACTGCCTCTCTGGCAATTGGCTGCCCAGGAAGGGAGCGGGGAGCTTTCACAGATAGGAACGTGATGGGGTTTGTTTTCTTCCCCCACTCCTGAGCCCTTTTTTTTTTTTTTGGCTTGCCTTCTGGGGTCTCCGCCGTGGAGCAGCCGAGGTCAGATGGGGAGGCGGAGAGAGAGAGAGAGAGAGAGAGAGAGATGGGTGGGTGGCAGCTGTCTGTGAAACATCTTCCCCTCCCCACCTCCTGGGCAGCCAATTGCCAGAGAGGCACGGTGGGGGTGGTGGGGGTGGAAGGAAATAAAAAGAGAAGTTGCCCTTTCATTTTGCAATCTCTCTCTACGACCTTGTTTCATTCTCTTCCCTTTTGTTTCGTCCTCATTTCTCAATCTCAGCAACTTTAACACTTTTGGACTTCAACTCCCCAAATTGCCCAGCCAGCTAGAATAGATAGATAGATGGTGGATAGGTGATTGATAGATAGAGAGGGATGGATGGATGGATGGATGGATGGATAAATAGATAAATAGATAGATAGATGATAGATAGATAGAGGATATATACACATACACGCATACACACATACATACACAGAGAGAGACAGAGACAGAGACAGACATGGATGGATAGATATCACCGAAGTGAGTACACCCCCTCACATTTTATCAATATTTAAGTATATCTTGCAGCAGTTTAGACATTAATGGCTGGGGGCCATGATCGCTGCAGAACAACGCCTCCCCACCCCTGCGCGCGCTCAGCGGGCCACGGTAAAATTATCAAAGGCTGACTGGTCCGCGGCGATAAAAAGGTTGGGGACCACTGCTCTACACTGCAATTGCCATCCGGCCTCCTATATGCCTTTCCCCCACTGCCTCTTCTGCCATGAGTCATCCAGAAGTTCATTGGGGAGAGGGCCGAGGTCGTGTTGGTCGCGCCCCACTGGCCAGGCAGGACTTGGTTCGCCGACCTGCGGACTCTTTCGGTGGACAGGCCCTGGAGGATTTCTCAGGACAGGATCTCCCTCAGCCAGGGGTCACTGGAACATCCGGACCCTCAGTGGTTCCAGTTGGCCGCCTGGCGCTTGAGCGGAGCATCCTAAGAGAGGACAGCTACTCCTCCAGGGTCATACAGACGATTCAGGCTGCAAGGCAGCCGTCCACCGAATGTATCTACGACTCCACTTGGCGATCATTCTGTTCCTGGTGTGCCGGTAAGACATTAGACCCTACCAAGGCCACAATCCCCCAAGTTCTTGATGTCTTTCAGGATGGCCTGGATAAAGGGTTGGCTCCCAACACCATCCAGAGAAAGTTGGCAGCCATTTCCTTTGTTTTGACTTGTGGGTGTTCCCCTTTATTGTCACAGATGCCCATGTTCAATCTTAAGCCACCCGCGGTGCACAGATACCCCTCCTGGGACTTACCCAAAGTTCTTGATGCTCTTAGTAAGACTCCCTTTGAGCCACTGTGGACGGTTTCTCTCAGGTTCCTAACCTTAAAAAGGTGTCCTTTCTGGTGGCCATCACCTCCACAAGGAGGATTTCAAAGCTGCAGGCACTCTCTGTGAGGGAGGACCTCTGCATCTTTCACCAGGACCGCGTAGTATTACGGCTGGACCCCTCCATACCCAAGTTGTGCTCCTGTTTCCACCAAGCTCAGGAGCTCATTTTACCAAATTTCTGTGCTCAATCTAATCATCCCTTAGAACAGAGGTGGCACACCTTGAATGTGAGGAGGGCTCTCAATAGCTATTTGAAAAGGTCATTACCCTTTCGGATATCTGAGTCACTTTTTGTGTCCTTCCAGCCTTCATCCTTAGGCAAGAGAATCACTTCTTCTACCATAGGTAGATGGCTAAGGCCCTGCATTGCTTTGGCATACCAGTCCCAGTCTACACCACTGCCAGGGAGGTTAACCGCACATTGTACAAGGAATGCAGTTACCTCGGCGTCCTGGGTGGCACAGGCCTCTTTGTAGGAGATCTGTAGAGCAGCCACTAGGGCTACCCCGTCGTCCTTTATAAAGAATTATAAGTTGGACTCCTTCGCGTCCGCAGACACAGCCTTCGGCCGCAGGATGCTCCAATCTGTCATTAGAACTCAGGCATTGTCAAACTGGTCATAATTCCTTCCCAGGGGACACCTCCAGCTTTGTACATCCCATCCTGGATGCTACCTCCACCACTATGGAGAAAGGGTGTTGGTTCTTACCTGAGATGCCTGTTCTCATAGGATGGAGGTAGCATCCAGCCCCTCCCAGAATGGATCGGTTCCCTCCTTTTCCTAGTAACTTTTTTCTTTGGTGCCTGCTTGATTTATGTGACTGACTTCTCCATTAGATACTGCTTCAGGACTGTTTTTTTCCCCCAATACAATTGAATGGACTGTTACTATTCATTATCCTAGAGGAAGATGACGCATTGAGTCTGGACTTCCTTTGTCAAAAGCTGGGTCTGCCTAGCGACAAGGACGTGGCTTAACAACTCTTCCAGACTCAGTCTGCGGAATGAGTGGATGAAGGTCAACCCATCCTGGATGCTATCTCCACTCTATGAGAACAGGCGACTCAGTTAAGAACCAATGCCCTTTTACATAATGTGTTCAAGAAAGGACAATTTGAGCTTGATTATTTGTGCCTAGAGTGAGAACTGTTGGCTGATTTGTCCAATGTTCCATTGGTTTGTTTTCTTGGCTGTACACAGTATTCTCAGAAGTCTTCTCCACACCAAAGTTCAAAGCTGTCAGTACTTTGAGATATCTTGCTTTTTCAAAGTCCAACTTGACTGCTTGTTCCTTTAGTATTGATGGTTGATCCTAAAAGGTAGAAGCTACCAACCTCTTAATCTTCATTGCCAATTCTAAGGCTGGTTTCTATACCAGTTCTTATTTGGTGGTCTCTATAATTAATTTTAGTCCCATTTTTTCAGTTAGTACTGTCTTGCAGACATGTGATCACCATTTCACATGTGATCACCACCATAAAGGTGGCAACCTTACCTGCCAAGTTTCCACAAGCAAAGACAATGGGGAAGCTGGCAGGGAAGGTTGCAAGTTGTTTCTGTAAGTCAGAGATGTCAAAATGTCAAACTGGCGGCCCACAGGCCAGTCACACACAGGCCACACACACCCCAGCTCCCCAAAGGGACAGTTTTTGCAAAACGTCATATGACGGCAACGTGATGCTGCAAGTTTGAAACGTGTGTTGTAGTCAACCCTATAACTTTATCTCCTGGGGAGCCTGGCTAAGAAGTACAAGTTTCCATGGATCTCATAGTCCATAATATGAACCCACCCACAGCTTCCTGCCCAGCGTGCCTTCCTGCAGCTTGTACCACAGCAGCCACTAGCACATCCTCTCACACAGCAGCCACCTCCTGCTGGAACCTAAAATTCTTGACTTATTCATGAATACATTTAACAATGGAAGTGGCAAACATTTATAGGCTGGTCTCTCCTTCATTTTGGTTTCCTAAGCTATATAATCCAACTACATTTTCCTCATTAATATTTCTGACCTTTGCATCCCAGTATCTAATCACAAACAGCGCATCTTACTTGGATATCCTGTTGATTTTATGTTGAACTTAATCATAAAACTCATTCTGCATTGTGGTTAGAGCATTAACTTGAACCACTGATATATTAAATGGTTGTCCACTGTCTAATAATAATCTTGGGTCATTGATTGTATTGTAGCTAACAAATGTCCTCTTCCTAACTATAAAAGCAATACTGTTTCTTCTTTATTTTTCATATACTGAGTAATAAATAATGTGGTCTTCTGGAAAAGTGCTTGATCTTAAACCATCTAAATTTGCAGATGCCTAATATGTTGTATTTCATCTTTTACTGTGTAGAGCTTTTCCATATTCATACCTCTTACATTTTATATTCTTGCTAATAATTTTTGCACGCCATACTCTTCCTGTATGGCAACAATAACTAGACATCCCAAAAGTTTTAATTCAACCACTTATAAACACAAATAATACTTCAAAAGGCTTTCAGCTCTTGCTCAGTAGCATGGTGAGTGCCACCCAACTTGAGGGGCCCATCATCTGGTGCTATGTTGTCAGTCATTTATATTTCCTGCCTTAGGGTTCTCTTTGTAAAAATATAAGAATGGCATACACAATAAGTCATGGCTTTCTCCCATGCAGTATGAATTGATGTTTTTGCACTTAAGTGATCGTCTTCCTCCAGCATCTTTGTATATTGCTGCTGCCCATTATAGGTGTCTGTTTAGTTTGGCTGAGTAGATGGGATGACCTTTATTTCTAGGGTGAGCCTGGTAACAATATATACAATTAGCATGGATTCCATATTACCCAGTGAAAAGATTCTGATTGTTGGCTTAGTGACATATAATTCTTCTGTGTGAAAGCTATATGCAGATATTGTGTTTCCCCGAAAATAAGACAGGGTCTTATTTTTTACCCACAAAATATGGCTTGGGCCTTATTCTGAGAGGAGGGTTTATTGTTTTGGGGCTGCCGGGCGACTGCTCTCTTGCGAAGGGGCTCCTAAAGAGCCGGGCACAGCCTCATGGGCGAATGGCTGTGTTGCACTGTCGCAGCAGCACAACACAACAGCCATGAAGCGACTATGCTCATGAGCAGCCACCCGGAAGACCCCCTTTACAGCCGGGCACAGTGCCATTCACTGACCTAGGGGTATTGCCAAGCCGCGTGAGCGCCTGTTTGCCGCCGCCTGGCTCCCATGGCTTCGTGCTGGAGAGGGGGGGTTGTGCGAGTGGCTGTTCCGCTCTCGCGCCTCCCAGCCTCACGATGCCCTGGCCGAGCTCTCCCTGCAGAACCAGGGCACCTCTGCTGCGGTGACTGCCATCCCAGCATGGCTTTTTTGACAGCTTCCAAACCAAGTTTTCCAGCAATGGCTGCTCTGGGCGTACGCTCTGTGGTTGTACGCTTTGCCGGCAGCTGGCCCACAACCATAGAGCGTACGCCCAGAGTGGCAAACACAACTGTTCACCTCTGAGGCTGTGCCCGCTCTTTGGGAGCCCGCTTGCAAGAGAGCGGCCGCCCGGCAACTCCCCTCTTCAGCTGGGCACAGCGCTGCTCACCAACCTAGCGGTATCCCAAAGGCGCCAAGCAACATGATCACCTTTGCCTCACCCCCGGTTCCCGCGGCTTGGCACCTCTGGGATACCGCTAGGTTGGTGAGCGGCGCTCTGCCTGGACAGAGGTGGGGGGTTGTCCAGGGGGCTTATTTACAGGGGAAGGCTTATATTTTTGCCCACCAGAAAAATGTGGCATGGCCTTATTATGAGAACATGTCGTATTTTCGGGGAAACACGGTGGTCCTCAACTTATAATCACAATTGAACACAGAAGTTTGATTATACAATGTTGTCATCAAAATCACATATGGTCAGATTCAATTTTATGATCATTTTTATGATGGTTATTAAGCAAATTGCCATAGTAAAGTGCATAACACTGTTATTAAATGTATCATATGGTTGTAAGTCTGAAGTGTATAAAACCCTAAGGGATTTAAGCAAGGTAAGGAAACAGATCCCTGTGCTATACTTCTCCCAACATCAGAATTTAGAGTATCATTGTTTTTCACCCAGTTCATAAATTTCCTTAATAGACTGGAGTTTCTACTAAGAGTTGCCTGATACCGAAATAGGAAGAAGATTTACTGGTTTTAACAAAATCCCACTCTTTTATGGGAGTGGTAGCTTAATTAAAGTGATAGTGATGAGACACATGAGGACCTATTTTAGTATCAATTAACAGGACCTGCATTTTACAAGGATTCCAGCAACTTTTCTCCTGCAAATATACAATGCAAAGCTCTTTGATAATACAAGTAGAATGTTCAAGTACGCTTAGTACCAGAAATAACAGATTTAGATTCTCAAATGGAGCTCAGCTAAGATTGACCTTTACTTGATCACAAACACACATTTTTAAAATTCATGTTTTAAGAACTTTTGTTAAGAGCCTAGATCTCATTAAATTCTGAATTGTGTCTGTCACTGTTAATGTTTCTTAATAGTTCATTCTCTTGACCAATAAATTTTGTGAGGAAGTTCTTACTGTCATTGTTTACAAGATTTCCTCTCCTTTGCTGTATTCTCCTGCTGCTTTAAAGTTATATCTATGAACAAGACATTTATAAAACCCTGGTATCTTGGCAGTAGATTGTAAGAGAGGTGCAGCAAGGTAAAAAGTGAGATATGCCTGTGCTATGCTTCTCCCACTTCCATCTCTGACCAGTTATAAGTGTTAGCTGCAAAACAAAAAGCTATTTCCAAATGTAAAGATAACACCTAGATACCCACATTTGCTTTTGCAAAAGGGATGGAAGCCTACAACAAAGACATGAAGGAGCAGCAGAAAGGCAAATCACTGAGACTGAAAAAATAGCGGGTGAAGGAAAAAGCAAAGGGAATGAAATGGTGAAGACATATAGGCAGTCCTCTACTTAAGAACAATTCATTGGTCGTTCAAAGTTACAGCTGCTTGGCAGCTGACAGCTGCAGTGTCAGTGTGATCTCCTTTTGCAACCTTCTGACAAGCAAAATCAATGGGGAAGCCAGATTCATTTAACTGTATTACTATAACTTAACAACTGCAGCAGTTCACTTATCAACTGTAGCAATGAAGATTGTTAAATGGGGCAAACTTATTAAACTTAGTAAGCTTAGACAAAACACAAAAGTGTCTCAATTAGCAACAGAAATGTTCGGCTCAATTGGCATCATACATTGAGGACTACCTGTACACTGTTGGAAACTAAAGAAATGAAGTGGCAAGGTATTAGGGGAGGAGGAGGAGGAGGGGAGAGGACAAATTGGAGAAGGGGTGTCAAACTCAATTTTATTGAGGGCTGCATCAGGACTTGGGTTGACCTCAGATGCTGGGTGGGTGTGGCTGTCTAGTGCAGGCCGGATCAGACTACATTGCGGTCCAAATCTAGCATGCAGCAGAGGTGGTATTCATCTGGTTCACACCAGTTTGCACAAACCGGTGGTGCCCATTTCCCCAAGGTCGGAGAACTGGTAGTAGTGGCCGGTGGCCATGCCCCTGAACTGCTCCCCTGGCCTGTCCCTGCTCGCTCACCCCAGCTGCCCGGTCGCCACTTGCTCACCCCGCCTGCTTGACGCTCGCCCCACCCATCTGTGCCCTATATATGCCTTTGCCACACGGGCCAGCCTCCACATGGCTCAGCCCACAGCTATGCGCTTCACCAGTCGCCTCTGCACCTCGCCCGCTCTGCTCAGCTCACCAAAGCTAAGTAAGCACCACTGGATCAGGGGATGGGGCCCCAGGGATGTGCCATGCCCTGAGGCCCCTGAGTTGCCACACTCTCGCTGCCTTCCGGCAGGCCTGGGGCTGTTGACTTCATGAACGAGGTCCAGCCCCACCCAGATTGAGTGTATGGTGTGTTGTTTTTAAATTGTTTCTCTTTTTCTATTTTTAACACTTTATTTTAATCTTGTTTTTGTAAGCCGCCCGGAGTCCTATGGGATTGGGCAGCATATAAATTTATTAAAAGTTAAGTTAAGCCTGCCTAGGCTGCGAATGTGTCATTCCCTGGCTCTGGTTTTGCCCCAAAACCACTGCCCTCTTGCTCCGCTCTCCCTAGGCCTTAGTGCTGCTTCCTCCCCCCCGCCTCTTTCAGCAGCTTACCTTCCTTGGTGGCTGGTCAAGAGTCTGGAAGGCAAGCTGAAACCCCCAGTCAGCAGCTGCTGCTGGGAAGCAGCAGGCTGGCAAAGAAGCCTCTCACCGCCACCTTTTTGAGAGCCAGCTGGGAGGCTGCCAGTCAGCCGCTTCCTGCAGGCCGCCAAAAAATCCTCCAGTCAGCAAAAAAGCTGTTGCTGTCACCGCCATGTTCTTTGTGCAGGTGCAACCCTTGGAAATGCGAAGAACATGATGGCAATGGCAGCAGCTTTTTCGCTGACTGGAAGATTTTTTGACAGCCTGCAGGAAGCGGAGGAGGCTTGGAGGCTTCTTTCCCTGCCAGCCACTTCCCCCAGACAGCTAAAGATAAGCCAAGGGAAAGAGCCCATTTAGAATAAGTGGATCTTGATTGGAGAAAGAACTGCTACTTGCTGAATAAACATAGTTTAGGTTCAATTGCTACATTGAAAAGAAATAGAAAGCTACTGCCTTTTATCAATTGCTATACTTACTTGAGTATAAACAGTTCCTTTCTACACAAAACTTTTACCTATGATTGTGGTTGCTTTGAAACTTTTTTTCAAAAGAAAATTGCATTAGTACTTTGTCCAGAGAGTCTCAGTAGTATGTCTCCAGTTACATGATGGTTGTATATCTGAAACAGCACACACACACACACATTTGCCAATATAACAAGACAATTTTGAGTGACACTCATGGGTGGCTATATTGCTGATGAATCAAATGTGATTAGATATTTTCTATGAACACCGTAATATTGTGTTTCTTCCTGCTATATGCTAAATCAATTCTAAGCATTAAGCCACATTCATGTAATGCTAGATGATGAGTAAACTAGCCAGTTATTATTTTTTTATTAGTTATCATTTTGGGTGATATTTTCTCCAATTTTGCCAGCTATTATATATATTAAGTAATTTTTTAAAAAAATTAATGGTTGGGAGTTTTTTTAGCTTGTATTTCTTAATTTAGTATTTTATGCAGTGCTTTTTTCAGTTAATAGGTAAGGATTTTAAGGGTTGTTATTTTAATTTACATTTATACTTTTTCAGTTTAAGCTTTATTATATATAGATACATAATCTTTGTAATATTTAAAGAAAACAGAAAGCAAAATGTCTGATTTATTTCACTTACATTAGAGAGGATTTGATATACTTTAGCAATGAAATTTGGTATCTAATCCTGTGAAAACTGAGCACATAAATTTGACAGACAGCATGGATGCAGGCCAGAACTTACTATTAAATTCTCTTCAGGTCATAATGGTATCTATCCCGGAATACTATGAAGGCAAGAATGTCCTCCTCACTGGTGCTACCGGTTTCATGGGAAAAGTTCTTCTAGAAAAGCTACTACGTTCGTGTCCAAAGATAAAGGCAATATATGTTTTGGTGAGATATAAATCAGGAAAGACATCTCAAGAAAGAGTAGAAGAAATGATCACCTGCAAGGTATGATTTCAGAAGACATGTTTAGTAAAAATGTTTAGGATTTTTGAAGTGTGTTTTGCCTAAAAATGAGGGAATACTTATGTTGGAGTAATGTTTTACTACATGACTGTATAGTAACATTTTTTATCATTAACATAAACCTACAAAAGGTTGAGTTTATTTAGAAGCTATCTTGCTTTCTTGCCAAAACTTTTGTCATTCTTGAATGTCAAACATTTCTTTTTAACCTACTGGTGTCAGACTATGAACACATTCTGGTGGAGGAGAGGCAATATGCAGAAACAGTGAATAAATGATTCACTGTTCCTGCAGAAAAATCTCCATGAAGATCTGAAAACACAAGGACATGTCAAAGATGGAAAGACAGAGGTGGGTGATCAAAGAAGAATACATATAGGATTCCTGAAAAATGTCAGGAAGTTACAAATTCAGAATGAGTTGAGCTTGAATGTGAAAACAATAAAAGACTTATTTATATGTCTTCAAATAAATGGAGAAACAATATAAGATGTTTAGTAGTTATAGCAAAAGAGTAGCATAACAAAGAAAAGATAGAACTACTCTTCTCCTGTTTGACTTACTCAGTGATGAGGATATGTGATATACCATACTAGTAGAGATTAGACAACCATTTGTCTGAAATAGTATGGAGCAGGAGGTTGGACTAGAAGAGCTCCACGTCCCTTCCAACTGTTATTCTGTTAAATGTGAAATACTGACTGAAGAAGTGTGAGTTGAACTTGAGAAGATAATAGTGTGGATTCCTACTGACTTTACATGAAATCAGACTTTCAGTAACATTGTATGATAGTGAAGAAACTTGTTGATGGTCTGGATTGAATTTCTTTCATTTGAGAAGTCTGGTGACTACCAAATGACAGAGAATGTTTCTCTATTCCCCCCACCCTCCAAAAAAAGAAGAAGAAGAAGAAGAAGAAAAAGAGAAAGAAAGATCCAGGGAATTCAGATCAATCTGACAAAGCCTAGGAAGATTCTGGAACAGATTGTAAAAGCTTGTAAAGCGCCTTGAAAATAATAGAGCTATTATCAGCATAATTTTGTCAAAAACAAGTCTTGCCAAACTAATCTTAACTCATTAGTAGAAGATATAAATATTATTCATGTAAGGTACTTTACTTTAGCAAAGGATTTAACTAAGTAAGCTAAAACATTCTATCAATATAGTTAAATTTGGGCTGGTCAATATACCTAATGCATTAGGTGGCTTGAAATGATACTAAAATAATGCTTATCAGTGGCTTTTTATTGGTCTAAAATGAATTCAGTGTCACAGGAGTCTGGAGCTAGAAATTTTCAAATTTGTTATTAATGATTTGAATGTACCCCTAATTAAAGCATTACAGGGTTATTAAAAAAGGAGTTATGAATGATTTAAGTGAAAAGGTGGAAAAACATTTTGTAAAATTTGCCAATGGTACTAAATTTTACACTTCTATATTCAACAAAATCTGAAGTGATCTTAACAGGATATTAGACAATTTAACTGAAAATTCAATTTTCCATGAGCACTGCTCTGGAGAGTCCAAGCGTGGGTTAAATGCATCCAATCTGCCCAGCACTGAATTGAAACTTTAAGCCATGCCTCTGGTGCTAACCATCCTCAGTTTTTTTTCAATTCAGTATGCCCAGTGGACGCACTTAGAGTTTCTCTTCATCCCTACAGATTGCTTGGACTCTCCTATTTGAATTATATATCTTTTTCTTCAGTTTGGTGAGCAGGCTTGGTGAGCAAATTTGTGTCCTTCCCCTTTAATTGGCAAGAAGATCACATTTCAGGGGTGTCCTGGACTCTCCCGGGCGCCGCAGGGCTACAGGGAGCTGTTGAGAGAGGCGCATTGGTCGGAGTGCCGACTCCAGCGTGATTGAAGCAGTCCTGCTGCAATCAGGCTCCCCGCTGAGGTCTCTGCTGCCGCCGTCCGCACTTCTTAAGGGAGCCAGAGTTTGGCGCGGGGCTTCAGGGCTTGCAGCAAGTTCCGGATGCCATTTTGGTTGCCTCACTGTCGTAGTGGCCATTTTGAGGAGGTCAGAAGTTCCAGCTGCCATTTTATTTGTTCCTTTCGGTTTCTCGAGCACATTGCCACAGCTGCCTGGTCGCCTGGCTCTCTGCAGGTCGCCGTGTGAGACTCTTTGTCCAATTTATCGTCGGATTGTCTCTCTTTATTCCTTTTGTCTTGCATTCAGCAGGGGTGCGGCAAGGAAATTGTGGTTTCCCTGGGTCACTCTCCAGCTCTCTCTCTGACCTGCGTGGTGCTGGGAGCAGTTAGAGCTCGTGCCAGAAATATACCCTGGCTGGAATTGCGATCAGTTGCCTTTTGTGTGTCTCTTCAGAGCGCTTTGGCCTGCTGACTGTAACTGTGAAGATGATCAGTGGAGATTTATTCCCTGCCTGTAGCAGTTAATTCCCAGCCCTTCAGCCATGGCAGATCAGATTCCTGGGAATTCAGAGCAGCCAGGACCCTCCTCCAGGGTATTTTCCAGACAGGTTCTGGATCCGGTCCTTGTGGAAAACACAAGGCCATTGGTCGCTAAGAAATCTGACAGGAAGAGTTCTAACTCCTAATGGAGGCAGCCCTTTCGGAACACAGCCCTCCACCAGCTCCGGTTCCTTCCATTGTCCCTACTCTCAGCACACCAACAGGTCCCAGGACCGTCCACCCTTTCATGACAGGCGTCGCCAACAGAATTTTTCCAAATGCCCCTTTTGAGGGGGGTCTGGTTCCAGGCCTTTCAGGAGATATAAGTGACTACCAACGGACGGCTCCCATAGGAGGGTGTCTCCAGCTGTTCCACCCCCAATGGGAGCAGATCACATCGGACCAGTGGGTCCTGCAAACAATTTGCATGGGTCTAACCTTAAAATTCCTTTCCCCTCCCCTGCGCCACTTCATTCATTTCCCGACCCCCTCGTGTCCCGTCAAGAGGGATTTCATGGAACAGGAGAGCCTTCATCTCAGGGACATAGAACCTGTTCCGTCAGATCAGGAAGGGACAGGCTTCTATTCCATTCTATTCCTAGTCCCAAAGAATTCCGGGGGGTGGAGGGGAAGCTCGACCTAAAGAAGCTAAACTATCATATAGCGTACAGGAGGTTCAAGATGCAATCCCTTCAGTCAATCCTGGGCTGCATCAGGCCAGGGGACATGTTAACCTCCAGAGATCTCAAAGAGGCCTACCTCCACGTCCCCATTTGTAAAGCTCACCACAGGTTCCTGAGATTCTGTTATGCAGGCCACCACTACCAGTAAAGGGCCTTGCCGTTCGGCCTGTCATCAGCCCCCAGAACATTCACAAAGGTTCTTGCAGCGGTGGCGACCTTTTTCCAGAATGGGAGGAGGGAATGGTCACACGTGGGTTTTATCACAGCCTGATTGGTCCAAGGCTGAGAGGAAATCTATAAATACCGGTGCCTGTCCATTGCTGGCCCAGATTCTCTCTCAGCCTGGTCCAAGCTGTAGAGTAGTTGGATAGGTTCTGTTTGTTTTCTCCTTTGGGTGAGTTCTATTCAATGTGATTCCTATTTGGCTAATTGGGCACTTTAAATTTAAATTCTAAATTGATCTGCTGCAGCCCCAAGGGACAGATCTCTGCCTCGGGCGGCTGGGGGAGAGCCCAGTGGGGCACTAGTCTCCCCCCCCGCAGGCCAGGAACCTTTGCCCGTCCCCGGGTGCGGGGGTGCGGTTCCATTCAAACTGCTTCGTTCAAACTACTTGAAGAGGCTGTTTTTTGCAGCAGGAAAGTGAAAGAGAAACTTCAAGCCTCGAGGCTCCAGCGAGCAGATCGCTCCGGAGGGGGCCCCTCGCTGCAGGCTTCCTTTGTTTGTGTTGCCGGCAGCTGCTCTCCCTGCTCATTTTAAAATAAAGCCGGCTAGAAAAGCCTGGCTGGGCTGCTGGTGATTATTTCCAGCCCTTTTCTCCCGCGCACGGAGTTCCGGTGGCCATCTTGGAGGCTGCCACGTGCGTGAGGCCTGGCCCTTATCGACGGGCCTAGTGCGGCCTAGTGAGAGGCCTTGAGCCTAGGTCTCCCCACAGGCTTCAGGCCCTGGTCTCAGGTGGGACTTTGGAGGCCGATTCCTGCTCCTTTCGTCGGACACGTGAGTGGGGCATGGACGAGGGAGCGGAGATTCCCCAGGGGCAAGGGGCAGGCCCTACTGGGAGTGAGGAGGCCCTGGATCAGGAGGTGGGGGGGAGGGCTTCCCCTCAGAGATCCCTTTCTTCAAGGCGCCCCTCCAGTTCTGTCTCTAGGGATGAGGCAGCTCGCCATAGGGCGCTGGAAAGGACCTTTGCCAGGGCAGAAAGGCAGGCCCAGTCCTCCAAGCCTTTATCTAGGGACAGATCCAGGTCCCCTGTTAGGCCCATTTCAGAAAGGTCTCTACTTAGAGGTTTTAGCCCGGCTTCTTCATGCAGCCCCCCTGGTAGGTCGCAGGCCTTCTCCAGGAGGGGGCGTTCTCCATCCCCCATAGATGATCCTCTGGAGGGCACGTCCAGAGGCCCCTGTTCCCCCCAAAGGTTGGCTCCTCAGGGCCCTGCTTCTACTTATGGGGATGTGGAGGATCTGGATAATCTCCCTGAAGGGATTAAGAGGCTTATTTCTGCAGCCATCACTCGGGGCATTGCCCAGCGGGACAAAGGCTCCCTTTACTCTAGGCATGGGGGGCTGAACAGGGCTCAGTTTCGGGCTTCCTCCCCTTCCATGATCAGTGAGGCTTCCTTCCTGGGTGGGGGGAGTTACCCCAGGAGATGGGATTCTCAGATGATGAGAATACCACTGTTTCGGAGGAACCTTCTTCCAAGGTCCTATTTATGCCCGCCTTGTTTAAAGTTCTCTTGGATAAGGCGAGGCACACCACCAAGGTCGGAACTGGGGATCCCTCTGTGCCCCCCCCAAGGGATCCCGACATGGTCATGTTCTCTGCCACGGCCACCAACAAGGAAGAGATCCCTGCCCCTCCCTTGTTCCTAGAGGTTCTGACCGACCAGTGGGCTAAACCTTCCACTTTCTCTTCTCCAGGTAGTACCGAGCGTCGGCATTATAACATGGAGCAAGCCTTTGCTCAGGCCATTCAGCTCCCGACGGTTGACACCCCTGTGGCCACATTGGTGTCCTCCTCCCCGGTGGTGTCGGGCGATGCGGCAGATAAGATGAAGCCGGAGGATAAGCGCGCAGAGCTTACTTTGCGGAAGAACTTCAACGCCACAGCGTGGGCCATTAAGGCGGCGGCCTCAGCTTCATACTTTAATCGTGCCACGGTCATGTGGCTCAAGAAGCTGCAGGCACGCATTCCCATACAGGAGGACCGGATCCATCAGGATCTGGTCAAGATTCTGGCAGCGTGTCAGTTCTCAGCTGACGCGACCTTGGATACGGTCAAGTTTGCTTCTAGCGCCCTGGCCACCTCGGTCACCTCCCGTAGGCTCCTGTGGTTGCGCCATTGGCAAATGGACAACAAAGCCAAATGGGATTTGGCGGCTGCCCCCTTCAAGGGGCCCGATCTCTTCGGGGAGGCCCTTACTCGCATCCTAGTGGAGGATAAGGACAAGAAGAAGGTCCTCCCCTCCACGGCTAAGAAGGCCGAGAGCAAGTCACGTCCCTTCCGTAGGCAACGGTATAGGGCCCCTAACTTCGGCTATAACCAGCGCTTCTCTTCTTTCTCTGACAGGCAGTTCTTGGGGCAGCCCTTCCAGGACAGGAGCCGTTTCCAGGGCCAGGCTCGGCGGCCCTTTCGGGGGGGAGGCGGCCGTCCCTTCCGCAGGGGGAAGTGACTCGAACCCGAGTCATCCCATCGGCGGCCGCCTCGCTCTTTATGCGGACCGGTGGGACGACATCACGTCGGACGCCTGGGTTCGAGCCACAGTTCGTTACGGGCTCAGGTTAGAATTTCTCTCCACTCCCCCAAATCTCTTTCGGTCGTTCCCTCCATCCCGGAGTCGAGAGCGCCGCCGCCTGATGAGTCAGGCGATCGCCCACCTCCTCGAAATCCATGCGGTGGAGGCGGTTCCCGCAGGGGAACGGGGCCGGGGCCACTACTCAAATCTCTTCGTGGTCCCGAAGAGCACGGAGGGTTGGAGAGCAATTCTAGACCTCAAGCGCCTGAACAGGTTTCTGGTATACAGGCGGTTCAAAATGTCATCGCTCAAGTCCATCCTTCAGGGCATCAGGAAAGGCGATTTCCTGGCCTCCGTGGATCTCACGGAGGCCTATCTTCATATTCCCATCCTGCCCGCTCATCGCCGGTTCTTGAGGTTCTCCCACGGGCCCCACCATTACCAGTACAGGGCTCTTCCCTTCGGCCTGGCCTCGGCCCCGAGGACCTTCACAAAGGTCCTGGCGGCTCTGGCGGCCCATCTGAGATCGGTCCCGGTCCGCCTCCAATGTTATTTAGACGATGTCTTGCTTCAGGCGGGCTCCCTGTCTCAGGCCGTTTCAGATCTTCAGATTACCATTCGAAGCCTCCAGGCCCTGGGGTTCTCGGTAAACTTCGAAAAGAGCCATCTCACTCCCTCCACTCGCATTCTGCATCTGGGGACAGTCATAGATTCCAAGTTGGGGGAGGTGCGTCTGTCTCAGGAGAGGCAGGTCAGCCTTCGTCGGCTGGCAGAGAGCGTCCGCACAAAGCGCTCCGTTTCCATCCTCTCTCTGTCGCAGTTATTGGGCAAGATGGTCTCTTGCATAGGGATTGTCCCGTGGGCCAGACTCCATCTTCGGCCCCTTCAATGGGAGCTTATCCCCTATCAGAGGGGACGAATGAGCAATTCCCTTCGGACTCTCCGCATTTCGGCGGGGGTCCGTGCATCCCTGGTGTGGTGGCTCTCCCCGGCCATCCAGCGGGGGTGTCTGTTCTGGGAGCCGAACAGGGTGACCGTCACCACGGACGCGAGTCTGTTCGGGTGGGGGGCCCTGGTGGGCTCTCGGATGGGTCAGGGCAGATGGATGGCCTCGGACCTCCGTCACAACATCAATTGGCTGGAACTGAAGGCCGCGCGTCTGGCTCTGAGTCACTTTCGCTCCTCGGTGGAAGGGAGCCACGTTCTCCTCCTGACGGACAATGTGGCCACCAAGGCGCACATCAATCGTCAGGGCGGGACCCACTCGAGAGCCCTCTGGCTGGAGGCTCTGCGATTGGGGTCGTGGGCGGAGAAACACTTACAGTCCCTGGTGGCGGAGCACATCTCGGGACTCTCCAACGTCCAGGCGGACTGGCTCAGTCGAGCAACTCTGGACAACGGCGAGTGGCAACTCCACCCGTCGCTGTTCCGGGAGATCTGTCGTCGGTTCGGGTCCCCCCGGGTGGACCTGTTTGCGTCTCCCGAGAACACACAACTCCCGCGTTTCTTCACCCGTTTCCAATCCAGCTCGGCGGAGGGCACGGATGCCCTCAGGAGCCGGTGGCCCCCAGGCCTTCTCTATGCCTTTCCCCCCATTCCACTCATCCCGGGGACCGTCAGGAAGGTGGTGACGGAAAGGGCCCTGGTCATTCTGGTGGCCCCGTTTTGGCCCAGGAGGCCCTGGTTTGCGGACCTGGTTCAGCTGTCAGTGACTTCCCCGTGGAGGATTCCACAGGGGGAGGTGGTCTTACGGCAGGGGGCCCTGATTCACCCAGAGCCTCAGTGGCTTCAGCTGACCGTTTGGCTCTTGAACGGCGGCTTCTAAGGGGGGCTCATCTGTCTTCCGGGGTCATTCGCACCATCGAGGCGGCCCGTCGTCCCTCAACGACCCGCATTTATAACTCCACCTGGGCAACGTTCGTCCGCTGGTGCTCCCCCAAGGGCATCTCTCCCGACAGAGCCACCATCCCCAACGTCTTGGATTTCCTTCAGAAGGGCCTGGAGGACGGGCTCTCGCAAAACACCTTGCGTCGCCAAGTGGCGGCTCTGTCCTCGGTCTTGGGGGGGGGCGGGATCTTCTTCTCTTTCCCAGTCTCCTCTGGTCAAGCTGTTCCTCAAGGGGGCGGCAAATCTCAGGCCTCCCCCCGTTCATAGATTCCCCACGTGGGATCTTCCGCTTGTCCTCAAGGCCTTAACGGGAGCTCCGTTTGAACCTCTCCGCTCGGTGCACTTGCGCTTCTTATCACTGAAGGTGGTCTTCCTGGTGGCCATCACTTCCGCCCGGCGTATATCCGAGCTGGGCGCCCTGTCTTGTAAGGACGACCTCTGTCATTTTCACCAGGACAGAGTGGTCCTTCGCCTTGACCCGGCATTCGTCCCCAAAGTAAATACCCCCTTTCACAGGGCTCAGGAGATCGTCCTGCCCGACTTCTGCCCGAGTCCATCCACTGACAGGGAGCGTCTCTGGCATCGTCTGGATGTCCGCCGTGCCTTGCGGATCTACCTCCGGCGGACCAAGGATTTCCGCAAGTCGGAGGCCTTGTTCGTCTCCTTCCTACCTGGAGCTCTGGGTTCGAGGGTGTCCTCGGCTACCATCGGCCGTTGGCTGCGTCAGGCCATCTCAGAGGCCTACGTGGCCTCAGGGCGTCTGGTTCCGTCGGGCATCACGGCGCACTCTACCAGGAGCGCGGCGACCTCGGCAGCGTGGGCCACGAGGGCCCCGTTTGAAGACATCTGCCGGGCGGCTACCTGGGCCACTCCAACCTCGTTCATCCGGCATTATCGTCGATGCTTTCGCATCGGCGGACGCGTCTTTCGGTCGTAGGGTCCTACAGGGGGTGGCAGCTGAGGCTCCCCTTGGGTCCTAGAGTTCCTGTTCTCCCTCCCTGGGACTTTAGCTTGGGTATGTCCCACGTGTGACCATTCCCTCCTCCCATTCTGGAAAAAGGACGTTGGTCTTACCTGAACGTCTATTTTCTGATGGGAGGAGGGAATGGTCACAACCCGCCCTGAGTTCTGTCTGTTGGGGCCAAGGGGAGGGCCCGGGGGGTGTTTCCCGGGGTTTGTTGTGTTGTTTCTTGTTTTTTCAGTTGTACCGTTCATGTTCGAGAATCTAGGCCAGCAATGGACAGGCACCGGTATTTATAGATTTCCTCTCAGCCTTGGACCAATCAGGCTGTGATAAAACCCACGTGTGACCATTCCCTCCTCCCATCAGAAAATAGACGTTCAGGTAAGACCAACGTCCTTTCTCTGATCCCATCCAGTGCGACTTCACTGCTACCTGGACAATGTCCTTATTCAGTCATTGTTGCACCAGCAAGTGACGCAAGACCTGCATTACACGATGAGGATCCTGCAAGACCATGGCTTCTCCATTAACTTTGAAAAATGTCATCTACAACCGACAACCAGACTGCAGCACTCGACTCCATGGACTGACAGGTATTTTTGTTGCCAGAACGAGTGGCGAGTCTCAAGGAACGGGTCCTGGTGCAGCAATCCTCTCACGCCAAGGTTGTGTAGTTGTCCCAGCTCTTAGGGAAAATGATATCCTGCCTCTCCATCGTGCCTTGGGCGAGGCTTCATTCTCGGCCTCTACAGTGGTTCCTTCTACCTTACCAGAGGGCCAATGAAAGGAGCTCCACGGCGTTGGTGCAGGTCTTCCCAAATGTAGGTCATTCACTCAGGCGGTGGTTGTCTCCCGCCCTAGCAAAAGGCCCTCCTTTCAAAGAGCCGGACTGTCTCAACATCACGACGGATGCCAGTCTTTATGGCTGGGGAGCCCACCTCCACAACAAGATTGCACTGGGCAGGTCGTCTCCAGCCGAGGCAACGCTCAGCATCAATTGGCTGGAGTTGAAAGCGGTGAGGTTAGCTCTTGTTTACTTCCTTGACAACATCCGAGATTACGTGATGGTACTTACAATGTTGCGACAAAGGCGCACATAAACCACCAGGGGAGCATGCATTCCAGTTTTCTGATGGCAGAGGCCGAGTCCCTGGGAAGCTGGGCGGAGCAGAACCTACACTTAATACAGGCAGAACCCACATTCGGAGTAAGCAACATCCAGGCGGATTGGTTGAGCAGAGCCACAGTCGACCACTCGGAGTGGCGACTACAACCGGACCTGTTCCACCACCTGTCTCGGAGGTTCAGCCGCCTGCTGGTCGATCTATTCGCCACCCCGGAGGACACACACTTTCCCAGGTTCTTTGCCAGGTTCCACACTCCACAAGCTGAAGGAGTCAATGCCCTTCACTGCCTGTGGCTGTCGGGTCTGCTGTATGCATTTCCGGCATTGCCTCTTCTTCCCA
The DNA here is from genome assembly GCF_051295495.1 of Thamnophis sirtalis. NCBI lineage: Eukaryota > Metazoa > Chordata > Lepidosauria > Squamata > Natricidae > Thamnophis > Thamnophis sirtalis. Next base: position 86,304,462 of record NW_028261381.1, read on the forward strand.
GAGTCATACAGACTCTGTCGGAGGGAGCGGACGTCCTGCTCATAGCCCCATTCTGGCCCAGAAGAACCTGGAGTCGCCGACCTGGCGAATCTCACCGTCAATCCTCCTTGGCGGATTCCCCACCACTAGTACTCTCTCAGCCAGGGGGCGCTTCAACATCTGGAGCCCCAGTGGCTACAACTAGTCATCTGGCATTTGAGAGGGACCTCCTGAACAGGGGCAGTCTCTCCCCCAAGGTCATCCACGCCATTCAGGCATCCAGACGGCCCTCCACAGCCAGGATCTATGACACCACCTGGAGGTCGTTTGACACCTAGTGTGCATCTCATGGCGTGATGGCAACCTCTGCTGCTGTTCCACAAATATTGGACTATTTGCAAGATGGATTAGACAAAGGCCTGGTGCCTAACACACTCAGGCGTCAGGTGGCCGCGTTATCCACGATACGTGCCCTAGATGAGCACTCATCCCTTGGACGTCATCCCACTATCCATAGTTTCCTGAGAGGGGCAACCAACCTGAGGTCCCCAGTAGTCCAGAGATACTCGTCATGGGACCTCAACATAGTCTTATGGGCCCTGATTGGCCCACCATTCGAACTGCTTCGTACCACCAGCCTTAAGCATTTGACATTTAAAACCGCCTTTTTGATTGCCATCACTTCTGTATGGATTCAAGTCTAGAGGACCTGTTAAAATTACCAGAGTTGGCAGCCCTGTCAGTTCGCAAGGACTTGCACTTGATACAACCGGACAGTGTGGTCCTCCAGCTGGACCTGTCATTCATTCCTAAGATCAACTCCTGGTTCCACCGGGCCCAGGACATCATTCTCCCAGATTTTTGTCCACATTCCAAACACCCTAAGGAGAAAAGATGGCACATGCTCGATGTCCGTAGAACGTTCCGCAAGTACATCAACCGCAGAGCTGTGCTCCGGCATTCTGAATCACTTTTCATTTCAACCTGCATCTCAAGGCTGCAAAGTTTCCTCATCTACCATTGGACGGTGGCTGCGGGCATGCATTATCCTCACCCACATTCTCCAGTCCAAAATGATATCACTGCACGTTCTACGAGAAGTGCCGCCACCACGGCAGCCTGGCCGACTCAAGCACCAATAGAGGAAATTTGCAGAGCGGCCACTTGTACTTCCTTTTCTCCATTTGTTCAGAACTACAAATTGGACAAGTTTGCTTCTGCGGAAGGGGCTTTTGGGAGACGAATCTTTAAGGGCGTTCATACCAGTGGAGACTCCCTGAACTCGACTGTTTCCTGCCCTAGTGACATTTAGCTTGGGTATGTCCCACTCTTGGACTCTCCAGAGCAGCACCCAGGAAAATGACCATTGACCTGAAGGGTCGTTTTCTGATAGCTGAAGGAGAGTCCAACCCCACCCTGGGGTCTGTCTCCACTGTTCAATGCAGACTTTATGGACTCTCCATTTGGATAAAGTTACATCTTGTTTGGAATTGGATTTGTTATTGGATTTCTCAGTGTGCAACAGTTCCACGCCTTCATTGAAAAAAACTGAGGGTGGATAGCATCAGAAGCGTGGCTTAAAGTTTCAATTCAGTCCTGGGCAGATTGGATGTATTTAACCCACGCTTGGGGACTCCTTCGCAGAGATAATGTCCTGGGTCCAGAAAATGACCCTTCAGGTAAGTCAATGGTCATTCTACTCACCTCTAGAGGAGAAGCAAATCAAATAAATACATACAATTGATTTAATTAATTTAGACACCATCCAATCTCAAACAACTATTGGTGACTTACAGTATAACAGAAAAATAAAATACAATACAGTTCAAAAACCAACTATCAAAAGACAAATAAGAAAGCAAATAAAAAGCAAGAAGACGAATCCAACTACAAAATTCACAAAGAGATCCAACCATCCTAGGCCAAGGCCTGAAAAAGATTATCAAGGTCTTCCAGAATCAGGATGGAAGCCATCCACATTTCAAGGCAGCTTCATTCCAGAGGGCAAATGCTGCAGCAGGGAAAGTACCGGTATATATCTTGTATCTCAAAAGGTGAGATATATGGATCAAACCACTGGTTCAACTCATCCCAGATCACACAGTAAGACTGCATCCCTGCAGGGAGATAGGGCCCATTTGACACCAGCTAGCCAGAAAGCAATGGGCTGATTATAATATTCTCTACCATCCGATCATGTTGCAATTGTTGTGAGACAAAAACAGATCCAGTGTCCAGATGCTGGTATGTGTCAGACCATTGATGGCTTGGGACAGTTCCATGGTTGCCATGGTGGCCACAAACTCCTGCACTACTCCAGATTAAATGTTATCAGGTGGCAAATTGAAATCCCTGAGCACCAACAGCCTTTGCAACTCTATTGACAGCCCTGCAAAAGAATTTAGCAGTGCAGGCAATGCTGCTGCTGAGCAGCTGGGAGAGTGGTACCCTAGCAACCATCTCAATTCTTCTCTAGAGTTCAGCCTCAACCAGAACACCTCAACATATGGTTAATTGCAGAGTAGACCCTCTAAGACAGGGCTGTCAAACTTCCAGGCCGCGGGCCAGATGCATCACGTGCTGGCCACACCCATGCCCAGTTTAGCGAATGGGAAAAAAGTCCCAATATGTCACGCCACTGCCATGACAACTTGAGTTTCACACCTCTGCTCTGAGACCACATAAAGACTCATGAATGACTAAAGCCACACCTTCCTCCCCCCCCTTCCCCTTTGATCTCCGCTGATGCTAAACCTGAATTCAGGCAGTTCCAAGAGAGGGCCAATTAGTTTTTAGTGAGACACACCAGGCCAGTGCCCTCATCCATGGTAAAATCATGAATGAGAAAGGCTTTACTACATACTGCCCTGCTCTTCAATAGCAGCAGCTAAAGCCCAAGACCACCAAGCATCTGATAGCTCAGGCACTGAAGATACAAGATGAGATTTTGACAACAGGACCAACCATTTTCAAAAAGCTCTTGGTGTAATTGAGTGGAGCCTGCCCCTACTGTACTTCCATTTGCCCTTAACTCTCCCATCTTTCACTTTTTCTCCCAGGCTAGATACATAATGTCACACCGACTGATCCCACATGCACTGAACTCATGGTCCCCAATAAATTAACTGGCCCCACCACCTTTGGCCACACACTCCCAAGCATGCAATAATAACTGGGGACAGTGAAATAGTAATTTTCCCATCCCACTAAAATAGGAAAGATGACACCCCTAGAGATAAAGAAAAGTAGGGAAACCGCAGCCCCCTGAGTTCTAGGAAAAGCCCCAGTGGTGCAGATCTCATTTAGGGAGCTAAAAAGCAGGGCCATCAACATCCTTCAAGTTGTAAGTGGGGGGCCCCAAGACCAATGTAGCAACCCTTATCCCAGTGCTCCTTGCTTTCCCCAACAGCCTGTAGCTCTTTCCTAGGTCCTGGATAACAAGGGGAGGGCCAGAACCAGTGGTGGGTTTCAAAAAATTTTGGAACCTCTTCTGTAGGTGTGGCCTGCTTTCCGGGTCCACTAGTGGAACCTCTTCTAACCGGTTTGGTAGATTTGATAAACTGGTTCTACCGAACTGGTGCAAACCGGTAGGAACCCACCTCTGGCCAGAATGCAGGTGAAATATGCCCATGTGAGCAAAATTGCTGGCAGTTGGGTGGCATATAAATGTTACAAATTGATATTATTAATTTAATTCGATGCTGTAACTAGTTTATGGGTTAAAGCTAGGCAAACACATTCCTGGCCATGGCTTCCACTTACCAATCTAGTAGGTTCTATAAGTCTAGCAGAACCTAAAGCTAAAGACTTGCTTTTGCAGGGGCAATAGCACCCTCTCAAAAGATACCAATGGAGAAACTTTGATAGGCAAATGGGAATTCCAACTAGCTTTGATTCAACTTCAACTTGATTTGTCCCATCCAAAACCTTATAGTTTCGAGACATAATAGCAAGATGTTGATGTTGCATATTACCATCATCGGTGTTGTGTATAGTAGCAGTCCTTAACAAGGTGACATCAGTATATTAATGATACTATATGTAATTACAATTGGAATGATGAATATTACATAGTCTATCTTTATGAAATGTATATGAAATGTACATGTCAAAGCTTTTGTTTGGAATGTGGAATATGTGGCTTAAGCCTAAGCTCATCATTATTTTTGTCTTGCTTAATGTTTTGTCCTGCTTCTTTTTGATAGCTTTTTGATAGATTACGAGATGAGCAACCAGAATTTAAACAGAAAATCATTCCAGTTGCTAGTGATCTTACAGAAGTGGGGATGGCCCTTAGTGAGGAAGACAAGAAGAATATTCTAAATTATGTTAATATTATATTTCATTGTGCCGCTACTGTAAGATTCAATGAAATCCTACGGTGAGTATGTTTTAATTAAAACCAATATTGTTTCTGATATTTTTGGTGTAATCTCTTGATTTTGTAAACTTAAAGAGAAAAATGTATTACTTTGTCAAGTCTTAATGTCTTGCTAAAAATGAGAAGGAATGTATTAATTTGTATTTATTATATAGGCAGTCTTCACTTAGCAATCACAGTTGGGATCAGCAATTCCATCACTAAGACATAGAAAGTGAAAAATCACAGGACTGTACTTGACTTATGAATGCAATTCTTCTGGGTCCAGCTGCATTCATTAAGCAAATTAACACTTTAAATGCAACATCACATGACCATAACGTATAACTTCCTGCTGGTTTTCCATTGACTTTTTGATGGCAGCTGTCTATGAAAGTTGCAAATGCACAAAAGCCAAAGCCTTACACAAATAAAGATTTAGATTTAGATTTAGATTTATTTATTTATAGGCCGCCCTTTTCCCTGAGGGGACTCAGGGCGGCTTACAATCAAAAAAGGAAGGGGAGTGTAGGACAATACAAAAAAAGAAAAGAAATGTGCACAAAGTAAATTAACAATAAAAACTCAGCATTCACTCAACATTCGGGCGGGGCGAAATAAGATTATCCCCAGGCCTGACGGGTTAGCCAGTTCTTGAGGGCTGTGCGGAAGGCCTGGACGGTGGTGAGGGTACGAATCTCCACGGGGAGATTGTTCCATAGTGTCGGAGCCGCAACAGAGAAGGCTCTCCTCCGAGTAGTCGCCAGTCGGCACTGACTGGCGGATGGAATACGGAGGAGGCCAACTCTATGCGATCTGATGGAACGCAGGGAGGTAATTGGCAGAAGGCGGTCTCTCAAATAGCCAGATCCACTACCATGGAGCGCTTTATAGGTGGTGAGTAAGACCTTGAAGTGCACCCGGAGACCAACAGGTAGCCAGTGCAGCTCGCGGATAATAATAAACATGGCGGATGAACTCCGCTTAATTTCTTTAAATATAAACGGTTTGAATTCACTAAGAAAGAGAAATAAAATACTGAATGCTCTACAGAAAAAGAATTGTGATTTGACATGCCTGCAAGAAGTACATATAGTGAACCACCAGCAAAATGTGTTGTATTACCCCCGGCTGGGTATAATGTATACAAGTTTAGCAGATGAAAAGAAAAGGGGCATTGTGTTGTATGTTAAAGACCATATCGATTCTAAATTGGTGTATACTGATGGGGAGGGTAGACTTTTAATGGTTGAATTGAAATTTGGTCGATATAAAATTTTGCTGGTGGCCATATACGCACCAAATGACAACCAAAGTATTTTCTTTAGAAAGTTGCATCTAAAAATTGCAGAGTTAGGCTATGACCACATATGTGTGGTGGGTGATTATAACGCGGTGGCAGATAGGACAATGGATTATAACCCAGGAAACATCCAAAAGGGGGGGGGGGAGAATTAAGAGAAAGGAGGAGAGTTCTCCCCAAAACCTTTGAAGACATGAGGGAGGAATATGAATTAAAGGATGTATGGCATGAACTCCACCCACAGAAACAACAATTTACTTTCTTTTTACATAGACATCAATCCTGTTCTAGGATTGACATGGCCTGGTTGACACCAGAAATTGGGGACTTGATTAAGGAAGCAGCAATTGAGGTTAATACCTGGGCCGATCATAATCCACTCTTATTGGTGTGGAAAGGAGTAAGGCAGGGGAGGAAGAGAAGGTGGATGATGAATACAGAGATAGTGAAAGAACAAGAATTTCAGCAAATGTTTAAAAGGGAAATGAGGTTTTTTTTTTAAGAAAATAGGAAAGGAGTAACTCCACAAATACTTTGGGATACGGCCAAGGCTTATATGAGAGGCCTAGCTATTAAATATACAACAGGCAAACACAGGAAAAAATTAGAAGAGAGGGCAAAATGGGTAGCTAAACTGGAGGTGGTAGAAAAAGCCTTGCAACAGAACCCACTAGATGATAGGAAAAAAGAAGAAATGGCTAGAATTAAGCATGGGATCTCTCTTCTAGACCAGGAGGATGTTGCTCGGAAACTTAGGGGGATTAAGCAAAACTTTTTTGAGCATGCTAACAAACCGGGTCGTTGGCTCTCTTATAGACTTCGAAAAGAAAGAGAGAGCAGACATGTAGCTCAACTGCAGAATAGTAAAGGGGAATTAGTAGAAACCAAGGGGGAGAAACAGGAAATTATCCAAGGTTTTTTTCAGCAACTATATAGTAGGGAAGAAATTTCTGAGGACCAAATTAAGGAATTTTTAGACAATGCAAATCTACCCAAGATCTCAAATGAAGCAAAAGGGATACTGAACCAAAAGATAACAATAGATGAATTAGAAAAGGCAGTAAAAAAAAAAATGGAAAACAACAAAACTCCTGGCATGGATGGTTTGCCAGTTGAAATCTATAAATCTTTTTTGGAAATCTTAGGACAAGAGATGATAGTAATATTTAATGCTGTCTTGACGGATTCTATCGCACCGAAATCATGGGCTGAGGCCTATATAACCCTTTTGCCTAAAGCTGGAGCTGACCGCACCCAAATTAAAAACTATAGGCCCATTTCACTTTTGAATGTGGATTATAAAATCTTTGCAGCTATACTGGCAGATAGACTTAAATTCTTCCTTAATAAATTTATACACCCTGATCAGAACGGCTTCCTGCAGTCAAGGCATTTGAAAGATAATGTTAGAATTATTTTGGATGCCTTAGAATATTATGAAGCTCGGCCGGATAAACAAGTGGCCTTTATGTTTCTTGACGCACAAAAGGCTTTTGATTGGGTAACTTGGAACTTTATGTTGTCACAATTAGAAAATATGAAGTTTGGAGAAAACTTCTTAAATGCAATTCGGGCAATTTATGTACGACAAACCGCAACATTATTGGTAAATGGAGAAGAGGCGGGTGATATTGAGATTGGTAAAGGCACAAGACAAGGATGCCCGTTATCCCCCCTACTGTTTATCCTCACATTAGAACCCCTTCTTAGAATAGTGAGGAGTGACACACAAATTAGCAATAGCAATAGCAATAGCAGTAGACTTATATACCGCTTCATAGGCCTTTCAGGCCTCTCTAAGCGGTTTACAGATAGTCAGCATATTGCCCCCAACAATCTGGGTCCTCATTTTACCCACCTCGGAAGGATGGAAGGCTGAGTCAACCCTGAGCCGGTGAGATTTGAACCGCTGACCTGCTGATCTAGCAGTAGCCTGCAGTGCTGCATTTAACCACTGCGCCACCTTGGGTAAATTAAAGGGTTACGAGCTAAAGCTCAGGAATTTAAGGTCCAGGCTTTCGCCGATGACGTTTTTATCTTGGAGGATCCTATGGCTTCTGGGATACAACTTTTACGTAAAATAGAGGAGTACGGTAGGATAGCGGGGCAACGTATAAACAAAGAGAAGACAAAACTGTTAATTAAGAATATGACTCTGAACCAGAAAAGGGAAGTACAAAGCCTGTTAGGGATTAACATGGCCCATAAAATACAATACCTGGGAATTTGGCTCACGGAGAGATGTTCCTCTATCAAGGTAGATAACTATATGAAATTGCTACAGCAGGTATCTAAAGATATGACTAATTGGAGTGGTAAACAACTGTCGTTGATGGGCAGGATTGCGACAGTCAAGACATATGTATTACCAAAATTTTTGTTTCTGTTTCAAACGGCACCAACTAAATTGGACAATTTTTTTTTAAAATCTTTGGAGACAATAGTGGCTCGATTTATATGGCAAGGCAAGAAAGCACGAATTAAAGCCCAAATATTGCAAAAACGTAGAGAACTGGGAGGCTTCGGAGTACCCAACTGGGAAGCATACTATAATGCAGCAATTATGACATGGGTGAAGGATTGGGTGATGTTGAGTAGAAGGCGCCTATTGGCTATAGAGGGACATGACCTCCCTCAGGGATGGCATGCCTCCCTCTGGCAAGAAAGAGACACCCCCATAGGTACTTCATGGGACATTATATTCGGAAGATTTTGATGGGGGTCTGGGAAAAGATGAGGAAAAAATACTATCTTAGGGTTCCGTGCTGGTTGGCACCATTAGAGGCCTTAACGCATCCCAATGTATTTAATTGGACAAGAAACATAACATATAAAGACATCATGACAGAAGATGGCAACATGAAAACAAAGATGGAATTAGAGCAGCAAGGCAGGAATCGGGAATGGTGGGAATATTTACAGGTTAGAAACAGGTTTAAAAGCGATAAAGTACGGTTTGGGATCTACCCAAACCCTCAGGGGCTAGATAAGATTTTGTTTGGTGGAGACAAGAAAATGTTATCGAAGATTTACCAATTTTTGACCTGCCAAGATGCTAATGAAGAGATGGATAAAAGCCTTCTAATAGCATGGGAGAGAAACTTTGGCTATGAAATTGAAATGGGCAAATGGTGGGATCTATGGAGTAAGACCATTAAACTTACAATATCTACAGCATTCAAAGAAAACATATACAAGATGGTTTATAGGTGGCACTTCCCCCCAACGAGGTTAGCCAAGATGTTCCCTGGGTTATCTCCATTGTGTTGGAAATGTGGAAGAAAGGATAGCACATTCTACCATATTTGGTGGTCCTGTACTGAGGCCACGAAATACTGGAAAAGGATTAAAAAATGGCTAAAAGAGGTTACCGGGGCAAACATGGAATGGAGACCCGAGAACCTTCTACTAAGCATTAAACCAGAAAACATGAGCAGTTCAATATGGCATTTGAGCCTACATATAATTGTGGCCGCAAGACTAACTTATGCACAATTTTGGAAATCCACTACCATACCGTCGGAAGATGCTATAATTAAAAAGATCTATGAATGTGCAAAAATGGACAGAATGACGGGTTGGCTGAGGGACAAAGGAGAAACGGAACATTACCTTAGCTGGAACTTATGGTATATGTGGGCGACAAGGAGAACAGCAGGGACTTAAAATGGGGAAAGTTAAAAGTGAACATGGGTATTGTAATAGATCCCTGAATTTTGTAATGAGATGTGGCTTAGAGACCTAACAATGAGGAAGGAAAGAAAAAAGCTGGGCTGTGAATGACTGTCACTGCGGGGGGGGGAGGGGGGTTGTATGTTTAAAATTGTATTTGTATTTGTATGTTTTACTCTTAAAAAATGTATAACTAATAAAGATTACTAAGAAAAAAAAAAGAAAGTTGCAAATGGTGACCATAGAATGCTGTAAATGCATATTGATTGTCTAGCACCTGAATTGCAATCATGTGATCAGTGATCTGCAATAGATAAACTTCGAGGAACAATGATAAGTTTCTTTGATCAGCACAGTCATAATTTTAAATGGTTGCTAAGTGGGGACTAGGTGTACTTTATATTGTTTCTAAGACTTAAAAATATACAGTATGTGCTTAATTGGCAATTGAATTAAAGAGTATGACAATTTCTAATTTGAAATTTAAGTTTGAGAAAAAATGTTTGAATTTGTTATTTACGTGCTTTGTTTTTGCACTAGGCATTTTCTTTCCTCGGCTATTGTTCACGGCATAAAGACTTGAGCTCTTATGCTTTTTTCTTTTACTTCAACAGGGATGCTGTTCAGCTCAATGTAATTGCAACACAACAGCTTATCCTCTTGGCTCAGAAAATCAAGAATCTAGATGTGTTTGTCCATGTTTCAACAGCATTTGCATATTGCAATCGAAAACACATTGAGGAAGTTGTTTATCCACCTCCTGTTGATCCTAAGAAATTAATAGATTCCTTAGAGTATGTATTTTTTAATATTTTTCCTCTTCTGTTGTTTGTTTTGATAATATCAGGAGATGATGATGATTAAGAGTTGGGATTTAGTTTAAGATCATTTTTGGTTTGAATTAACTCTGGATATATATAGTTGTGTGGTGTTTTCGCTAATATTTTACAATGAACTTACATATTTAGATATAAAGAGTTAGATCCTAGCTTTGTTAGAAGAGGTTCTTTTGGGTTTAAAGCACTTTTGATGCAGCAGATCATTGCTGCAGGTGGAAAGCAAAATATAATTTTTGTAGATTTTCCCTTTCAAACACTATACAAGCAGTCTGACTAACAACCATTTTGTTTAATGACTATTCAGAGTTACCATGGCACTGGGAAAAAAGTGATTTATGATCAGTCCTTGCACTTACCCATTGCAACTTCCTAACAGTCATGTGATCAAAATTTGGGCACCTGTTTACAGCTTTCTGGGATCATATGATCAATATTTGCAACTTTCCCTACTAGCTTTTGACAAGCAGAGTCAATGACTGAAGCAGCATTTACTTAATTGACTGCATGTTTCTTCTAAAAACTATAGTGATTTTCTTAACAACAATGGCGAAAAAGGTCGTAAAATCTGGAGAAACTCACTTAACAACCACCTTTCTTTGCAATTTTATTAATGAATGAGGGGCTACCCAATTATGTTCATAAGACAAGGACTATTGTACCCTCTGAAAGTCTGCTCCAATATATTGATTTTTATGAAAGATAAAACTGATGCTGGAAATTGCAGAGGGAGGAGAAGATTTTTCTTTTCTGCTTGTCTAGAGTGAAATTTTGGACCAAAGTTTGTTTTTCTTGTTCTCAGTTAGAATTTTTGGTGATAAATTGCATTATAATTGTTAATGAATATCCTCTTCTTGAGGTGTGATAACTTTTCAGTTAGAATGAATGAGCTGTGTACTTTTAAATTTGGAGGGTCTTAATGAAATTAAGCTTTTCAGCTGTTCCTTTTAGTATGACCTTTTCCCTAGCCTCATTTGCTATTCTCTAAGATATAACTTCATTGTTCCTGTCTTATTTTGTGGCTTATTGAAATAAATGAAAATGAATTAACATGATTACATTTTCAGGTTGGTTTCAGTAGATTTGAAGAATACCTAAGGCTGTAATTCTCTGTATTTGGCAACAAGCTTGTGTTGTAAAATTCATCAGACTTTACTTTGAATAGAACTTTTAGAATTGTACTCTTAATACAGATGCAGTCCACTATTAATGATATAAACAGTGGTATAAGAAATTAAGTTTTTGTTCCATGTAATTAATACTAATTGCAGTTACCAATTAAATTTTTTGATAGCTAATTTTCCTCATAGTAAAATGAAACTAAAAACCAATGTCTTGAAAATGACAACTCTTAAATTTAAAACAGCTTGATTAAGCCTCTTATAGTAAAATATGTCCTTTCGAATTGATTTTCTAGTGTAGGGGATAGAGAGATATGTTTAACTACTCTTAGTTATAAATGGACCTAATGTTAAATTTTTAGCAAAAAAAAATGCTTTTACCTTTGAGTAAAAGTTTTGAAATAAACTAGCTTAATTTGGTTGTTAGGAAATGTGTTTTTATCAGTAATGTCTCAACTTTTTCTTGAAAAAACTGGGTAGAAATAAAGCATTGAAATGTATTTTAAGTTATGACACTGAGATTTTCAAAAGAGCTCTAGGTGTATAAATGCAAATGCATACATAAGTATTATAAATATATAAATGCAAATGCATCTTTTTAGATGTTGATACAATTACTGGAATGAAATACTGGAATGGTCTGAAAGATTACAGAGGGCAAAAGTATAAATTTGTGAGGTTAAAAACTCCACACATTCATATAATCCGGCACAGGTTATATCTGGTCTATTTCTTTGTGCAGTTTATTTATTGATACAAATAAAAAGCTAAATTTTCTGTACCGTAGTCGATTGCTATAAGAAGTATCTTCATTTAAAAATATATATATATGAAATGATGTGTTAATTCTAAAACAAAATATGCATGTCTTAATTGCAGCAAAACCTAAGTTCTTCAGATAGATTCACTAACTTATCTGAGAAACTGATACATTATCTCTGCAGAGATAAGCTTGGCCCTCATTTTGACCCTCTTTTATAAGGCCCTGACGATGTTTTGTCAACAGGACTGGTTATATATGAAGCCCATCAAGTGGTTCATCTGATTGTTGTTGCTGGGTGGGGTGGAGGTATTGGTTTTTGTATTGTGGTTTTATCCTTATCAAGCGCCCAGAGATACTGAGAGTGAATTGGGCAGCTATATAAATTTTCTCTAAATAAATAAGAAACCTGTTATAAGATATATTACAAGCTTTCAAGCTTGTTGGATACTTGAAAATAGTGATACTTTATAAGTGAATTTATTTTTCAGGTGGATGGATGATGGTCTAGTAAAGGATATTACTCCAAAACTAATTGGAGATAGACCCAATACCTACACATATACAAAAGCCTTAGCAGAATACATTGTACAGCAGGAGGGTACCAAATTAAATATTGCCATTGTGAGGCCATCAATTGTGGGTGCCAGCTGGAAGGAGCCTTTCCCTGTAAGTCAGTGTTTATTATTTTTTCTTTATCAATATTTTGTAATTAGTAAGTTGTTGAACCTTTAGCTATCTTTATTGTTCAGACATTGGCAAGAATTACATGAAAAGTTGAATGTAAAATGGCTGACCTGCCTGTACTTTCTGCTTTAAATTTCTTTTGTGAAGGAAAATCATGTGATTGTGTGGGTCTTTGCTGATCCAAAATACAAGAGGATATTAAAAAACTGCCTTACATAATTTTGGACCATTGATCCTTCCAGGTCAAAATAATCTCTGTTGACTGTTGAGAGTCCTCAGAAATTCACTCTTGGGTTTTCTTTAATGTGTACGTGAGGAAACTGGGGATCAAACTTGGTATTTCTACCTGCAAAGCAAGTACCTGCCTCTAAATTATATCTTCTCTCTCCTAAATAATTCATATATCCAGCTATAAGAACCTATATTGCTCAATTATATTCCAGTAACAAGGATTGGTTAACATATAATTATAACATATAATAATTACATTGTTGAATACTAGCATTAAATTTTAAGCTACCACCATGTTGCACTTGTTATTTTGGAGCACCTTGTTAAAACAGCTCTTGAAAAAATTCCTACTTACTTGATACGTATGTGAAAGTAATTACAGAGCCTTTTGCATACATAGCATATTAGCACTGATAAGTATCAACATATGCAAACACTAATTCAAATCCTTAAATTTTAGTATCTGCTCATTTTACCATAATGAGAACTAAGCAGAATATTTCCTTGTTCTAGACATATTTTTGCTGATAAAATTGAATTCAAAATTTGACAATCCTGTAATTCATACATCTGAAACTATATTAAACTCACAAAGATGAGTATTTTAAGCAGTGGATATGTTGACTTGCAAGGTGTAAACCAGGATTCTTATATTTCTTTTGTACCATGAATATATCAGTTCTTGGAGCTTGCCTTTTCCTGGTTGGTTCTTTCATTATCAGTAACTAAACTGGAAATAGTTCTACTAAAGGAGTTTTCAAGTTTTATTAAGGTATTGTTCATGTTACCATGGGTTATTAAATAAGACAAATTAGCTAGGTTTGTGCAATATATTAAGCCAAAAAGTGATCTATTAGTTTATTATTCAAACTGTGGATTCCAACTTTTCCTCAGACCATGTTAATTCTTAGACTAAAAATATGAATGGTGGTTGGGAGGAACAGATTAGGATTCCTATGTAAATGACATGCTAAAGACCATTTCTAATTTGTTAAGTTATTCATGATAGCCGGAAGAGTCAAATCAGGGTAAAAGCTCATTTATAAGATCTTCCAAAATCCCAGTTTATCATTATGGCTGATCACAGATGAAATATATGAGGCTTTGGGAAATAGAGGAAGAAAAAAGGTATCTATTGATAAACCAACCAGTGCAGCTTTCATGTCTAATAAGACCTTTTACCTATTGGATAAAAAACTGCTCTGTAAATGTATAGCTATGTTAAAGAGTAATTATTTCTTAAGCCATTTGAAAATGGATATGTTTGTTTATTTAGCAAATTTATATAGTTGTTCAATGCACAAACAATGACTTTGGGCAGCATACAGCAGTTAAATACATATTTTAAAACAGGTACAATATGTTGGTATCCATAACATTTGTCATTTCTCATCTACAAATTTCTCTTCTAAAAAAGCACATTCTTTAACCATATGGAATGTTTCAGATATGAATGTAAATGATATAATGTTAGATATTGAAACATTCACTTAAAATGACTTAGTTTTATTCAAACACAATTTAATACAAAATATTTCATTGTTCATTATGGTTATTTCTCAACAGGGATGGATTGATAACTTTAATGGACCTAGTGGCCTTTTTATTGCTGTAAGTAACAGTTAAATGAAGGGGGTTTTTTTTCTCTTACAAACTGAATTAATTTGAAATGGCTTTCTTAATGTATATTTTTTTATTTTATTTTAAGGCAGGAAAAGGAATTCTTAGAACAATGCGAGCCTCAAATAATGCAGTTGCTGATCTTATTCCTGTAGATGTAGTCATCAATGCAACGATAGCTGCTGCTTGGTATTCAGGAGTTAATAGGTATAACAGGTGACAATTAATTTTTTTATATAGGATAAGCATTAGCTATATAATATTAAATTATATAAGCTTAAATTTCCCCAAATATTGATGCTATTTGTGTTTGTTCTTTACATCCATTAGGTTCCTTGAACTTACATACAGGTGTAGCCTTTAATAACAAGTTCAGTTATGCACAGTCCCTCTGAGTTACTCACCACACCCACTTATCCTTAGCCTGAAATTTATGACTGATTTATGAGGTCATAAGTTGAGCTATAATGCAAGATCA
This sequence comes from Thamnophis sirtalis, assembly GCF_051295495.1. Classification (NCBI taxonomy): domain Eukaryota; kingdom Metazoa; phylum Chordata; class Lepidosauria; order Squamata; family Natricidae; genus Thamnophis; species Thamnophis sirtalis. Next base: position 86,319,509 of record NW_028261381.1, read on the forward strand.
GGGAGTGTATGATCTTTCCTTGTTCTGAACATAAGTGGTTGTTCAGACATGCTTGAGTTTTTGACAGCATTCTTTTGAGGATAATTTTGAACCTTTATTTATTTATTTATGAGATATATGGACCATACCAGTCTGTTACAGCTCTAGAAAGCTTATAGAATACAGGTAGTTCTTGACTTATTCATTTAGTGACTGTTTGAAGTTACAGTGGCTAGAAAAAAGTGGGTCAGTCCTTGGACTTAATGAAAATTGCAGCATCCCCCTCCCTCCTGTCCCATGATAAAACTTGGCAACCAGCATGTATTTATGATGTTTTTAGCATCCTGGGGTCGTGTGATTGCCATTTGTAATCTTCCCAGCCAGCTTCCAGCAAGCAAAGTGAATAGAGAAAGCCAGATCTGCTTAACGACCCCATAATTTAGTTAGCAGTAAAAGGGATTTGTAAAAGGTCATGACTCAGTGAACAACCACCTTAGTTAGCAATGGAAATTCTGGTCTCAACTGTGTTTGTAAACTGAAGTCTACCTACAATAATAAAGACACACTAAAAGAATTATATCCTCAAGAGAGACAATCTGGAAAAGAAACAGCAACGTTCTAAAATTAAATGTTGAAAATGGGGTACATTTTCAGAATTTAAAATGCCAAAAGGCAGCAAGTAGTGCTAAATGCTGGTGCATTAGGAAGCCTCCACCCCCCTCATGCTATATTTTAGCTTGCTTTAGAGGACTTCATTTGTTTAATTTAGCAAGGCACGAGTCTGCAATATTAGGCAACACTGTCATCTGAATATATTGTCCCAGATTTAAGGATGGTACTGCATTGTAGATCCTGACTGTTTCAAATAAAACTTGCATGTTTTGGTGACAGCAGAACAATTTGATTTCAGGGAAGAATTGATTTACTTTAGTTCTGGCCAAATAAGTACGGGTAGACCATTATGTCTGTTTTGCATACCCCAGCCAAGTTCTTTTTTAACATACGCATGCCACATTCTTTAATTGAATGAAGGGGTTTAAGTAACCAGTGTCAATCCTGTAAAACTGCAGGTTTGAGAATATGCCGACAAGCATGAGTTGAGAACCACAGTCTCTTTATAAGCCCTACTTTTTTTGATTAAAAAACCTCAGACATGTATTTTCTCTAGTAGTTTTTTCTCTTGCCTCTCTAAATGGTGGCAATCCATCAAAGTTTCTATTCTGCCTTTCCTTGAGGATCCTAATCCCTTGGATTATTTTGTAAATATATTGTTAACTGATTGGCTGCTGCTTTATATTTCTATTGCTCTACTTTTTATAATTATTCAGCCAGTTTTCTGCTTTCTGCTTCTTTTTGTTTTTGATGGACCTAGATTGTTTTATACTGAGAGGAATTATATAAAAATGTAATCTTTTTTTTCCAGGCCAAGAAATATTATGGTATACAACTGTACAACCGGTGGCACTAATCCCTTTCATTGGGGTGAAGTTGGTAGGCTCTTTTTTTCCTGTCATAATTAATGGTAGTTCATTTTAAAAATGGGTTACATAGATGGATATGTATTAAGTTAGACTCAGTTAGAACTACTTTTAAAAACAGCAGTGATTCTCTTTAATTCTGCTATATTTTACCTTCTATCTGGATACATCTGAAGGCCTTTTTTTTTTTTTTGCTCTTTCTGTCATTAGATGATCTAGTTTGAAGTTCAACTTTAAAATGTGCACAACTGACTTAAAGTTGTATACTCATTAATTTGTTATGTGTACAGGTAGTCCTTGATTTACAATAGTTCATTTAGTGACCTTTCGAAGTTACAACAGCATTGAAAAAAGTTACTTATGAGCATTTTTAACACTTACGACCACTGCAACATCCACATGGTCACCTGATTTACAATCAGATGCTTGACAAATGGTTCATATTTTTGAAGGTTGCAGTGTCCCAGGGTCATGTGATCATATTTTGTGACCTCCTGACAAGCAAAGTCAATGGCGGAGCCAGATCACCTAACCAACTGGGTCATTAATTTAACAACTGCAATAATTCACTTAACAAATGTGGCAGGAAAAGTTGTAAAAACTCACTTGGCAAATTTTTCACTTAGCAACATAAATTCTGCGCTCAGTTGGAGTCAAAAGTTGAGGACTACCCATATTTTAAACTATACTTGATTGAATAAAACTCTTTAGGAGTGAAAAACTTTAGTATTTCATCATTATTATATCAATGTTGATGAATCATATAGCTGCATGTTTAGTAGGAAATACAAAATTACACAAGCTTTATTTGCTTGTGTACATGTTGAAATTTCACAAGTGGTGTAACAATAGCCATAAGAGTTAATAAAACTAAGCCCATTTGCATATTGTATAAAAGTCGCATAACTTTATTTTTCTGATAGAAATGCACTGATCCAGACCAATTTTTGGAACAGTGTTCACATATCTGTGGCTTTACTTAGCATTTGAATTATGATGTATTGCTATATAGCATTTCTGATTAGGACATTTATTACAAAACAATAATGAAGCACAAGAAATATGCTTTGAAACTGCATAGTATTTGCTGATGTCCCTTACATATCAGGAAGCTGAGGAAAAAAGTCAAATTTTACTTCTGTTCCATTAGTTCATATGCTGCCACTGTATTATGCTGAAATTTATACTAACTGCCATCTAATCCCCTCATCAAATATGATGATGAGATTTAGCCTCCAGTTTTAGTTTCTAAACTTTTCAGATTCCATAAGATATGTTGATTTTATATTTCCCATAAGACATTTGAAACTTAAGTAATTGTCTAATTTAGGCATTAGCCTAGAGCAGGGCTTCCCAACCTTTTCTATACCCCGCACCCCTAGAACGCTTCTGATATATTCTCACACCCCTTACAAAAGCGAATAATTATATGCATACAATTATGCATTTACACTATAATTTTGAAATTTCCAAACCCAAGTTTTCACACCTCCTACAATATCGTCTTGCATCCCCGGTTGGGAACCCCTGGCCTAGAGGTAATCTTTCATTTACAATTCTTTGGTTAGATTTTATGGGTGGTAAAAGGGAAGCTTGTATTTTTTTCCCAATTGATTTATTTCTTTAGGGAAAAAAATGGCTGACTTTACTAACTAAGGTTAAGGTAGAGAAAGCATCAGTTCAGATCCTTAAAGAAAAAATCTATATTATGTAGTGTTTGTTAATGTTTACTTGAATTTATTACAGTATGTATGAATTTTGAAATATTGCTTTAATGTAACATGCTTGGGTCTTGTATGATTATGTAAACTATAGGCAATTAAGCCAAGAAACTCTGTTCCCATTAATTTACAGATTTAATAAGTAAAAAAGAGAAAAGGGGGGGGGGGTTAAAAAGTAATGCTTAAGTATGCAAACAAGTTCAATGAGAAAACTTTGTAATTTTACAGTTTAATTGAATAAAATGCTTTAACTTTGTTAATTAATGAAATATGTATAGGAAGTAATGTGGTTTAAATCAGTGGGAATAGTACTATCTGTTGTGATGTCCATGGAAGTCCAGTACATTTACATAGTTATTATCAAAGCTGTTACACAACTTTTCTTTCTTAGAATACCATGTAATATCCACTTTCAAGAGGAATCCTCTCGAACAGGCCTTCAGACGGCCCAATGTAAATCTAACATCCAATCACCTTTTATATCACTACTGGATTGCTGTAAGCCATAAGGCCCCAGCATTCCTGTATGATATCTACCTCAGGATTACAGGAAGAAACCCAAGGTAATGGTGACTAGCTCTGCTTTGTATTCCTCTGGCTATTTACAACCCATGCTTACACAATTAACACATTTTTTTCCTTTTTCATAATGATGGTTGAATGGAACGTTAAATCCATAGAAGTTTTCGAAACCAAGTCTTCTGTTTTCCGGCAACAGTGAAAATGGTGTAGTATCCATTAAGATGTCTAGAGATGATTGGATTCATTCTTTTAACGAGCTACTCAGAACATTTTGACCCTTATTTTTCCTACAGAATGTTACCTAAATTTGATATTCAAGAGGAATCCTTTAGAACAAGCAATCAGGCGTCCCAATCTTAAACTCCAGTCCAACCCCTTTATTCATCATTATTGGACAACAGTCGGTCACATACTTCCTGCATTCTTATATGATGTTGTTCTCAGGTTGACAGGTCAGAAACCGTGGTAAGAAAGAAAGGGCTAATTTTTTGCTAAAAGTGATGGAAGCTTGGTGGCAGTTTAGATCAATGGCATGAGCTTTTAACCTTAGATTTACTAATGGAAGAACCAACAATAACAGTAAGAGTTGGATATTTTGGGGCCTTAGTGGCTGTTTGGCATTTGCTTTATTAGAGTCATTGGTCCATGTCACGCAGTTACTACCTCTTCAAATCATCCTACTCTAGCACTGTTATTGAAAATTATAAGCTAAAATGATTGGGGAGGGGAAGGGAATAGACCTATTAAAACTATGGTACACATGGTTTCTTTAACTAATTTAGATAATTTAGGACATATTTTATATCACCATCATTTGGCTTATAATTCTTTTGGCTTGGGAATTTTTTTAAGCCGGCAAAATTTATACTTTTACTGCTCAAATCTTCATATTTTTTTCTCTAGCTTAACATTTTAAAATGGCAACTTTTTCAAGTTTTCTTTTGCAGAATTGCTGCTCAAACTGCACAGCCTCCACCCCCAAAAGTCTGAAGGAATAGAAGATAGGTCGTTATTATTTCAGTAGTTTAATATTTGGAGAGGAGAAGAAAACTATATATCTGTAAATATAAATACACTTAAATGCACACATACTAAGTCAAAGATTGTAGGTATGTGTATGTGTTCGTGTGTATATACCAATGAGAAAATGAATATGTCTTTGACTTTGGGAACTCTCATAATTTCTCTTATAGCATTAACATACTGTTCCAAGAGTTAGAAATAATTTTAGCAGACACACCTCTTACTTTTTTTGCCATAACAATTTAGGCAATAGTTTTCATTTATTCCATGGTATACGCAGCAAGCAAAGGCAATTGATTGAGCCTATAATATTTTTCCAAGTCCATAAACAGCAATTCTACTAATTGTACTCTTCAGAACAACTTTCCCATAAAGGATACTGAGCCCTTGTTAATACCATTGTAATTTTGGCAGTCTTCTCTACATTCCTAGAAGAAAGTTCGAAACTAGAGAACTTTTCTTCCATTCCCAGACGCTCTTGTCTCTCTTCCTCTTCTCCCAGAAGCTCTTGTCTCTCTTTCCCTCTCCCCAGCCATTGTGTAATACAACTTTCAGACTTTCAAACTCACATTTTTGAACTCTGTAAAACATGTTTTAGTAGATGACATCACCTGGATGACTTTGTTTTGGCTTGGAGTCTAAGCAGAGGTTAGGCCTGATTGCTTCTTTAATAGGAGACCACCAGGAAATGGCAGGAGCTGCAGGATGTTGAAAAATAATATGCTAAAAGAATATGCCTGAAAAACTACTTCCATACTGGTAACACAAAGAATACGTGAATGTGCCTTTAAGTTGAGATCATTTTAAATCCTTGCCTTTAATTGTGGGAAAGGTGAATTTGGGATTTAAATGATTTTTTTAAAAAAAATGTTTCCTACCAGCAAAACCTGTATTTCCTAAACTTGCTTGCATTGAACTAGTAACTATATCTGCTAAAAACATACCACCATGAGCTGATAATTTATCCCATGAATTCTGTATACTCTGCCAGCCAGAAGAAAATTAGATTCCTATATAATGATGAACTCATAACTTATAAAATGCTTTGTTTCTGATCTTGTTTATACAAACAAGTAAAAGTGATTCATTGTAAAAAGTAGGTAGTATCTGTCTTTCAGAATGTCTTTTAGTGTAGAATTAGTGTTTAGTGAGCTGAAATGCAATGGTTTTCTATGAGAGAAAAACTTTTTATTATTTGAAAAATTGGCACATTTTGGAACTGAGTGCCATGAAATCAGAAAACCAGATCACCATCCCTCCAGGACATTATGATCATATAGCATCATTGATTATCAAATGCTGGTCCTCTTATCTGTATTTGTATATTTTAGGAGTGAGAAAGTTGTTTGAAGTAATCCATTTCCTGCTGAAATGGTTTAATAAAACAGTCTAATGATCTTTAATAATAACAAACTACAACTCAGGTAGAATATGTACACCCAAGTTAGTTCATAAGCTCCAACCATAATTCAAAGAATATGAAAATAGGTCTCAAGTAGGCCATAACAGGAGAAAAAAACCCACTTCCTTTGATATTGTGGCTTGAAGTAATCCATTTCCTGTTGAAACGGTTTAATAAAACAGTCTAATGATCTTTAATAACAACAATCTACAACTCAGGTAGAATGTCACCCAAGTTAGTTCATAAGCTCCAACCATAATTCAAAGAATATCAAAATAGGTCTCAAGTAATCCATAACAGGAAAAAACACTTCCTTTGAGATTGTATTTAAATGTATATTAGAGATCCAAGGAGACCATTTCTACTTTTATTATTTATGAAAGAAGCTGAATTAGTTTATCTTAACATTTATCAGAGTAAAATAAAAGGCCAGGGAAACTTTACAAATGTATTTTTAGTTGCCTGCTAAATGTGATGAAAACAATCTGTGGTACTCCCAAAGTTGCTTAATTATAATTCTCGCCATCCCAGACAATCAAGTCAATATGAAGATATTTGGAATTTTAGCTCAGCAATATCTCTGACCGGTAATAACCTCTCTTAAGAAATCAACAAATTTATGAACAAATACCTTAATAATTCCCCAGTCCTGTTTAGGAAAGCTGTTTGTGGCTGTTGATTAAATTTAGTTCAAGTGCTTAATTGTTCACACACAGCATATTTCGTAATTTTGTCAAGCATTTTCTTTGCTGACAGAGAAATCCAGGATAGTTTTCTATAATGAAAAGTGGGGCTAGATTATTTTTTAGCCTAGCAGTGGTTTCTCGTTTTGGCAATTTGAAATGGTTATTGTTGACAAAGTTGTATATTATATAAATGAGACAAAATGAGTTTTTGCATGTTTTAATAAGATTTAAGAAAAAAAACAAGTTGAGGATAGAAATGTAGGGAAAAGCAAATTCAAAGGACAGATCCATAACTGTATTCAACTTGCAATATAATTTGTCTGCAGTGTAAAATAACTTTAGGTTGTAATACTATCTAATAGTAGAAAGGAGGGGATTGTAAACAAGAAGTACAATCCATTAAAATTCATCTTCTGTGTTCATCATAAAGAATATTTATGAAGAAGTTCCCCTTTAACAAAAATCCTCCAGATATCAAATAGGAAAATATTATTTTGTTTACATAATTTGTCTTACCTTTTAGCCACACATAGTATTTAATAATTAATAATAACATAGGACACCATATGACACAATAAGAAATGGAAACAAAAATAGAATGCAGCAGTAAAAAGTGGAAAAAACCCATAGGAGAAAAACATTTTAATGTACTACATTAAGGACAACAGAGGGTTCAAGTATTACTTTGACAAGGAGTTTCAAAGGATGGAAGCATCCACAAAGAACTTTTTCTGTTATTCTCCCAACAACTCTGAGGATCAAAATAAAAATAATTCTCAATTATTTTAAATCCTAAGCATCTTAAAAAGGAAAAACATTTTGTTCCAAATAACCTGATCTAAAATAATGTACTATAGGGTTTGTAAGTTAATGTCAGTGGCTTCAGGAATAACATGCTATTATAATTAGTCTCAATCTGCAGCCTAAGTGCAGTAACCTCTGCCTATAATCTTAATGGGATGGAACTACGATATTAGATGTTATGAATGTTAAATACTACATGAAAGGTCATTGTGACTTGTCTTTAGTTTACAAACTTTTGTAAAGGAACACTGAAGAATTCAGGAATTCTTTTTGAGAATAGCAATATGGAGAAGTTCAGTCAAACTGGATTTTTTTCTAATTTTGTTTCTTTAATAAATATTTTCCATTTTGAGATGTAAAAGGTTGAATTTATTCTGTGGCGTCTTTCAATTTTTTTCAGGGCTATGGTTAAGTTTGACGGATTTCAGTCTTTTTGTGTTGTATAATTGTATTATGTAATTCACCTGTCTGACAAAAATAATGTAAAACAACTCATACACCAATAATTCCACAAAATCAGCAACATGTGGAATATTTATGCAAATGTACAGTGATTCTTAAGCAGAAAAGCTCTGTCAGGCATTTCTTGAAGAAAGACAGTTTGTGTTTTTAGCTCATGAAAATTGTAATACTTAAATAGATACAATGATATCTACAAAATGTTCTAAAGGTAGGAAATGATTTTGCTGTTAGAATATGTTTTAGAAAAGAGAAATATTTAGTGGTTTTACATGAGTAGAAGATGAACAGATGCCTTTTTGTTTTAAGTCCCTTATGTTGTTGCTTGGCAATTACAGCTTAATATGCCTAATATAATCATTTATTGCCATAAAACACAAATGAATAAATGTTTTATTCTAGTTTTTATATAAAAGGTATAACTAAATAGATATCACCTGAGACAGTTTACAAATAAGATAAGAAAATAAGAAAAAGAATGTGCTTATTTGTTTATATAATTTGTATAGATTGATTATGTTTCCTCAAATTAATATCAATTTTTAGCAATCAAATACATTTTTTCCATAACAAACTGTCTCTAACCTGGTCCATAAAGGATTGGTAATATTTAGAATGAAGTGATAATATTTCAAAAAGTGCTTTACTAAATAAATAGAAGAAACTAGATTGAATATCATAAACTAAAATCACAACTATTCAGAGAGCAGACAAAAAGAAACCAAACTAACCTCTAAAAATAAATTGTGACAGTTTTGAAAGAGATGTCTTGATCAGACTTGAAAAGTGAAATGTTCTCCAGGAATTAAAATATAAAAATCATGATTATGATAATTATATATGTGTATGTATACATGTGTAGATGTGTGTATATATGTATGTATGTACTATGTATATGTCTATGTGTGTATATGAGGAGATCATCCTGAGACACCAGGCAATATTTATTTTGAGAAACAATCTAGGATGTCTCGTCGTGTCCTTTCCAATATTTGCCTCATGAATTTTATATCATTAAGGACACTTGTTTATAATAAGTTTGGTTGAGGTAGATGTTATGTTTATAAATGTTTGAAAATAATACTTTATAACAGGAGTCACCAACCTGGGGCTGCGGACTGGCACTAGTCTATGGCCTATTAGGAACCAAGCTGCACAACCAGCAGACGAGCAAGCGAAATTTCATCTGTGCACGCGCAGAATCTAGGCTGCACATGAAACCATTCCCCCACCCATCCCCAGACCATGGAAGACTATTTTTCTAACGAAACCTGTCCCTGGTGCCAGAAAGATTGGGGACAGCTTGTTTATATCATGGATGATATGTATAATTTCTCTTAACATAGCCCAGAAGCTGTTAAGATCCTTTGGGAAAAATCTTAAAATTAGAAAATTATAATATATAGATTCACTGTTCTGAGTTATTTTTACAGAAGGTTGTTATTCATATTTCAGATGTATGTCTTCCTTTTAATAAATGCACATTATTATTTTCAATAGGATTGCATTTGACTATCCTCAATATAAGCAAGTTATCATAACTGAATTTTTTAAAAAATGTCTTTCTAAAGCAACCTTATTTTTATGTTGACTTTTCTTTTCATCCTTCACTTTTCTATCTTCCTGGTGATCAGTGCTTTCTATTATAAGATTCAGTCTTGAAATGGTCAGGGTCAGAATAGCTGTCAAATAGGGATTTGAATTTGCATTACTGGTTGTAGCAGCACCAACAAAAAGTACAAAAAAATTAATTTAGCGTTCACTAAATTCAAGTTCAGAAATACTAGTATTTTAAAGCTATCTTTCAAGTTGATTCTATTAATAGAAAGCACTATATTCAAACAAAATATTTATTGGTGATTGAATTGAGTAATAAACATGAATAGAATATTTCTGCATATTAAGTAGGTAAAGCTCTCACCTCACAATCAGGAGGTTGTGAATTTGATCCTAGGTAGAGGCAGATGTAAGGTCTTCTGCTTGGGCAGTGGGTTGGACTAGATGACCTGCAAGGTCCCTTCCAACTCTGTTAATCTGCTAGTAAACATCTAAACCAGCAGGATGCAAAGCATCATTTTTTTAACCAGGATTCAAAAGATGATGATTTTATAAAGAAACATTTTTTCCACGGCCTTTTCAATTTCTAAATTAATGGGCAAAGGAGTATCTCCGTGCAAATATCATCAGAATTATTTGTGAATTATACTGTGTGGTTGATTAGAGTTGTGCAGAGCTTCAAATTCAAAAGGTCAATAATAATTTGAAGTAAATTGTGTTCCCCCCCAAAAGGCACTGATTTAAAGTAGCTGTAATTGATGTTATGTGTTCCCTTCATATCTGCATAGCCCTAATTTATAGCTAGATTGTGGTGTTCACAGTACTACCTATGAAAAGGATCTCAGCCTTTCAAAAAAAATATTTAACATGCTATGCAGAAATACTCTGTTTTTTGAAAATTTTACTTCAAGTATTATTGACGTAATGGGCAAATTGAAGGATCCTTTGGAGGAACCTTCTTTCTAAGTGTTGAGTCATAATTAAGTTGTGAGTGTGATTTTCTTTAATAACATCTTTCCCTGGGCTATAGGATGATGAAAACAATAACACGTCTTCACAAAGCTATGGTGCTATTAGAGTACTTTACAAGTAATTCTTGGGACTGGAACACAGACAATGTCAATATGCTTATGAGCCAGCTGAGTCCTGAAGACAAAAAGGCAAGTTACATTTGTGTTGCTTTGCTTACTAACAATATGGTACATAAGCATTTCAATTAAGGAACAAAATAAAAGCATAAGAAACTAATGAAAATATAAAGCTGTAGCATGTACTGTAGTTTTTCTGAAACAACAATAAAATGCCAAATGTATTCAGTATACAGTATTCAGTATACCCATTTTCATAATAAGCACAACTAAATACCGATATCTCTGTGTATGGGCTGCATTGGAAACCGAGATAAATCTAAATAAAGTTACTATATATATATTAGTATATTTTCCATAGAGTAGAAAAAAGATTTGATTTTAAAAGAGATTTGCCATAATTGGATACCCAAATTGAATGCGGGTACATTTTTGTAACTGTATTAAGAAAAGGGAGAAATAACTTTTGGTATTATAGGACCTAGACGCAAGCACTCTATATAATTACATAGATCCAGTTACATAGGTAAATAATTCCATTGAACTCTGAATAAACATTGATACGATTCATTTGTTACCCTTTCAAATGCATGATATAACCAGTTTTCACACAGACACCTTTTATTTTGATATTGTTTTAAAGGGCTGGGTAGAAAAGACTGTTGGTATCAAAATGCTTCTTATGTAATTGTGCTTGTGATTATTACAAGAGTCTGAATTTATTTGTGGAGTCCATTTTTTGGATCATTAATGGGAGTTAATTCTTAGGTTGGGCGTGTTGGTGATGTTTTGTTTTTACTAAGAAACAATGTTTTTATCCATTGTATTCCTGATTTGAGTTTAAAACTATATTTTGTTAGTAATAGATACATTCTTTAATTTTTACCATAGGTATTTAATTTTGATGTCCGGCAGTTACATTGGGCAGAATATATGGAAAATTACTGCATGGGAACAAAGAAGTATGTACTGAATGAAGAAATGTCTGGTCTCCCTGCAGCTCGGAAACACTTAAATAAGTACGTGAATTTGACTTCTTTGTTCCATAAATTAATATGTACTTATGTTAACTATTCTGAATGTAAAATGTTGATGAGCCATGGGGGTCCGGGGTTAGAATGCAGTATTAAAGGCCAACTCTGCCCACAGCCAGGAGTTTGACCCTGCCTGGCTAAAGATTAACTCACCTTTCCATCTTTCCAGATTGGACCCAGATTGTTGAAAGGAATATGCTGATTGTTAACCTCCCAGAGAAGGCTGTAAAGCACAATGGAGCAGTATATAAGTCTAAGTGCTATTGCTATTAACAACAGAATCTTCTGTTTTTAATTAAAAGTCAGCTTTTGGAAATTCACTTAGAAGGAGAAACTTATCAATGAGCCTATTGTCTATAGCTGTGATGGCAAACCCATGGCATGCATGCCACAAGTGGCACGCGGAGCCATATGTGGTGGCACGGCACCTATCACCTGGCATGCATGTACGCGCCGGCCAGCTGATTTTTCACCCTTCCGGTTGTTCCGTTGGGGCCATTTTTGCCCACCCCAGCCTCTGGAAGCCTGGGGAAGCCGAACTTCTAGTTGGCCCGTTGGGGGCGTTTTTCGCCCTCCCTACCCTCCAAAGGCTTTCTGAGGCCTGGGGAGGGCGAAAAACAGCCCAACCAGAAGCTCAGAAACAATCCATTTCCAGCTTCCAGAGGGCCGTCGGGGAGCTGGGTGAGGCTGTTTTAACCCTCCCCAGGCTTCAGGAAAGCCTCTGGAGCCTGGGGAGGGATTGTGTGTGCATGTGCAGGTGGACAGGAAGATTGAGTGGGTGCACGCATGGGTGCAATTTTGGCACATTGTAAGAAAAACATTTGCCATCACTGGTTTGTAGAAACCATTGACAAAGAAACATAGAATTCATCTGGGTGCACATCATAGTGAGAAAAAATTCAACACTATATTCCTCCCTTCTGGAAAACAAAGTCAAAATGCAGAGCCTAGATTGAGAAAACATGGAGTGATTTCTAGTTGAAAATTAAACTATTACTTAAGCACAGGTGCACAAAACCATAGACAAAATAAAGAAGTAATTTGTTTATTCCACCTTCCCATGCCTATAATATTGAAATCCAGTTAAATGCACATAACCCTCCCCTCATGCACACATAATAATAATTTTAGATCTCTTACGAACCCAGTGAGATTTTAGATTTGCTTGTGAAAAACTTAATTCAAACAGCATAAGAAGACTTTCACAGACTAATAAAAGATAAGAACATTGGAATTGGAATTTATTATTTATATGCCGCCCTTCTCCGGGAGGACTCAGGGCGGCGAACAATCCAAAAAGGGAAAGGGGAACATCAAACAAAATACAAATAATAAAAATAAGCAACAGTCGCACAACCATACATGTCGAGAGAAGCGGGAACTCATCACCCCCAGGCCTGCCGGCAAAGCCAGGTTTTGATGGCTTTTCGGAAGGCCTGGAGAGAGGTGAGGGTCCGAATCCCTGCGGGGAGTTCATTCCAAAGGGCTGGAGCTGCCACAGAGAAGGCCCTCCCCCGGGTAGTAGCCAGATGGCATTGGCTAGTAGATGGAACCTGGAGGAGGCCAACCCTGTGAGATCTAATGGGTCTGTGGGAGGTAATTGGCAGCAGGCGGTCTCTCAAGTACCCAGATCCAATGCCATGAAGGGCTTTATAAGTTACGACTAGCACCTTGAAGCGTATCCGGAGACTGCATAAAGTATGAATGTCTATACTCAGATATACAAAAGTCACATAAGTTATTTTTAAAAGAAGATTCATTGTTGCTTTATTTATTGAATAAGCTATTAACTATTGATGTAATTCTGTGAATGTCAAAAACGTATGAAGTCAGGCCACAGTAACTCTTCTATTAATACTTAAAACACTTCTGTAATTATTCAAATAATCAATTGACATTCTTATTGTAATCATTTCAAAAATGCTAAACAGGTATTGTGGTAAAATATTTTAGGTGAGGTCCACCAAGACTCCCATATTGCTTGCCTATCTCTTTTGCCTGAAGATTACATATTGGGGTTTTGATTACCTTTTAAGTTGGGGAGAGAATTCTATGATAGGAAAGGAAATCTCTACTGCAGAACAGTATAGTTTACTGGTGTGCAAATTTTAGAGAACTAGACTCTTGTAACAACAGTGTACGTATTATTATAAAAATTCATTTCTAATGAAATAGGAATTTTATGAATAATATGTTTCACTTCATCCTCAAACTGTTATATTCTTATTTGCCAGTTTACTTAAATTTCCCACATTTGTTTTTTTTCCCTTTCTTTCTCTTGATTTGATTTATCTCTAGGCTAAGGAACATACGGTATGGCTTCAATACAGTACTTGTAATCCTCATCTGGCGAATTTTCATTGCAAGATCTCAAATGGCAAGAAACATCTGGTATTTTGTTGTTAGCCTATGTTACAAGTTCCTCTCTTACTTCAGAGCATCCAGCACTATGAGATACTAGAGATGAAATTCCAGCATTAGGACATCTATGCATTTGGTGGTCTAATGGCACAAAGCCGTATAATATACCTACTCATCTTGTCTTTTGTAAAAACATGAAATATTAGATCTGGATTGTGAAATACAGTTCATGTGATGCTTAATTGTGTATTTCTGTGAAGATTATATGGCTAATCTGGATCAATCTCTCATTAGGCAAATATGTAGGTAAAATATCTAAGCAGATTTAATACATCTGTATGAAGAAAACGTTAGGCCATTGACCAGTGTAACTGCAATTCTGGAATGCATTCAATTAAAATCTGCCTTAATATAGTAAACTTAATTTTTATTGCAAATAAGCGCATTTAGATAAGGTAAACAAATTATTCTCTTAGGTTACAATTTATTTGAGAATCACAGTGGATTTTTCTGGTTAATCATATGAGAAATATTCCTCGTAAATTATTTAAACTGGGCATTCTGTTAATCTTTCCTTCTTTGCTCTTTTCCGGAGGCTCTTAACTATATAAAAATTACTAAAAGAAATCTTTAAAAAGATGGGGGGGGGGAGTGCTGTTACAAGTACATCTACACAATTAATACAGTTATTCCACAGGAAACAGTTAACTATCCTCTATTGAGAATTATATCCAAGCATTAGAATGCTTGAACACTGTTTCCCTCAGCCATTTTTCAAGCCCATCACCTAACTAAAAAGGCAGAATACTTTTAAGAAGGAAACTGCCATTGGTTCGCAGTATTTTATCTCAAGCTTTCTGAATTGTGGCTGTAAAAGAGGGTGCAAAGAGAAAATGATGAAATAAGTGATTTTTTTCCCCTTAAGATATAGCAAGAGAAACTTTCGCTGCAGATAAGGAACTTGAGATCCAAATAGAAAAAAAGTTTGTTCCCTGGGTTATCCATATAATTTAAAAGTGAATTACCAAATGCTTTCTTTAGCATTTAGGAGTCAGTATATTTATGCTAAATAAGTTCAGTAGTTTCAGTAGAAATAGTTGAAACAAAAATGTAGAACATGGAAACTGTTGAATAATTCCTACTTGGGCTAATATCTTTTTCTATATGTTTAAATTGATTTAGCAGTGAGCATCCATTTGCAACTGTTTCCATGAAATGTAGATTTGAATTATGCTTCATTTAAAACATGGTTTTTATATTTCATGACATGTTCTACATTCTGTACTAACTTAGATGCTTTATTTGCTATAATCCAGATTTTCAGGTGTAGTATGAGATAATCTGATCAACTTGTATTATATCTATTTTTATTACTATGCTTAAGTAAATTGTAAATGGATCATACAAGTGTTATGCACAAGACATATGTGTCCTACACTTATTATTCCACATTCAAACCTTATGCCACTGTTAAAATCTTCCATATAATTGTGCTTCTACTTTTAAAAAGAATGTTTCCTTGTTAAAATTTTAACTATTTTTCTCATAGTTAAATATGATTTTTTTTAAAAACAAAACTTAAATGTGCATATAATATTTACAGGGATACAACATGTTGCATGGTCAGGGACCACACTCTTTTAAAGAGTGTGTGAGACTGCTGTTGCAATGGTGGAATACAATAAATTGTGAACTTTGTGATGTAATATTTTACCATTTATTTGCAACATCCTTACTATATCTGTCTCACCGTTGCTTCCTAAATAATTCCTCACTGACCATATATCAGTTTGGCACATTGGAATAGATGTCTGGAACTTAACATGCAAGAGGATGGGTGTGTACGTGTTATGTGTATACACAGGTGAAATAAATATCGGTAAGGCAACTGAATGTTACTTAGATAGTCATTTTTTCCTGCGTATCTTGTTTTATGGAATAAATTATAGGTTTCCTTAAAACAAATACAGCTGAGAAATAACACAACTTTCCATAACATTTTTTTTGGGAAACAAATCTTTCAGATTTCCACACATCTAGGTGATTCATTTTATTTTCATATCTAAATATATTCTTATGCTATTCTTGCTAATATAGCAGTATCAATACCAGTTGTTTCAAACCTAAATGAAAAATATGTGAATTTGGATCCCTGAAAAGTTTCAAAATTACCCAAAAATTGTCAAATCTGAAGTGTGAGAAAAAGATATTATGAAACAAAAGCCCTTGATTATGCCAGAATTTAGAATTAGGATTATAGAAACAACATTCTCTACAGTGTGAGTTCCCTACTATAAGCAGAGATTTCAGAAACAGCGTTTTAAATAATTATTTAATAAAAATATTTGGGTGCCTTTGTATGTAAACCAAAAATAAACCAATTCCTGAACACTGCATTTGTTGAATTTATCAGGTAGCTTAAGCTAAATGTGAGATATTCATTGAAAGTATCATGTGCTATGAAATAGTTAGAATTTAATATACTACTGCTTTGCTTTAAATGTTTGTGGTATACTTGTAAACTTTTGAAGATGAGAGAAAGATAAAAGTAGCACATCATTACCAATTTTCCTTCCTTGAAAGGGAAAAACAAAATAGAGAGAATAATCATTGAATCCAGGGAATGCCTGAAATTACATTAAAACATTGTTTTACCATACTTTTAAAAAAGTACATTCACATAAATTGAAGACTTACCTATAAACAAGTTTTCAGCCCATGTTTAGCTATGATTATTAACACTTACCACATTTTTTTAAAAGAAACCTGTGTATTAGTTAAGTCAGATTTTGAATGGTTTGTGTCGTATACCTTCTATTTTACTTTAAACTGCAGCCAAGATTTCTGCTTCTTGATGAATATTTTTGTGGTGTTGCTACAATTAAATGTGCTGACTCCCCCAATTCTATCATCTGCCTATGTGAGGAAATATTGCAGTTACAAAATGCATCAAAACCCTGATGTAACATTCTTTTATCCTTCATAAGAAGAATGTTTATAAGAAGGTAGAGTATGTTTTTAAGGTATTTTTTAATCCCATTTTTTTCTGTAGGATGATGGGACATGGAGAAAACCACAAATAGCATATTAACAGATTTCAATTTTTCCTCATGGTTGAACATTTTCCATTTTACGCCATCATAACATGGGAGAATTTAGTGATCTTTTATTTTATTCCATTAGGATTTACCCAAGTTGGAATGAATGTTTCAAGTGACTATATTGTTTCAAGCTTAAACCAAAGTAAATGTCTTGTCATACATACTTTTAATGAACAGCCTTTTATATTGTAAATAAAGTAGAGGTAAAATATTTTTTTCTGAGAACCGCTGAAGAAGAAATATTGATTGAATCCTTTACATCAGGCATGTCCGGACCTCAGGCTGCATATATGCATGTACAGCTAATAATGTGGCCCCACAAGATCATGAACATTTAACATGTGATTTATATACATTAGTTGTATTTTATATTTTATAAACAATCCAAGACAATTCCTCTTCACTCAGAGTGGTCCAGGCAAGCCAAAAGGTTGAATATCACTGCTTTAAAGGGAAAGAGCTGTCAGTTGTCATCCATACATTTGTAGTCTCTAAGGTTGACTTTGGAAATCTGTTTCACATAAGGTTATTTTTTGCATAGGATATTAGAAGCATGCAACATGGTCAGTGCTGTCTTTCAGCAACTTCAAGTAACTAAAGTTCAAGAGATAACTTATTCTATGTAACTGAGCTCAAATCCACATAACCATGCAAATATTTGATCAAATTTTGAATTGATTTGCTTATTAGATCACTTCCCCAAATCTACCTTTTAAAGTGCATGGATATGATAGTATTGTCTGATTTAATAGACCGTTATATAATTTACTTTAGTTAATGAATAATTTGATTTGCTTCTTCAAGTCCTGTTGTGTACTTCCACATGGTGGTGACAGCAGTGGGTGCATTCCTTGAAGGGATGAGTGAAGAATACCAGGATTGCATATTCAGCAGATGTTCAGTCACCCAAGAGCTGAAGGTTATCTCAACTGCCCAGCTAGAGCAAGCAGACTCCTAAATTGGGCAGCAATGAGATAGAAGTTTGCCTCCTATTGCGTGAAAGAAGACAGTGATAAACACACTGAACTTCGGTATTGGAAAGACAAACATTCCCCCCCTCCCCCAAGAAAACTACACATAGCCAAAAAAAAAGCAAACAAATGGATCACTGTATAAATCAACTCAGAGTTCTCACTTGGGACACAAGTGACCAAGCTCAAATGATATTTTAAGATATATTACATACAGTAGATTATACAAAAAGCTAGCTCCCTTGAGAAGTTCATAATGCTAGGAAAGATGGAAGGAAAAGAAAACAAAGCATGTAGCAAGGTATTCGAGTTCAAATTCACTGGTGATGGGTTGGAAGACTTGAAGGACCAAGTTGGAGGCATATCATCCTGGAGGATTTATCTGATTGCTTAGAGTCAGCACTGACTTGGTGAGACAAATATGATTTCAGTAAATTTAAACATCTAGCTATTGAATGGAATTCAGGTAGTGTCCCTCGGCTAGTAGAGCAAGCATGGAACAGTTTTCAGCAATTGTCCTTTCCTGGCATTCCCAGAAACTCAAGATTTGCTCTTCAGGGTCCCCTAGTCTAGAGGCAGACTTTAGGGGGAATATGCAGCTACAGGGAAGAATGGGCTACACTGAAAATTATTTCCTTCCTCTGCCACTGATGGAAACCTATCTCCAGAGAGAAACTGAAAGGTTCCACTGAATGTTCAGATTATCTTCTTACAAGAAACATTACATTGGAGTATAAGGCTGTGGTTTTCAACCACAAAAGATCTTTGTGATATCTTTCTGTGCAATTCAGTGTTTAATATTTTATTTGGAAAGAAACCTGTGAGGTTATTTTTATTCGTTGTGACTTTCACTTAAAGACTTATGCATTTATTTTTTAATAGGAAAATGCTACGCTTGGTAAGCCTGCTTCTATGTGCATTGGTTACGTGAGTCTCTTCATCACTTGTGTATTCCAAAGCAGATGACAAACTAGTGCAATTCAGATGCATTGGGGAGAGCCAGCTGGAAATTAGAGAAGGGTGACACTGATCTTAAAGAGGAAATGCATTTGTATTTTTTTAACAGAGATGAGGGGGAGGAACAGATATAGTTGACATGTACTATTATTTTTCATGCTTATTGTAATTTTTACATAATATCTAATTATAGCTTTGCTTTTAATGTTTATCAAAGCATTGTGGTCTAACTAAGGTTTTTAACCAGGCAAGGCAGCAGCAATAAGCTATAAAAACAATGCTACAATAATTATATAGGTTAAAAAATCCTAGTCTTCTTCTGTGCTCCTGTTAAAAATTATTGAATAAGATACAAAGTAATTCAGAATATAGAAGATTATGAGTTGAGAAAACTTGGCATGAAGACTGAAAGTTCAGCTTTTTGTGACTGCTGTCTCCAGTATGGTAATAAATAGAAGGATTATTTATCAGATACAGTTAAATCCATAGATCATTTTTTCTCAAACTAAACAAAACTTGCTTCATAAAATTATAGATATATTGGCTTCTTATTCAAAAGGACGTTAAATATACATTATCAAATTTATTTTTCAATTACAAGCTTGCTGGCAGGAAGACTATTTACTTCATATTTCCCTAGTTTCAGTTTCATCTCTAACACTTAATATGTAGTGATAGTTAGATTGATCCCTTATTGAGGTCTAGGATCCAAGAAAAGGAATTGACATGTACTGTCTACTGCAAAATGGTCTCTAATAAATTCTTTTAAATCCATACATAAGCCCATTTTTAAAAAAATAGTCAATAATTTCAAAAATATCTGACCATTGCCTTCTTCCTAGGATTAAGTGAGTGGCTAGCTGCTCACTTTGTCTAGGGAAGGATTAGTACTTTTGCGTTCTGCCCAGCGCCACTATCTGAGAGAATTGCACTGTAAGTGCTGTGAGAGTAATTATGTGTACACCCCCACCCCAGGGAATCTCCAGATGATGAGACCTGAGTTGGGTAATGTGAACTGCAGAAACTCTTTGCCTTGATGTGTTATAATGTTTGGCTGTTATCCAGACTGAAAGATGAGCAGAAAGGAAAGCTGCTAGTGCAACCCAATCACCGACTGCATGTGGTACAGGTCATCCTAGTTGTTAAATGATCATTTGTTCAGCACCATCAAAAGTTATAATCTCAAAGGTGCTTTTTTCGTGACCCGTCAAAACCGCGTTCCACAAAAGCACGGTCGACGAAATCGCATATGTGACGTCATCACAACGCGACGAAAAAGATCGAAAAATTGAAATAAAAATTAAATTACAGCAAGCCGATTCACATAAAGGTAAGGGTTAGGTTAAGGGTTAGGGTTAGGTTAAGGGTTAGGGTTAGGTTTAGAGCGTTACCGTTAAGTTTAGCGTTAGGTTAAAGGTTAGCGTTAGGTTTTTCGTTAGGTTAAGGGTTAGGTTAAGGGTTAGGTTTAGGGTTAGGTTTGGGGGGGTTAGGGTAAGGTTTTCGCTTTATTTTTACATTTTTCGATCTTTTTCGTCGCGCTGTGATGACGTCACATACGCGCTTTCGTCGACCGCGATTTTGTCCGCGGTTTTGTGGTGGAACCGCTTTTTTCTGGAGGCAACTGGACTTTCTTGTTTTTTCTTTAAAGACGTTTCACTTCTCATCCGAGAAGCTTCTTCAGCTCTGACAGGATAGTGGGGAATGGAAGGATTGATATCCCTTGCAGACAGCTAGTCATTTGCATCCTTTTAGAGGGTCATCGAAGCACTTTGAGGTTTATCTGTGTCCTCGGGGTCACCTGAATAGTGTTTCTGGTTCCTGTAGTCTGTAATTTTTCCCCCCCCGAAATCCATTCCTACTCCCATACCATTGAACACTAAGGGGTGTTCAACTCAAATTTTATAGATAAAAAGTCTGTAGAGCTTATTAGTCATCCAGGTCATGGTTGTTCCAAAAGTGCTTTTTCAGACTTCCATTCCCCACTATTCTGTCACAGCTGAAAAAGCTTCTTGGATGAGAAGTGAAACGTCTTCAACGAAAAAACAAAATCCAGTTGCCTCCAGAAAAAGCACCTTTGGGACATGTTCTGGATGACGGAGAATGGTTCCACCACAAAAGCGCGTAGGACAAAATCGCGCTCGACAAAAGCGCGCTGTGACGTCATCACAGCGCGACGAAAAAGATCGAAAAAATGTAAAAATAAAGCTAAAACCTTCCCCTAACCCCCCCAAACCTAACCCTAAACCTAACCCTAACCCTAACTCTTAACCTAACCCTAAACCTAACCCTAAACCTAACCGTTAAAGTAACGAAAAACGTAACGCTAACCCTTATCCTAACCCTAACGCTAACGCTAACGCTCTAAAGCTAACCCGAACCCTTACCCTTACCCTAACCCTAACCCTAACCCTAACCCTTACCTTTATGTGAATCGGCTTGCTTTAATTTAATTTTTATTAATTTTTATTTGAATTTTTCGATCTTTTTCGTCGCGCTGTGATGACGTCAAAGGCGCGATTTTGTCGATCGCGCTTTTGCCGTCCGCGCTTTTGACGGGTCACGACGGAGAATCTCTACAAACTGCTGAATGAATACTACTTAGGCCCAGACCTTAAAATTTACCACCATTGCAGTACCACTGTGATTATGAAATAAAAATGTGAGTACTTGGCAATCCACCCACCTTTAAAGCTGCAGGGTGTATTTCAAGGTCCCTCTGTCTACCGTGACATTGCACTTCCTGTCCTCTGCTTAGTGGTGATATGGTCCCAATTCGCACCATTAATTTAGGACTATGTACAATAAAGCAACAGGTGTCAACAACTATACAACCAATGTTTTTGTTACTTTATTACGCTTCTGTACATATCCATTATACTTAATCAGTTTGGATTTTAAGGCTTTGCTTAATGCAATCACAGCTAAACATAGCTCATGGGGGAAATAATGTGGAACTCACCACATACCTTTTGAGGACTACCTGTTCAACAAAGCAACAATGATACACAGCATGTCTTTGTTGCCTTATTATGCTGCAGTAGACATTCTTAATCAGTTTGGATTTTAAGGTTTTGCTAAATGCAAGGAGGGTCAGAGTCGAAATACCTTCTGGGAAGGGTAACACATACCCTTGTGATATAGCTGTGTAAGGAAAAGGAAGTTCAAAGATCCTCTCAATGTTTGGATCAGACCAGCAGAGTCACATTTGACAAGTATATTTTTAAAGCACACGGCTGGTTGAAACATTGAGGCCAAGCAGAGTGTCCTGCTTTGTTGCTTACTGTAATACAAAGGAGTTATCAAACGGATCAGGGTGAGCAAATAGGAGAGGGGAATTACAATCCCAGGGTATGGTTGCTGCCAGAACTTGCCCCAGTTCTACCTAGAGAGAATGAAAGCATGCTTTGACAGTGATTCAGCCCTAGGGATCGGTGCTGCTTGTGGCCAGAGCTTGTTTGCTCTCAGGGTGGGATAGGGCACAATCTGACCTGGATCTAGCGCTGGGCATTTGTATACCTAGAGCTTTAACTCTTGGAGTTTGCCCCCACTTCGATGTGCTGGCAGCAGGGTCAGGGTCTTATTGTGTTTGCTACTGTGGAAAGTAAATGTTGATTCAAGATGAGAATGGCTGGTTTGGGTGGCCCTGGATTTCAGGGATTGTGGTAAACTCATTATTAAAGGAAAAATAAAAACCAAGTGTTAAAGAGTTGGAAACAACTGAAAAATATTATTTCTTACCCCTTTAACTATTCGTAGTATAGCTCTTCAGCATAGCTGTTTGAATATAGACAGTCTGGGAGATGACCTTGATGGAAACACAGTAAACAAGAAGTATTACATAGCAAAGAAACCTGAAACTCCTTAATTACAATATTTGGAAGAGACTGTGTCCTGTCTCGATAAACTAGAACTGTAATCGACTTGGTTTCCCAATCTGGTTTATTTTGTAGACCTCGTGCTGAAATGGGTGCTACTCACTAAGAAATTTCATCATGTTCTCAAGCTAGAATGGTACTCTGAGATATACGAAAGCTCGCATGCTTCATATGTACCAAAATTTGCAATATTTCAGCCATAAGATTTTATGAAAAATCCTGTTCCGGATATTCTGACAATGCTTCCGGTATGCATGAAATGGCTCGTTTTGCATCAGAAAGGAGGCTAAATTCTGCAGTTGGAACATTGTAAAATAAAAGATGTATACCCCTACTTAAGTTTCTTGGCGTCTGTAATCATTATTGTGAAACATGCATACGAAGGTTGCAGGCGTTTTCCCATGTAACACCTATCAAAAATTATAATTCTGTTTTTCTGAATCTTATTCTACTTCTGTGTATCAAATTGAAACAAACCACCTGTACCACAATCAATCCCATACTGATTTGCCAAACTAGATTGGATGCCCTGGGCATGTTTTATATAAACTGCAATGAAATAATTAACAATCTTTAAAAAGATCTTAAGAGCTTACAAATGTATAATTTAAACTTGGCCTGAAACATTAATAGTAGTAACCGTACCAGTGGGATGTTTTGCTTTCTACTGAAACAGGCTTAACACAGAGAGGATGAGTGGGATGAAATATGTTAATACATACACAATGTGGCAGAATTCTGCCTGAAATTAAATGGCAGTGAAGTCTAAACTCTATTTTATTGTATCTGCATACATTTGTATATTGCTCAGCTCCATTCCAGGCAGTGTACAATAATCACAGCATAAAACTTGCCATCCACTGCCTTGTTCCACAAATATTACATTGTGTGACCGGCTATATCATGCAAAGCTTTGATTAGCTTTTTAAAGTGGTAAATGAATAAATCAGAACTTTCTCTCTTCATAATAGCTTGCTTTCTTACCCAGATTTGTTTCCAGCATGAAGTCTGCCAAAAATTCTCCTTGATTCTTTTATATAACATTTTTACACAGCCTGCATAATGATGAAGTTGTGGGAAAAAGTTGAGGCAAAGAACGAGAAAGAACTTTCCAAATGTTTGGAATACTTGAGCAACTAGGAGAATGGGCACATTTTCTACATTCCTTGGAGATGTTTCATTTTGATCTGTGTACCCACCACAAACCACCTGTGCCTCAAGAAGAATTAGGACGATCAGAATATCCATTTTGAAGTGTTGTACATAGATTACTTAAAAGTATAATTAAGATATTATGTCAAAAGGGCTGCTTCATTCACAATCTCGGTCATAACATGGCCACTCAAGGTTTCCAAGAAGGTTTTGCTCTCTTCATTTCTATTAGATTGACTTCACCCATTTCCTAATCTCAACATCACAAATATTTGTGGTGTACAGGCTCTAAGGGTGTGGAGGTATGGGGGAGAGAGAGATTTACAGGAAGTATTTATAGATTACGTCTCCCATGATCTCAAAGCTAACTGCTGGCATTTTGTCAAAAGTGCCAGGCATCTCACTCTGCAGACTTGAGATTTATTAAATTTGGAAAGCACAAACCAATTAAAATTATGCAGTTATGTGGAAGTATAGTTCCTTTCTGCCTTCCTCTTATTTTTGGCACTATGAAGGAGACAGTATGAACTTAAGGGCAATGGACATCTATTGATTGTTGACCCTGGTCTGATAAACCTTGTCTGATAAATAGAAAAGCAACCTTTTACTCTGCTTCCCCAGGGTCAATCTTGCTAGTAAACAGGGAGGCAGCTGCTTCAGCAGCCAATTTTGAATGGCATGAAAGGGCAGCAATATTAAAAATAGCTTATTCGTATTTTCTGTTTCTATAAAGAGTTGGAAGAGATGCTCAGTGGGAAACTGACTGTCTATGCATTAAAATAGAAGATGATTGGCCTTTCAGCCTGTATTCTAACTGCAAGATGTTTGAGGCTGATGTTAATGGGAACAACAATCTGCAGTCTAAAAGCTGTTCAGAGTTGCTCAATTCTTTGTAGGAAGAATTCGATTGAGCCTTGACAAGCAGGTGAATTAATAGTGGCTGTTAGATAAAGGCTGTGAAATAATGTTTTAGCTCTACAAATATAGCTTTTTTATGATCAAGTGATGACTGATGAAAAGTGCTTGGAGCCTTCTGATTCACATACATACATACATACATACATACATACATACATACATACATTAATAATTCAAGCTTGGTTCTAGAACAGTGATGGTGAACCCTTTTTGGCTTGTGTGCCAAAAGTGGGGGGAGCGTGGGGGGGGTCATGCACAGATGTGACACACCCATAATGCTATCCACACGACCCCAGCACGCATGTGCGCATGACCAGCGCTCCCACCTGTTTTTGCCATGTATTTTTCACCCTCCCCAGGCTCCAGAGGCTTTATAGGAGCCTGGGGAGGACAAAAACAGCCCTCCTGCCCCCCCGGAGGCTCCAGGAACTTCCCTGAAGCCTCTGGAGTGCGAAAAACCGGCCCTACGGGCAAACCAGAAGTTCACGGACTGACTTCCTGTTTGCTTGTAGGGTCATTTTTTACCCTCTGGGGCCTTCAGAAAAGCCTCCTGAAGATCCCTGAATACTCTGGAGGGCTAAAACCGGCTCTGTGAGCAAACCGGAAGTCTGTTCCTGAACTTCCAATTTGCCCATAGGACCGTTTTTTTGCACTTCAAGGAAGCCTCCAGAAGGTGAAAAATGGCCTAAAAAAAAAAGGCCAAAGTCAGCTGGCCAGTGCGCACATGTGCGCTAGTTAGCTGACAGGGCAACGCCTCACGTGCCCTGACAAATGGCTATGCGTGCCACCTGTGGCACACATGCCATAGGTTTACCATTACAGTTTTAGAACAAATCTAGCTCAGAAACAAACAATAACTATGTAAAGAATATTTCAATATGTCAACAACCAAAATCAGTCACTTTCTAGAAATGACAGTTGGATTTTTCTCTACCAGGTCTGAAACCTCTATAAATTTATTTATAGTCAACCAAATGCAATTTCTTCCTGACATATGCAAGTAAGATCTCTTTCTAGCCAAGCTGCAGTCTTGGTGATTTCATGGATATGGTTTCTTGGCAACACTTGAACAGATGACAGCACTTGGCTGGTCTTGCCTGGGTTCAGAAGTAAAGCAGGACCAGACCTGGTTAGTACTTGAATAGGAGATTATCAAGGAATATTAAGATTGTGGGCTAGATTGAGAACTTGAAGAACTTGCAAAATTAAATAAATAAATGGTACAGTAATTGATTTCCATATTTTGTACATAGAAAAAATGTGGCTTCAGAAATCTTAATCTGTTGACAAATATCCAAATGAGTTCTTTCCCTGTTTTCTCTGCTTAATAACTGCCTCTCTCTTTCTTGCTGCTCTTTACAGGAGAAGAATGTACAGTAGTCAGAGCTTGATTAAAGTAAACCGATTCTTACCTAGCTGAACAGTCTTGCTGTAGTGGAGAAACAAAACGATGAATAAAATTGTTTAGATTTGTAACAATGGAATTATGACAGTATCTTTCAATGCACTCAGAAAATAGTTTTCATGGAAAACATAACCAAAAATAAAGGACAGATTTACCAAAATTACATCTACCATCTTCTCCAATTTCACCTCCTCACAATCTGCAGTACACTTCTTACTATTTCTGTTACTTTTGACATGGGGTGGGGGATGGTACAAATGTATCCACTTCTAAACAAGAGCAGAAACCTTCCAAGTGCCCTCATTTTATTTTCTAAGAAGACTTGCGCTCATTTGAAATCCAAGTAGTTTCTTGAAAATAAAATAAAAAACTGACAGAGGTTGGTAATTTACTTCTTGGTATATTAGTTTCCAGGTTTGGTGTGAAAAATATATTTTTTCTCCATAGTGGTGGAGGTAGCATTCAAACTATGTTGACCTTCATCCGCTCACTGATAGGACTGAGTCTGATAAAGCTGTTAAGCCACGCCCCTGTCGCTAGGCAGACCCAGCTTCGACTCAGTCTCTCAGTGAGGACGGATGTGTCATTGGATTGCTCCCACAAGAGAAGAAATATTTGGATATTAAACAAAATTAGATTCGTGAGTAGCTGTCAAATTAGGCTTGTACATTCATCTCAAGCCTGAAGCCCCTTTGGGGGGGGGGGGTTGGCTTGCCCCGCTGGCCTTGGCCTGTAAGCCCTTAAGACTTCTAAAGGACAAGGAAGCCTCAAGAGTTGACTGCTGCCCTCAGCTTAGCCACACATGCCTTGTAGTTCCAGCCTTTGCTTCCCTGAACAGCCGGAGTCATTCCCTTTAGCTGACTTGCAGGAAGATCTATCAGTTTGGGCAAACATTCCGCCGCTCCATAGTTGAGCGGCGGACCACGGCAACACTATTAGCCTTGAGAACTTTTAAAACAAGCATTGCAGCTGCCACAGAGTGACCCGACACCACAGGCAACGTGGCAGCGAGATCGGAGGCTAGATAAGCGGCTGGAGACGAGCTGTAGTGAGGAAAGCTAGCCAACTGTCTCCAAGAGCTCCGGAGCTGTTTAACGATGCGTGAAGCGCCATTTTCTGTCCGGTGATTGTAAACTTCAAAATGGCAGCCACCATTGCTCCAGAGATAACTGAAGCTGCATTGGAGCTGACTGGGGAGGCTCACAGCCTCCAGTTGGGATGAGGGGCTCCTGACCTGGAATCTATTTCTCTGCCTGCCACCTCCAACAACTCCGAGGCTGGCAAAGCTCACAAGAGGAGCTACAAGGTCTCCACCAAGGGAGTTAAGCCTAAGAAATCCACTAAGTCCAGTTCCAGGTTTGAAAAACAAAAAGATAGAGCACTGGAACACATATGCAAAAAGGTTTCCTTCCAGCAAGAAAACTCTCAACTCCCATTCAACTGATAAGAGACAGCATACCCAGGCCAGGTTATCTCTACAGCTCTCCTCTGAGAGTAGGGCAGATAGGGAAGATTACCGTAACTCTTTATTCCCCATTGATGTGCCAGGCATCTGGGGATCTGAATAGGATGCACAGACCCCATTGCCATCTGCAGAATGTACACAGCAGCCTAATTAGGTCAGGATGGATGGCATTCCATCTACATCTTTAGGATTTTGCCCCGACCAGCTCAATTCCCTGTGTATGGCCAACTTTCAGGACATTATAGCTAACACTATATCACAGGGCATTGAGGCTAGGTTACAGCAAAAGGAGGCTCAAGCCCCTAAGAAGTCATCTGAGTGCTCCACAGCACCTCTGCAACCCATACAGGCAGAGGGGTCACCAGTGTCTGAAGAGGAGGTGGGGGACCACTCTTTTGTTTCAGAGGAGGGAGAGATCAGAGAAGCTGAGCTTTTTTTTTTTTATAGCAATAGCAGTAGACTTATATACCGCTTCATAGGGCTTTCAGCCCTCTCTAAGCGGTTTACAGAGAGTCAGCATATTGCCCCCAACAATCTGGGTCCTCATTTTACCCACCTCGGAAGGATGGAAGGCTGAGTCAACCCTGAGCCGGTGAGATTTGAACCGCTGAACTGCTGATCTAGCAGTAGCCTGCAGTGCTGCATTTAACCACTGCGCCACCTCGGCTCTTTCCAAGGATGAGGGCAGAGAGCCTGAACAGAAGGCCTTTTAGGACTGTTTCCACCTTCACTCTTTCAGTCCCTGCTTTTCAAAATCAAAACCTCTGCAAATTTTGGGACCAAACCTTCGACTGCTCCCACCCAATCAACTGCTGTTTCTGCGGAAACCTTGTTTTCAGAACAAACCCCTCCAATAGAGATGGTGCCCACCCCTAAAATATTTGTGGACCTGGTCCAAGATCAGTGAGTGGCTCCCACTTCTGGTCCAATGCTTTCTGCCTCAGATAAAAAGTTCTTTAATGTGGCCCAGTTCCTATCAGTTCTGACTATAGATGCTCCAAGGACCGCTCTCTATACCTTGACCAATATGCCGGGAGCTCCAGAGGATGTCCTGAAACCAGAGGACAAGAAGGCAGATCTGACATTACAAACTGGTCACCAGGCAGCGGCATGGGTGGTCCTCACCTCAACTACAGATTCCTTCTTCACCCACTCCTTTGGTTACAGGACCTCCAACAGCACGTCCCCATCGCTGACATCCATGCCCATTGCCAAACTAGTAGCAGCTGTCCAGATGCTATGTTAACTTCTACTAGGTTTGCCTCCAGAGCTATGGCATCTTCTGTGGCCGCCTGCAGGCTGCTATGGCTGCGCCAATGGCAGGCTGATGTGTGCCACAAATGGTGTTTAGCATCAGCTCCATTCAAGGGAAGCTCACTCTTTGGAGACACACTGGAGCCCTTCCTGGTGGAGAATAAGGAGAAGAGGAAGGTCCTACCTACGGCACCAAATAAGACCTTTTCCCGTTCAGCTCCCTATCCCAGATGGCAGACTGTGGTTTGTCCTTTTGGAACCAGGATTATGGTTCATATTTTCAGGGGTCGGACTATGAGGGCCATGGGTTTAGACAGCAGGGAGGTTACACCCCCTAGACAGAGGAACCAGACAGATTGCTACCAGAGGGGGAAATCTTCCAAGCATCCTTTCCGCAGAGACAGGGGTCACTTTTATTGCTGGAACTAACCTTTTGGCCCCCAGTATTCCCATCAGAGGGCAATCTCTGGATTTATATTCCAACAGCATAATTTGGTATTTTGAGCAAAGAGAGGCAGTGAGGTCTAAGTTCCTGTGACAACACGTTTTGAATCATTTTCCCTTAATTCATGGCATGGTTTGATTAATTATTTTCAGACAGAGTGTCCTAGAACAGAGGATTCAGGAAAATCTTCCTTTAAAACTGGAAATTGTGTCTCATATTTCTCTGTTTCTTGCATAAATGTACTTTTGCCTATCCCAAACTTGCTATTCAGAGACACTCCTTCTGCTAACTTCAGCACTGAAAGCATTCAAACAATGATGCTTCTTAACAAACGAGCAAGTGGTATCAGCAAATTGTTTGACCAAACCAATCTGCAAATCCTTAAATATACATTTCCAGAAGTCTAGCGATATGCCTTGTCAGAGACTTGGTAGTCTATAAATGATGAATAGATGTTTGTTAATGTTAATGTTTAATAGATTTATATGCCACCCAATCCCGAAGGACCCCGAAGGACTTCTTCAGAAAATCATTCCAATTCTTTACAGATTTATTCTGTGTGTCCTCTCTTTATGTTAACATAATCTGTTATTGCTCAAAACATGAGGTATTATTCATTATTTAAAATAGAATATCTACCTAGATGTACAAAACCATTTAGAATGACAGCACATTAATGCCATAAGAACAAACCAATTATGAAATATAGTATTGGAAATTCAATCAACCAACTGTTTTATGAACAGTTTGTAGATATTCATTTAAGTACATTATCCTAGTAACACCTCAGAAATCCTAGCAAGGGACATGGGTGTGAGTTATATGATTGCTGAATGTTGACACACCCAACAACACCCAAAACACAAATAAACAGGCTAGAACGCTTTTATTGATTGACAGTACAAATGTAACCACGCACTTTAATCTCCTATGCAAGATATCTACAGAGAGAGACAAAAAGAAAGGCATATACTATAGATGACCTGCATTGATCTGCTTTCTACATTCAGAGTTTCTAGAACAGAAGAGATGAACCCAAACTAAATCCCAAAGGGATGTTTTTCTATTCAAACAACATAATTAGAATACATTCTCTGTGGTATTCATAAGACATGTTCTATCTAAATGTGTTTAGTCTTCTTCCTTCCAAGCCATCACAATCAGGCACACTATGGAAACGCTTGTGACACACTTTAAACAATTCTTATGAGTATTGAATATATGTATGACAAGAATGATTCATCTTTCCAAGAAACCTTTAGAGACAAGAGGAGGTGCGGAAAAATCACCTCCTCGTAGGTCATTGCCAGTAATTCTTTATTTATTAGATTTATTTACTTATTTTCCAGCCATTTTACTGTTACAGTAACTTTGGGTGGCTTACGAATTAATAAAAAAATATTTTAAAAGGTAACACCAAATGATTTTAAAATTTAGAAAGATTAAACAAAGACTAAAAACCAAGAGAATGGATAACATGGGTGGGGTTGGGGGTGGGAATCTTCTCTGTACCCCATTAGCCACTCCTAGTCTAGAGTGTCCCATTAGCCACTCCTATTAGCCACTCCTAGTCCCCATTAGCCACTCCTAGTCTAGAGTGTCCCTACTGGGGCACCAGGTCAGCCAACAGAGACCAGGTTTAAGACTGTTCCGGAAGGTCAGGAGTGTGAGGGCTAACCTCAGCTCCAGCAGGAGAATATTCCAATTGGTTCAATATGACTGAAGAAAGAGGAAATGCAGAAACACAAGTATATTTTAAAGACACAAGTTACAAGACAATAAATATTGAATAATACAAATATCTTTAGACGAATCAAGTGTAATGTAATAATCTGCATAGTTTGATAAAATTGATGTGAGATTTAGCAAACAAGTAGAGACTAAAAGGAAAGCCATAGTTTAAATATTGCCCAACTACAACTCAGAATACATTCAAAATAGAAGCAGTCTTTACTATATAATACTGATGGATTGATTTTGTGAATATATGGGGCTGCCACTTAAATACAAGCAAAACTTAGGTAAAAACAGCCATATGCAATTTAAAAGGAAGTGACTGAGGAATTTTTGAGCTCCATTAATATCCTGATACATAGCCACGCGTGTCCACAGGATATGGCAAAGAAAGTCAAAATGGCGACTTGAGATTTCTGCCTGTCCTAACAAGAATAATGAGTCTAAGAGGATCTCCTGAATGTGAAAAATGATTGGTTGGCTTTCAAACAGGAGGCACTTTGCATATTCTGGCCATCATCTTGCCTTTTTTTTTACTTTGCCATACAGATACCCCTGTACCTGCAGGAAAAGACAGGTCATTAAGGCCTTCTGAAACTTGGGCTTTAATTCCCTGTCATGTTGGCTGTCAAACACTAGGTACAATGGAAAACAAATTTTAAAAGGTATTAAATCAAAATCAGATTATCTACACTGGAACAGAGAAAAGGGATATAAGAAAATCACAAACACAAAAGGCCATTTAACGGAAAGCAAAAGGAACAAGAAACATGACAGAAAAGAAGAATAAAAGCATTAAATAGGAATGGCAGAGCATTAAGCTGGAAACAGCCAAATAAAAAAATGTCATTTAGATTTACCTAAAATGTTCTTGGAAAGTGGATTTTAAAGCAGGCCCCTAAAGTGTATTGATACCATCAATACCAACTTTCATTCATGCTGAAAGGCTCCAACCACTACAAAGTTTGAAAAGCATTTCATATCTGTTGTGAAAAAGACTCTCAAGGTACCATACTAAGAGTGGCGCAAAGAGCCATGGAAAGATACATGCTCGGCATTTCAAGATAGAAAGAGCTGCACTTGGATTAGAGAACAAAAAAAGTGTGTGATATCATCAAGCGTAAAAGAATTGAGATGGAAATGGGCTGGTCACAGAGCAAGAACTGATGGAGGTGGACCAAAGCAATCATAGGATGGATCCCACTTGATAAAAAGCATCCAAGAAAGAGACCTAAAACAAGATGGATCAATTACATCAGCAAGTATTGCAGGCCCAATTGGCAAAAGAAAGTTCAGGACTATATTGGTTGGAAACATGCAGAAGAGGCTTTCATCCTGCAGGGGATAGACAATGGCTAAAAAAAATATGGTGATGAATATTCTAAATCTGCACATTAACATAAATCTGTATCATGTTGACTGTTTCAACATTGATTTTTTTTTTTAGCAATCACCACCTTGACATTCTACTTTTTCACAGATGCTGCATAAATGGTCAGTATTTTTGTCAACCTCTACGGTATCATCCTAAGATCTCTTTCATTGATTGGCATTGCTAGCTCAGAGTTGTTCCTATGCTCCATGAACTCTGATCAACATAGACAAAACCCCAACATTGATGTGATGGTATGCGGCAGATTTTGACACAGCCAAAAACAATTTTCTTGTCACTGATCCAAGAACTGCAAAAAGCAGGGGGAAAAATGATTGGCGCGTCTGGGGAATGGTTTTTAGGTCAGGAACCTGAATAGAACTCCTCAGAAGTCACTGATAAATCTTTGTTTACTCTAGGTGTACAAGAAAGGGTGCAGTTATTCCTGTTCAACAACTCATGAGCAGCTTCCACTTTTCCCCACTTTAAAGTCTGTTCGAACAATTCCACAAGACATCTCTGGATGAATTACTGCGATTCACATTTTCATGCAAGTTCCGAAACCAAGACTGTTGATCCTTAATCACTTGTACAGCACAATTCTTTGTCTCAAAGGGCTAGCTTATGCCAATGCCATTCTGATTTAAAGTTTAGAACATTCAGCCATTTTAGTGTACACACATTCATCATGCAATTCTCTCTCAGCATTATGGAGAACACAGAAAATGATTGACTGAGAAGAGGAAAAGAAAGTAAACAAAGAGTAGAAACAAGAGAAAGTGTGGAGTCCTTGGTAGTCTCTGAGTTCACTTGTTTGCTTGTAAATGTTAGGAACCCTGATGGTAATGAAACACCTTCAAACAAACAACCAAGCTCAGATAGCACCAAGACTCCACAGTTCAACCCTTAGTGATGTTTATTCTTGTCTATTGGAAAGACAAACTAAGTACATTTAATTCTATCAATGCCATTCATTATACGTCTCCATGCTTTGCATCCTTGCTAATTTCCTGCTACATCAACTGTGCCAGTGCCTGGAAGCTGTTAGGGTCTGGATGGGAGTGAACAAACTTGCACTCAATCCTGACAAGACCGAATGGCTGTGGAAGTTGCCCCCTAAGGACAGTCCATCCAGTCCGTCCTTAACCCTGGGGGAGAAAAATTGCCCCCCTCAGAGAGGGTTCGCAATTTGGGGGTCCTCCTGGATTCGCAGCTGACCTTGGAACACCACCTGTCAGCTGTGACCAGGGGGGGCTTTGCCCAGGTTCGCCTGGTGCACCAATTGCGGCCCTATTTGGACCGGGAGGCACTTCAGACAGTCACTCATGCCCTCGTCATCTCAAGACTGGCTTACTGTAATGCGCTCTACTTGGGGCTGCCCCTGAAAAGTGTTCGGAGACGGCAGTTGGTCTAGAATGCAGCCGCGCGAGCGATTCTGTGTGTGCCAAGGTACACCCATACCACACCTATCCTCCGCGAGCTGCACTGGCTGCCCATTGGTCTCCGAGCATGATTCAAAGTGCTGGTCGTCACCTTTAAAGCCCTACATGGCCTAGGACCCGGGTATCTGCGAGACCGTCTTCTGCCACATACCTCCCTCAGACCAAAAAGATCGCACAGGATGGGCCTTCTCCGGGTGCCGTCAGCAGGACAATGTCGACTGGCGACGCCTAGGAGTAGGGCCTTCTCTGTTGCCGCTCCGGCCCTGTGGAATGAGATCCAGGCCCTACCCACTCTCATGGCCTTTCACAAAGCCATTAAAACCTGGCTTTTCCGGCAGGCTTGGGGCTGTTGACCCCTTGATTGAGGTCCAGCCCCCTCCTGATTGGGTGTTTGTTGTGTTTCCTTTTTTAACCTTGTTGTGTCCAATTGTTTTTA
The DNA here is from genome assembly GCF_051295495.1 of Thamnophis sirtalis. Lineage (NCBI taxonomy): Eukaryota > Metazoa > Chordata > Lepidosauria > Squamata > Natricidae > Thamnophis > Thamnophis sirtalis. Next base: position 86,354,150 of record NW_028261381.1, read on the forward strand.
ATAATTCTTTTTAATCTTTTTTCATTTCTGTAAGCCGCCCGGAGTCCTCCGGGATTGGGCAGCATAGAAATTTAATAAATGAAATGAAATGAAATGAAACTCTCATGCTGACTATGTTATTTTAAATGTACAAAAACCAGTGTCGTATCCTTTTGTTTCTCCAAAGAATTGAACTTTATATACATGCACCAATTAAAGTTTTCTCAGCTAAGATCTGAGCCCAGGTCTGTTTCTGGGTCCAGTTGGGCCCTTACAAGTTATTCCTCCCTTTGGAAAGAATTTAATCCAAGTTTTTCCAAACCATTTTCAAACACTTCGTTGCGTTTTGAACATTGTCTCTTCACCATGAAACAGGCCTTCTTAAAATCAAAATTTCTACCTAGATTTCCTCCTTTTTTCCCCATCTCCTTGTCCCCTTTAATTATAATTGACAGTGATCAGTCTTCCAGGATACACATGCCACACTACAATATTATGGCTTTTCATGACCAACTATAACTTTGATGGGCTATGAATGTGCATCAGCTGATCTTAAATATCAGGCCATTGATTTAGAGCTGAAGACTTTCCAGCTCTATTCAGAAACACCTTTTTGAGTCATTACGCACATTTTCTCCATCCAGCTAGGTATCTTAGCTGCACAATGATTCCAAAATTCAGGAGGTCTTATTCTTAGCCAGATTCAATGCCCTTCAACAGTCACTATTGAAAGAAGATACTAAAAGATTCCCTTTGAATTAGGACTATGTTCATAAGGTGGAAGAATAACTGAAGCAATGGAGCACATTATTCAGTATTGACCTTTTTACACAGGTGTTCCCCAAGAATTATGATTTCCATGGTTTATTCAGTATCCGGCTGTTATGATTTGTTTATTTTGAGTTGCTAATTGAATCAATATGATTTTATTTCCTTGACCAGAGCAAAGTATTGTTCTATTGTCTATAGAGTTCGCTATAGTATATACTGTAATCCTTTTAAGATATTTTAGAACAATTATGTTTTCTTCTTTTTTTATCTAATTAATTGTGAATTCTGTATTTTATTTGTCAGTCTATGACTGAATATAGAGGGATGGATTGATTGATTCTAATTTGTACCACATCTATTTTCCAATTCGTATATTACCTTTTTTTAAACAACAACAACTTCTTACTCCTCTTTTTAAGCATTTTTAAAATATATAATATAATGTCCTGGATACTTTAAAATAGGAAGGAAAACTCACAGTTTCTAGTCTGGTGGCTTAAGCCCTATAACAAATTGCTTCTCCAAGCACTTTATATAGTTTCTTTCATATGGGTTAAAATGTGATGTACTGTACATATAATTTGTTCCACGGCCACAATTTCTATTTTCCAAAAATGTAATCCTCTCTTGTAATAAAGAGTTGCTTAACATATCTGCACATTCTTGTATTCTTCTTTACCTCAGCTCATACCTAACGATAACATCATCCTTCTGCTTTATTGGCAATTGTATCAATTTGTCCCACAAGGATACTAAAAATATTGATTGCAGAGGGTACTCTCGTAGTATAATGTAGGATTGCTTGATAATTTTGCAGAAAATTTTATAGTGATTTCTTCACATTGAATCCTTCAACCTCTGTGCATTTTTATCTTCCTATTTGCCTACGGCTAATGAGGCGTTGCTTTCCAATGATGAAAACTGAAACAAAGGAGCAAATTGTGAAAAGGCTGTTGGAAGGAAAAGTTCATGATGTAGTTGCAATTAGCGAGTGACACATACCTACATTAAAATGCCAATAGGTGCTTCACATATCAGTCACAGTGTGATGTATAGCACTCCCCACAACCTCTCCTCCCACAAAAGTACAAATGAGCTGTGAATGTAGACCAATGAACTACATTTTACAACTGGGCTGTTAGAATTTTAATGGACTTTCAGAGCTGCTTTGGAATGCTGATTGGCTTCTTTTCCTAGTTTGCCTGTCTATTGACTGAAATAAAATATCTACAAAGGTCACTATTGCATCCATGTGGGAGGAGAGACTAAGTATGCTCTCTATGTCATTTAAGCTTGATTCTGGTATCTCAGTAGGAGCATTCATCAAGTTTGCAGTGCAGGGATGTTGGGATGACATTGCTCAGACTACCAAATCTTATTTCTAGTCCATAAAGTTATTCAGTTGTGCAATGTTTAATTTATTTTCCTATTGTAAGGGACTCATAGTGAGCAGCCGCCCAAAGGATTCATACCTACATACTTCCAGGGCACAAAATGAGAAAGTTAGAAAATAGCCTAAAGTTAAGTAGCCTGGCATATTACTAACCTAACATATTTCAATCTCAGGATTAGACCACAATTCTCAACCGCAACTGATATTCAAAGATGTGCTGAGACTTGATTAAACCTTATAGGATAACCACGGGTGGGCTTCAAAATTTTTAGCAAGGATTCTCTGCCCGGTTGCTGGGTGGGCATGGCCATGGTGGGTGTAGCCTAGTCGCCCTCCTGCACCACAGTGGGGGGGGGCTGCTCCGACCCTCTGGAACGAACTCCCCGTGGAGATTCGGACCCTCACCACCCTCCAGTCCTTCCGCGCCGCTTTAAAGATCTGGCTGTCCCGGCTGGCCTGGGGTTAAGATTCTAACCCCACCCGAATTGTGTGACTGTTGTGTTTTCTTTTTAATATGTTGTATTGTCTTCATGTTGGAAAATTGTTTGTCCTTCCACCCCCCCCCCCCCCCCGTTTTGAACTGTGAGCCGCCCTGAGTCCCCCCAGGGAAAAGGGCGGCATACAAATAAAGGGAAATGAAAAATGAAATGAAATGACAGTGTTTTTGCTCTCCCTGGGCTCCGGAGGCTTTCCTCGAGCCTCTAAGAGGGTGAAAATGGCCTCCCCTGCCTCTGGAGGCCCCCTGGAGGCCAGAAATGTGCCTGTTTTCAGCCTCCCAAACTTCCATTAAGCCAGGTTTTCACCCTCCCTGAACCTCCCACGCACCCTGCACTTACCTGCATCCAAAACGGGCTGCTGGGGGACTCCTGGGAGGGGAGGGGTGGGCAGGGCCAGCCAGGAGTGGGATTTGGAGTTTCTCCAAACTGCACAGAATTCTCCCAAACCCCTGCGAACCCCCAGCAGCCCACCTCTGAGGATAACTCTTCTTAAGGAAGAGATACTGAATTTCCTAAATAAAGGGAAAGCATCTAAAATATGAGTTTTGCTCCACAGAGTTTCTATCTATTCCAATGCTGTATTAAAGGAGCCACTCTTTTGAGAAGAGTGGTTCTCAAAATAAGTCTTTTTATTGGTAAGCACTTCCTCTATTATGGAACAATGTTGGCAAATAACTTTATTGTGTGGTCTTTTGGAGATTAGGCATAGACCTACTGTATATATCCAGCCTGATTTTAAAGTGGTTCCTATGGTTGAGGACAATCCATGTTCAAAAAAAAAGTGTCTTTGAATGATGTAAAATGTTCTTTCTAGATACTTTTCTTTTGCTTTTACAGCTTAATAAGAAATTTTGCTCCTAAATGAACATTTTGTTTAAGTGACTGGAAGCCACTACATTACAGACAACTATGCAAACGTCATAAATGAACAATGGTATATGGAATGATTTTCTGCCTTCGCATTCCTAAGCAATGGAATTCAACATTATGACAAATATTTGATACTTTGTCATTTTGCTCACAACTGCTCTACAAACTTTATATTTCAGATGCTGACAAATAATGAAAATAAATATCAAATCAATGGAAACTGATCTTTTGCACTGTACTTTTATGAAATTGTGTGAAAAGAAGGCAAAGAACCATTTGAACATTTATCTCAAAAGAGGCATGTCCAGCTGGTGGAGAGACTTTAATTATCTTCCCAGCTGGGAAATTCATCTTACAGTACTGAGTTTTTTTTTATTTAAACAAATCTTCCTGAAATCCATGTTGCTTTTGCTTCCTTGTTTTGCTAGCTTCATGGGGCTTGGTAATTTCCTTGACTTCCTACTAACATTCTTCGTTAATTATTTGCTTCTGGGAGAAATATCTTCTCTGTATGTATGTTTTACAATTGCTTTGTTATTACTTGTAGCCCAAAGGCTCAGTGTTGGAACCTTTAGAACTCTTGCATGACAATAACAACAATCAGAAAAATACTTTCTAAAATGCCTACCAGCATGGCTGTCAGTATAATTGATAGTGTGCTATTGCCACCTCATGGTTGTATATAAAATATAACAAAGCCTAAAGATAATATCTCCCATTATCTCCATGTAAAACAGTTGGTAAAATTATAATTTGTATAGGGCATGATATTATTGAGTGATGAAGAAATTTCTGCATAATGAATAATATGCAGTTAGGAGATAATAGATAGCTAGGTAGCTAGATAGCTAACAAGAGAGAGTGTCAAGCCAGCCTCCCTCAACAACCAAGAAAGAAACCACTCAACTCCATTGTGCAGAATTAAGAGTACTTTTACTGGTTATGAGTAGATAGCAGCTAAGCAAAGCAAGATCTGAGGCAAAAGCACGGATAATCATAGATATCAATATGTGACCCAACACCCTCCCCCTGGTAACCCCATCCCATAGTCCAATCCGCACAACCCTCAGGTGTCATGTGGGTTCCATCTTCAAAAAGCATAATCAGGTTGGTATGCTGGACAGTTGGTCTTGGTGGGCAAATCCACTATCTGCAGCATGTGCAGTAGATGGTGAGAACAAAACTCCCTTTTTACAATCACTCCTGTACTTAAAACTTCCCCTCCCAAATACCATGCCTCCCCCTCCCCGTTTCAATGACAGCCGAAAGCAAGTAGCGAAGCAGAGCTGACAGAGAGAGAGGGAGAGGGAGAGGGAGAGGGAGAGGGAGAGGGAGAGGGAGAGGGAGAGGGAGAGGGAGAGGGAGAGGGAGAGAGAGAGAGAGAGAGAGAGAGAGAGAGAGAGAGAGAGAGAGAGAGAGAGAGAGAGAGAGAGAGAGAGAGAACAACGCCTCCAGAAGTTGTGAATGCCCCAACACTGGAAGTTTGTAAGAAGATGTCGGATTACCATTTGTCTGAAGTAGTGTAGGGTTTCCTGCTTAGGCAGGTCGTTGGACTAGAAGACCTCCAAGGTCCCTTTCAACTCTGTTATTCCATTCCATCCCATTCCATGATAGATAGATAATTTTCAGCAAGTTTAACATATATGCTATATTTTCTGATAATTTCCATAGCAATAGCTATATTGCAATGGGTGGGGGGCTTTACAAAGGTCAGCAATCTGAATTATACATAATATATTATCCTAAATATGAAGGAGTTGAAAATACTTGAGCTGACGTTGGAAACTAAGCAAGATTTGTCTTGTTAGTACTTGAGTTGGTGATTAACTGGGAATGCTAGGATTGTTCTTTAGATTGGGAAGTCGAAACGGGAAGAAAGCAATAGCAAGCTACTTTGAGCATCAAAATGTTGCGACTAAGTAGCAAACTTGATTTGTAGGCATCTTCACCTTAAATGAGGTACAGATGAGAAAAAGATGTTCTAAATCATGATGAGGAGATATACATATTAGATATTTTGTGTGTGTGTGTGTGTGTATGAATGAATAAAAGGGAATAAAAGGGAAAAATGAATAAAAGGGGAAAAAAGCACAATAGCTCTCTCTTCTGTATTAGATAGACAGACAGACAGAAATAGACATAGAGGGATGGAAATAGTTTACATTTCTCAACTAAATTGGTTTAATTAACAATAGGAAAGCATATAGAAATTAGAAGGTAAACAAGCATAAGCACATCCAAAATCTTCAAGAGGTGTCTTCCAGCCTTATAGTTTTCTTTTAAAAAAGCAATGACAAAGTATCCATTATATATTTTTCTTATGTTCCTGCTAGTTTCCAAACTATTTGTATATATTAAAAAAACACTGAGATCAACAAAAGGCAATTACTCCTTTGAAACAAAACTGATAGAGCTTCAAAAATTAATTCTTCTTTTTTATTTCTCTAATAACAAGGAGAGAATTTCCCTAAAAATGTTTTGAAAACAATACCTTTCTGAAAATATATAATATACTGTAAATATAATTGTCAAACCCTACATACCTGGGCAAGAACCCCTCTATGAGGAAATGGGCAGATAAGAAGTTTGACAAACAAACAAACAAACAAACAGGATCAAAGAAGCAAGATCAACACAGTGTTCAATAAAGAATATATAGTACTACTTTGGGATAAATATGGAATCTTGGAAATTGAATTTCCCAACCCTAATGAGTCAATTAGGGATGATTCTCTGAATCACTTGAAAAACTTCTTCCCACATTTCTCTCTTAAGTTTATGAGATAAGTTCACCCTTCTGCTATCTCTTTTTTCTTCAGTTTTTAGAACTCTGACCTCCACTTTCTTCATTTGATGAACATCCTCAATTTTTCCATCAAATTTTACTGTTCTACGGTCTATGTTCTCCAATCTCTTCTCAATTTTCTCTGTTACTTCTAATAATTTTTGAATTTCAAACATAATCTTTTGCAATGTTAAGGTTTCTTTTTATTAAATTTAAAGCAAGTTCATTTATAATCTTTCAAGACAAGGTTTTGTTTTCACTACACTCCAGCTGCCAATGAAGCTCCCAAAAAGCACCTGTATAAACAACCCATGCTCTTCTTCTCACTATCACTCTCTGTAAACAAGCTGAGGAACCTTGAAATGCAAAGTCAAGTGATCAAAGAGAAAAAAGAATAGAAAATATTTCCAAGCCTTCCAAGCCTCCAGCCTCCAAATGGCAGTGTTACTTCCTTTCCGTCTGTTATTACAGCCCTCTTTGTATCCCTTTTATATCTTCTTTATATTCCAGGATTAAAGAAAACAAAATTCTTAAAAACCCCATCCAATCCAGCATTATAAAAATAAGGAAAAAGATTTTAATCCATAAGTATAAAAAAATATATAAAAAGTAGTAGAAGAAAAACTAATCCATTCAATTTAAAGAACAGGAAACATTTGCAAAAGTTCCATCCATAAAAGAAAATAAAAAAGGATAACATACTGTCTAATGTAGCTTAATTTTGCCACTTGTTCTCTTCTGTTTTCAAATTTAATTTAGCTTTATTTTGGGGGGGGGTAGTCTCTTTTATAATAATAAGATTTCCTCACCAGATGGACACACTTTCTCTTTCCATTTTCCTCCCGTTCCGGAGCTGTCCCAACTTCAGCAGCTTCAATGGCTGCACTTCAGTCGCTGGCAAAAAGAGATTCTCCTGGATCAATCAGGGACTTTGCAGTGTCCCTGAGATCAGCAGGACGTACTCTTCCCTGTCAATGTCTCTTCGGGACAGTTTAGGTCCAAAAGGACCGTCCAGCAGCAAAGGTATCGACTGCAATCCTGGAGCTCCAAGATCGCACATCATGTCGTTGCGACGTCAGCTCCTCCTCTCCCACTCACCTGCTATCTCTTGGTTTGTGTTTGTTCTCCATTTCTTTTCTAGCATCCACACAACTTTTCACAGATCGTGCAGCAGTCTCTGTAGTTCAATGATGACAGATGCCCCAAATTTTCTTCCTTTTCAGCATATACCTATCCCAGTTCTATTCACACCACGCAAAGAAATTCATAAAGAGTAATATCTATTCAACAAGCAGAAGATAATGTAATATTTTAGTGACTATATCACCTTTTTATGCTCTCAGTATGTTAATCATAGCTAAGTTTACCACATTGGGTTAAACGGATTTTAAAAGCCATAGGAAACTGACTCGCTGAACAGGAAAAATTGTTTAAATGGGAAATAAAAATTAGAGGATTGAGGACGAAAAGGAAAAGGGCAGTAAAGGGCAGAAGAAAAGAGGAAGGTCGAGGTAGTTGTTTCAGTTGCCAACATTGTGGACCAACTCTACATTGATTCATAAAAGCAATATGTTGGCGGGATCCAACATGCTAGTTCTTAAACATATTCATGTTTTGTTCATTAGCCAAGGCTGGTCACTACTGAGCATGAAAAGAGAATGCATTAATAGATGTTTTTCATTCTTCCCTCTTTTTTGAGACACTGAAACAAGCTGGCTTAGCTTGCCACTCTACTGTGAGTCACTTGGACAAAGTCCCAGCTGCATGCTTGTTTGACAAGACTTCTAAAAGGGTACTCAGTGAAAAGAGGTTGAGAATAAAAGCAAACAATGTGATTTTCTTGAAGCCAAGTTCTCAATGTGCATAGACGGCATCATCCATCTGCCCCTTCTGCCTAATGGATTCTGTAGCAGTTGGCAAGCTGTCAGGATTCAGCCTAGGGCGACATGCTACGCTAAAACAGTTGTTCTCAAGACATTGCAAAGAAAAATACAGCTGCCTTCTAGACTGAGTTGAAAAATGATTATTTTTGTCTTAAACAATTGTATTTGTCTTTAAAAGCTCAGTTTTTTTAAAAATTAGGGTAAACGTCACGGATGCTTCTACACATTCCAAGCAGAGGGTTAGGTTTGGACTGGTTTGCTTGAACCAGTAGTGGAAGTCACAGGTAGCCCCACCTCTCTCACCCTGGCTCTGTGACATCCCATTTAGGACCTTTTTTTTTGCCAAAAGCTCATGCGCAGAAGGCTGTGTGCATGCACAGAGTTGGCGCATGTGCTCACATTTGCGAACCGGTAGGGAAGGGAAGTCAATACCACCCCTGATTCCAAGGGAGTGGTATCAGAGGCTGCATCTTTGTTTCAGCTGCTGAAATCGCAAAGACAACAATCTGTGCGATTTCCATTGGCACAATTTTTTTTTATGTCTACTGAAATGAGATGTCAATAAAAGTGAGTCACAGCTGCAATGCACATTTTGTCTGAGTTCCAAAATCCCCGGAAGGCTTCATCGCTAAGCAATCTGGAAACAAAATTAGATGTTTGTCTATTTCCAGATCCACTTCACTTTGGGGTAGAACTCAGCCCACATAGACTGTCCTAATTTTATCTTCTGAAAGCTCTAAATATGTTTTTCTGACACACATTGGCCTCATCCACACATTGTGTTAAGTTATAACGTAGTTCAGCGTACACAGAATAAACAGGCAGACAATTATTCTTGAAAACATTTTATTGTAAGCTGCCCCGAGTCACTTGGGGGAGACGGGAAGCATAGAAATATGACGAAGAAATAACAAAATCAGGGTTTGATTAACCCAATGTGTGAACTCTGTTATTAAGAGTGCTTTTTTCAGGGAAGGGATGTACAGAGCATACAAAGATATGCACATGGTTTGGTAAATGTCCCAAATTATTAAAATAGGGATGTCTCCAGTCATATCTTGCATCCATGCATCAAGAATACCCTTTCCTTTTCTTCCCATTGCAGCTTTGCATGTTTTCCTCATCTGTTCCAGGAGAACACACATCTCTGGCTTTGAAAACAGAGTGGGGAAGGGCAATCCAATTGACCAACAGTACTTGGTTACATGGTGGATAACAAATAGATACAACACGCCATCTTATTGTACCCCCTTCTCTCCAGCCCTCAATGTACACAAATATTGATCCGTAAACAGTTTGAAATAACAAAAGGGATATTATTACAGGTTAAACACCTGCTGCCAAGTCTCTGCTAAGTTGAAAGAGACATGGTGAGAAAAGGCGAGGAGCTGGAATGATAATATCCCTTCCTAACTGCTTAATTCCTGAGCTGCTTAAACACCAGGCAATAACACTAAGCACTGTTTAAAACAAAGTCTACCTTTTTGAAGCAAAAAGGGCATTTATACTATTCTAAGAAAACATGAAAGATATGAGAAGAGGATGATTAGCATAGGTGGGTAGATTCAGTTTCAAAAGCAATGGGTTCATGGTTAAAGACTCTTTTAAGACTAGTTTAGGGATAGATTTCCTGGAGAAAATCTATTAATGTGCTGCTTTAAAAATCAGTGTCCACTTCATAGCATATAACCAGTCAAAACAAGCTTGGTAAACTGTAATGGATAATTATTACATAACTGTATTACAACCTTTGCACAACTGAATTTTCTAATCCTTCCATTAACTTTTCAAATGGTAGCACTCTCATTTCTTGATGCACCCCCCCCCAAAAAAAACCCTGTAACAGTGATGGCAAACCTTTTTCTTACTGTGTGCCAAAATTAATGCTTTTCTGAAGCTTGGGGAGGGGAAAAACAGCCTCCACTGGCCCTTCAGAAGGGCAAAAATATCAGCTGGCCGGCACGCATCAGAGTTGATGGCTGGCATGCCACCAAATATGGCTCTGCGTGCCACCTGTGACATGCGTGCCATCGGTTCGCCCTCATGGCCCTATAACTTCCATTCAATCTTGCTGTTAGGATTTCTGAAATAAAGTAGCAATTTATCTGTGATTATTTTTAAATGCAATAGTTTACAGTTCTTCCTCATCGCTAAACAGAACTTTTGATTCCAAAAGAAGGCTTCCGTCTGATATAATGCAAATGCATTCATCAGTTTAAAAACTGCAACTAGCAGATTAGTGGTGGGTTGCTAATCCCATTCCAACCAGTTCGGTTGGAATGGGGCCGGTGGCATCCTCATGCACGCGCGCAGTTCACACATGCATCTTAGCGCCTGCGCGATGCTCCAGCTGCTCGCGGAGAATCACGCAGGCGCTGTATGTGCCATGCGCCTGCGTGGAAGTGCAGAAGCCTTCAAAGACTGGTAAGGAGCGCGGGCCAGCGGGTGGGCCCTTCGCCGTTCCCGGAAGTTACTTACTTCCGGGTTTGCCGCCCAACCGGTTCGCAGGGACCGCCGTGAACCGGTTGAAACCCACCCCTGTAGCAGATGCACAAGAAGGAAATGAAAAATAACATGCCGTGTTGCAGAAATTAATTTGACAAATAGGCACAAAATTACAAGAAACCATAGCAGAAGTATATTAAACTACACTGAATTCAAAATAAAGCAAACGAAACAGTGAATGAAATACTTTTCTTAGAAATTTATACACAATGAGGTAAAAAAAAAACAACCCTTGTTCTACATTCTTCATGAGTTAAAAATATGTAAATAAGTAACATCAACTTTCAACTGGCTGGTCTAGTGGCAATTCCTGCCTGCCTTGTAGTAGGATGATTGTAAAGGTCATCCTGATTTTAGCCACCTACCATATGTCTAAAGAATGGACAGTGCCTACTTGTTTTGGAAGCAGGGAAAAGAAATGCCTATTTTTTTGAGATTTGCTTTCAATCACCCTCTTTCAGCTACTGCCATTTCAATGTCCTTAAGAGGAATCATTTTAAATATTTGATATTTTCATCCCTTCAAAGATATTTCTTTACACAAGAATAGTGGTTTGTTCAATCGATTGTTAATATACAGAAATATTTTACTTTTGTAACGTATATCAATTATCCAGAAATAATCTCTACTCATTTTGAAAGAATTGTTGTAAGATATAGATAGGTCATCTATGATCTCACCTTCGAGTCTCCTTTGACTACATCACTAAATATCTTACTCTTGCTCATTTGTGTCAGGAGCATTTATAATCTGAATTTAAAAAATTTAAAATAGGCCGTTCAATAGTAAAACAAACCAATACTATTGAAATCCTGGCTCCATCCATGTTCAAAAACATAGCCTTGCCAATTTGCATAATTATCCTTTACAGGTCTTGTGCCTCCTAAAAAATTACATAAAGACCATCTGCTTGTTCCTGAGCACAGAACTGTTATTGTTTTGTAGGAAGTTATCACCCAGCCCTCTCCCAGAAAAATGAAATATCCTAGGAAATATTGAAAAGATAGAATACTTCTCTGGATGTGAAAAGAAAGAAACATGTTTTAAAAGACAGAATAGCTTCCTGTAGCTTCCTGCCCATCCCCACTTTTGTCAATGGGCCATTAAGAAGGCCAAGCTAGTCCACTTTACATAATAAAGCCTTCTCCACTGCAGCTGTAGGGGGATGGGAGTAAAAACATGATAATATTGGCCCTTTACTCAACTGACCACATGGCATCTGAAAACTCAACCAACCCTGGATTCAAAACACAGCCTAGAGAGTTGCCCCTGCATGGCCCCATGGGAGTCCGACAACCAATCAGAATACATTTCTTACACAGGAACAGGAAACAGAGAGGTGGGACTGAACAGGTTATAAAAAGCCTAGCAAGCCCCTTCCTCAGCCCTTCTCTTCTTTTCCACCAACATTGAAGCATGTGATCACCTTTTCTGTTCAGGACTCAAGCCATGTGGTCCTGTCCATCATTAAAACCATCTTTCCAAGCAGCCTCCATGTCTCCAGTGTCTTTTTTCCCCACTTGGAACCGAACCCAGAAGGACATTTCTTTCATCAGTTCATTTTAAATAACGAAGCACCGAACTTTTCAGGGTGAATTAAGCTCGCCAAATGGAAGCATGAGCATTTGTAGTATCTGGCTAAAAAATCTGAATGACCACAAGATGTCAGACAAGATATAAAAAACACTTTGCTGCGGACTTGTGGTTGCCCAAATATGTTTTTCCTGAAATCAGCGTACCTTTGTATGCTTAAATCCATGCAGGAACAAGTGGAAGTGGAGCCCACTTCACTGGAGACAAAAACCATCAGCCATACTTCTTTTATTTCTTGAACCAAGCAGGTAACAACATAATTTGTACAGTACATCATATCACAGTGTATTTTTTCCTTAGCTTGTTATATATCAAGTTATTATGTTATGTAAACCACAATGTATGGCTTGGTAAGAGATTCAAACATAGCTAACTGCAATTTATTTAATAAAGTATGACTTAGTAGGATATATGAAACTATTGTATGTGATGTAGAGATTAGAGTATCAGATTAGGAATAGGTAACAGGAGGTTTTCAAGATTTCCCCCTCCCCTCAGTTGTGAAGCACATTTAGTGATTTTGGGCCTGACATCTCCACCTAGCTCAAAAAATTGTCATAAGAATAAAATGGGATTTGGAAAAAGAGAGTATAATTCACTCCACTTAATCTCTCCCCATAGCTATTTTTCAACCATTTTGAAGAAAGCAACCCTCCGTATGTATGATCTTAACCTGTCATTTCAGTCTGGATTTAACTCTCAGCATAAGGAATGACAAATAATCAGTGAATGGAATAGATCAAGAGTAAAGTAGCAATGAAAACAAGAGTGATGGGAATGAGTAGAAGGATGAAAATTCTAAAATGATCTTAGAAGAAAAGTTGTCAGCTGAATGCCTTGGAAGGAAAGAGCAGGTTTGCAAATGAAATATTGTAATAGGTAACCTGTACTAAGTCCATCACTGTACCTCCATAGCAGGTTTGCCAATCAATGGTCTCAGACTAATTTCATGCATTCCTCACAAATAATGAATTCAGATTTCTGACAAGAATGACTTTAGATGATAAAGAAAGAAGGGACAATGACAGAAAGAAAAAAAGAGGTTATAGGCACAGAAACTGAATCACAACTAGGTGGCTACATTTTGGCCAACTGTTCCATGAACCTTTCTGTTAGTTCTGGCTTAGGATGTCATCTGAATCTAGAGAACTGAGTAAACTATGGTTCACTTAATCATAGATGAGGGAGTTTTGCAATAGAGAAAAAAAGATCAGAACCCATCATGCTAGCTTTAGCCCTATTCATCCATCCATTTATCATCTTTCCTATGTCTGTCTGTCTGTCTGTCTGTCTGTCTGTCTGTCTGTCTGTCTGTCTGTCTGTCTGTCTGTCTATCTATCTATCTATCTATCTATCTATCTATCTATCTATCTATCTATCTATCTATCTATCTATCTATCTATCATCCATCTATCATCTATCTATCATCTATTTATCTTTGTATTTTTTAATCACCCATGTCCCTTAGAGACCAGTTGATGAGTTTTGTTCTGTCCACCTGCAAAGATGATTCCCAATGAAATAGAGCCTTGATTACTGAAAGATTATTTCTCTGTTGTCCTTATGAGTTGTACAGAGGGAAAAAATGATCTCATCCATACAGTCAAATTCTGCCAGATTAGTAGCTCTCAAGGAACCACAGGCCTTTAGAAAAAGACCTGAGCCAGTTTAATCTAGTGGTTAAGGCGCTGGCCTAGCAAGGAGAAAACTGAATTCTAGTCTGAGTTTAGGCACGAAAGTCGTCTGGGTGACTTTGGACCAGTCATTCTTTCTCAGCCCATCCAACTCGCAAAGTTGTTGTTGTGGAGAAGAGAGGGGAAGGAATGAAATTTAGGGATGTTTGCTGCCTTGAGTTACTTATAAAGTAATAAAGGTGGGATAAAAATCTAATAAACAAACTGATTTTCACATGTCAGATCGAATGAATCAGCTAAATCTCTCAATAAGGCAAACAGATATGGAAACGTTCCACAGCATGAAGGTGTTATGAACAGTAAGGAAAAACAGACATCTCTAAAGATGATTGTGATGTGGACTTAAAAAAAAAAAAAAACCAGCCCCAGCCCAATTGCATTATGCTTACAAAATTGTCAATGACAACTATGATTGTTTTCTGGAAAGTTTAGAGGAATCCCATGAGACCTATTTCTTTGTCATCCAGTTCTCAAAATAGAGATCTATGTTACAGGAATTCCTGACTGTTTTTAAAAGGTCAGCCTTTTTTGTACATTCCATTTGAAAAGAAACTGGCCTCATAAAATTACAGTGGTTGGGTTTGCTCTTTTATAGCAATTCCCCTTTTAAAAAAAATAGACATCCCTGGGAAAGTTGCAAATAATTTGCCCATTCCCGAAGAAAAAATGGAATAAACTTTCCTGTTTTGAGGGGAGGGAATGAATAGTGCATCTTTTAGATAAAAGCTCTGCCGGTAAATAGTAAAGACTCCTTTGGACTGAATTTGGAAACATCCATGCAGTATTCCTGGCAAAAGTACAGAAGTGGTTTTTCATCACCTTAGTCCTTTTTTTTTTTTTTAACTTTCCATGTAGTTCATAGTCCTGGAACTTTCTGCGATGCAGGCCTAGAAACTAGGAAACAGTGATCCAAAGGTGCTTTTAAAAAAGGCAACTGGAGAACCGAGGTGGCGCAGTGATTAGAGTGCAGCACTGCAGGCTACTTCAGCTGACTGCAGTTCTGCAGTTCGGCTGTTCAAATCTCACCGGCTCAGGGTTGACTCAGCCTTCCATCCTTCCGAGGTGGGTAAAATGAGGACCCGGATTGTTGTTGGGGGCAATATGCTGACTCTGTAAATCGCTTAGAGAGGGCTGACAGCCCTATGAAGCGGTATATAAGTCTAACAGCTATTGCTATTGCTTTGTTTTTGCTTGAAGATGTTTCACTTCACATTTAAGAAGTTTCTTCAGTTCTGACTCAGAAGCTTTTTTGGATGAGAAGCAAAATGTCTTCAACCAAAAACCAAGGAAGTTCAGTTGACTTTTGAAAAAGCACCTTTGGGACAACCATGACCTGTATCAGAAGCAGGTTGCTAATTTTTTTACTACCGGTTCGGGTGCGTTCCCACGCATACTCGTGTGTGCGCACAATGCTTCTGTGCATGTGCAGAAGCATCTGGGTGGGTGGGCTGAGCCTCCTGCCACTGCGA
This sequence comes from Thamnophis sirtalis, assembly GCF_051295495.1. Classification (NCBI taxonomy): domain Eukaryota; kingdom Metazoa; phylum Chordata; class Lepidosauria; order Squamata; family Natricidae; genus Thamnophis; species Thamnophis sirtalis. Next base: position 86,369,589 of record NW_028261381.1, read on the forward strand.
CTCTGGGTCGCCTGATCCAGGCCGAACTGGCAGCAATCCCACCTCTTACCTGGTTGACTGAAACTCTCCATAGACAGGAGGCGGTGAGTTCTATTCCCATCTTAGACATGGAAAAACTAGCTGGATGACTTTGGGTCACTGGCTCTCTCTCAGATCAACTCACCTCACGGGGTTGTTGTTGTGGGGAAAATGGGAAGAGGAAGGAGTATTAGGTAAGCCTGTTGCCTTGCATAATAATAAAGGTAGTCTCAAAGACTAGTTAAACAACTAAAACGAATAAACCTCCTGGTGTTCTGTCATTTAAGTGGTACTGATCAGATTGATGTTCAATTTCCATACAGAGAAATGTTAGTTTTTTTAAAATGCCTTTGAGTCAATTTTTGACTCCTGAAAACTGCTTTAGCTTTCGATTGCTTTACAGACCCATGAAGGTAAAAAAAAAGCAAGGTTTAGTCACAAAACTACTTTTTTCATTACTGCTGTAACTATGAATGGTGCTAAATAAGGTAGTTGCTAAATGAGGACTACCAGCAGTCCCTTTCATTTTGTTTTATTTTAATCAGTTACCAATCTATAAAAGGATAGAGTTTCTTGTTCCATGAATACTAACTCTAATCCCACACACTTACTACTTTACCATTGTAGTACAGTCTCTTTTATTAAACTCTCTATAACAGAGCCTTACAACAGTTCTGTAGTAAGAATATTTACGTTGTGTTGATTAAAACAATGTGCCTAAATTTCACATTCACTGTGAGGATTTTTTATACATATCAAATCAATTTTAGAGAGTAGAGCTACAGTTATTTAGCCCAGGTTCACCTATATTGGTCTGTTTGCTTAAAGGTTTCTCTTCCTGTAAATCAAGCAAAAGGCAAGTGAGACTATTAGTAGCATACACATTCAGTGCCTATTAGCCACATTGGCTACATGCTTAAGTAGCTACATTAAGTAGCTATCAGTACCCTTGCTCTCAACTTATGCTTCTAGATTTTTTTTCAGGATGTTTTATTTCACCATGTTGGAGAACAAAAGGTTCTTGAAAGGACACAACTATCATCTTATTCATCAGAAATCTTCTTCTTTTATGTAATCTGAAATTAGAACTTTAAGAAAAAAAGGAGAATCATTAGACACAAAAGACTTGGGGTCCCATTGGCAAGAAAACCTTTTTTGTGCTCATATGAGTAGAATTCAGGAAAGTAACGAACTCAGGGCTGACACCATTTTTCTTGATTTAATATATAAGTGGATAGCTCTTCTGATGTAATCATCTCAAACACATTATTTATTTACCCATTGCTTATTTATATTTATATGCCATCCAACTCATGATCCACTCTGGGCAGCTTGTCAAATTACCACTTTGACAATCTATTAGAAAATGTAATAACATACCACTACATGAAAATATAATAGGACATACATTAAAAGATGGATAGAATGGAAGGACAAGGGGAAGGCATGGGTGAAGAGACATGTCTTTGATAGACGTTTATCCAAGAACTTTCCAGAGAAGCCTATGACCGAACTTAAGGTGCTGTTCTATAATTCACAACATAACTGTTTCCCAAAAACGTCTAGAACTTTACTGACACTATCTTCTTGAGTACCTTGTTTTGAAAAGATGTATATTCGAGTCTAGTTAGGGCCAAGAAGAGCTTTAAAGAATTGGTCCTCCTTTAGAGTTTGAGTCACTTGATCACTTGGCTAGCTTGGATAAATATGGGCAAAGTGAGAGCCTATGGTAGGCCAGACTTTGATATGCTATGTCATATCAAAAATAGAAAGCAATTGCATACAAGTAGGTCAAACAACATTCGTCTTCTAACTAACATGGAAGTTTAACGTGACAGGCAACATTGGGTTTTACAGGAAAAGTAGTAACAAGTCCTAGTATATTTAAAAGAATCATAGATGATAGTTATGGTTCGTTCAATTCTTATTGCAAGGATGGATCAAATTTTAATTTCATTATTCTAGCCAGTGATTGATATCACAAAGTCACATTGACAAGAACAGGCAATTCAAGTTAGCTGGGTGAGAAGAAAAACACATTTCTTCAATAAGACCATTTTCTGTATAATTCATTCACAGCAAGGGGGAAAAACACTTTGCTGATCAATCCTGCAACAGTGAATTTTCCACTCCTTCCCCAAAATTTCAAGAAAAAAACATATGTGTAGAACTATACTAGTTTGAAACTTATTGGCAAACATTTTAAACTTAAAACACAGCTGTTGTTTCTTTTTTGCTTGCCTCTAGTGTTATACAACCTCATTTCCAAAAGGTTTAGCTCACTGTGGATATAATCAGTTGATATAACAAAATCCTTCTGATTTTGGTCTAGTTACATAAATTTTCAGAGGTAAAATTCAACCATCAATTAATCCTAATTCTAATCCTAACCCTAACCCACAGGACAACTGAAATAAAATAATGTAATTGATTGGCACATAAAACTCACTAGCAGGTAAAGAGAAAAGAGCCTGAAGCTCTTTTCATAACACCCGAAGCATTTTCATTGTTCTCTTGAATTCTTACATATGCCTATTTAATGGCTTTTAAAAATAGTAATACTCTCCACAAAAATGAAGGGTAAACCAGATCTTTATTATGTCACCCTAGAGCCATCACTGAGTGTCTTCAGGGTTTCCACAGTCAGGCTGGATGGTGTTGTGGGAAAGGGAAGGGGAAGTAGAGATAGCTAGGGGAATATGTAGTCAAAATAACGTTCTTTCTTCTGGGAACCAAGGACACTCTCATCAGCAGGGGCATGGATGGGAGGCATCCGGGATGGAGAAAGAGGCCTGATTGGGGTATGTGATGGTTGTGTGTGATGAGGGAAAGAACTTTGAACTGGATGAGGAAAACCTGGGGAACTTCAGATTTGGGTTTTCACTAGCTAGGCCAATATGACATGCTTAATGAATCTGTACTTTGAGGAAGTCTGCCTTGGAGTTTTGATTTCATATGGGCTGTTACTTGGAACCCTGACATATTTTGCACAATGATTTCAGTAGGAATTCCATAGAAAGCATGCTCTTAAATGGCAATCCTAACCACCTAATTTTGGAAATGTACCTACTGAATAGTTCTTAGTTCATCTTCTCCAAACCTGTGGCTTCAAAACATCAAAGGCCTCGCCTCTCCTAATCCCCAGTCAGTGGTGAGAGCGGGGACGCTGTATTTAGATAAAAGCATCACCATGAATGGTTCCTTTGCTGTCAGATCTTCAAATACAGAAAATTAACTCTTTTTTTAAAAATAACATGGGATAACCTTGGAAACAACTGTAATGAAATCAGAGTTGTTAATCATCAGTTACATTGGCATGAAGCCATTATGTGGTGTCTAGCTAGGCGGCCTCTTTTTATTGTTCCTTTTAATGTATAGACACTTTGAGAAAGATTCAGGTTTACATCAGGAAGTAAAGAACTTCAGTCTCCTGAGAAATTGGAAAGGAATCAGGCTTGGCTAAATGTGAAAAAAAAAATTACTAATGCCTGGTTAAAAGCTTTACAGCTGAATTAATGAGTAACCTGCACTTTAATGAGCGAGTTGGTGCTCTCCTACTGTGTTACAGTTTTTCTTTAGCTACTATAAAGGTCTCCACGCTGTTTTAACATAGCTACAGCTTGAACATGCCAGTGGCTTTAGGGCATCTCCTTCTACTTATATTTGGAACAGTCTATCTTCAAAAAACAAGCTGTCCATCAATGGCTCTTCAACAAGGTATGGTTCCATTTCCATCTTTATTACTAATCATTTTCAGAAGGTTAAAAATAGTGATGTTTATATTGGGCCAAGGAAATATTATGTTTACATATCTCAATGACTTTATTTATTAGCTATTCTTTCTTATTTCTGCTGTAGCCCAAAGTAGGGAAAAGATAGATTCATACAACTGTTCACAAAGTCAGATATTTTCTTTATTAGCCCTGTTAGCCATAAGATGACCAATTGGTAGCAGAACTGCGATTGGGTTGAGAGCTTGTCTTTCAGTTCATATGGGAAATTCTTGTGGCAGCTATTTCAGATGACTTTGGACAAAACACAACAACCCCTATTATTTTCATAGTGGTTCTATTCCTTATTATACATATTTTTACTCAAAAGACACTTATGTGCTATAATAGCTAAGGTGCTGGACTAGGACTGTGAAATGAGTTTTTATAATATCCATGAACCATGGAATTTCACTGCATGATTTTGGACCGTGTACTCTTCTCAGCTTTTGCCAAAGGGTGGTTATTGTGGAAGAACAAAAAAGGAGAAAGGGCTGCAATGTATACTATCTTTTGCCTTTGGAAGAAAGGTAGAATACACATCTAACCAATAAAAGAATATGCTGTAGACCTTGTATGATGAGTGGCAGTGACACATCACCTTAAAAACTAACTTTGAGGTATGGGTTTTTGTAGATGAGACAATATTTCATTATGATTCTGGGAGCAGATCCTGATCGGACTATTATGCAAAAAATAATTTTATATATGAAGATGCAGAAGGTTATCTCCAGTTGTGTCAATCTGGAAAGCTCCTTAATTCTATCAGACAATTTGATACATGGAAAACAGAGGAAAGCAATTTGGTTGATTTCTTTTCCTTCAAAATCTGTTCAAAGGCTTGGAAGACATCGGACAATGTAGAATGACTTACCTTCCCTTTTTATTCATAAATTCCTCTTCTGGAACAAAAAACAGTTCTTAATCAAGTGGACATAACTGGACAGAAATTTACTTTGCATTTTGATTACTCATGAATCAGTTTATTCTGAAGATTCAGGGGACACAAAAACATACAGTGAACTGATAGCTAAAATACTCAATTAATATAAAATAAATAAAATTCGTAATTATATCATATTTTACCCTTAGAAGGCTTATCCACATGGTGATATTTCACTGCTATATTATCTGAGGATATAACATCTTGAACAGAATGTTAAATTTGTTAATAAATATAAATATGTCCATGTGGATAATAAAGACTTGACATTCAATATGATAATAAGTCTGATCTTTGTGATTGTTTTGTACTTGGCTTGCATAAACTGAATTTCAACTTAAGTCACTTGCGTTTAGAATTGAGCACTTATAGATACTACTTAATTGCTTTTAATAGCATAGTTTAACCTGATCTGCAGAATTCTAAAAAAATGAAGAAAATTCTTTCTGTTTCTGTTTATCAGAATCTTCCCCCTTGCATTAAGAATAATATGATTAAAAGTACACCTTAGTATTAAATAATATTTAGAAAACTTCAATAATTTGGGGACAATTTAATTTAGATATTAAATAAAGTAGATGAATAGAACCAAGGATTCCTGTTTTCTACATTGTCTCTTTTCTATGCTTTTCAGATTCAAGATGTGGGCAGAAAGTCCTTGGAAGCGATTCATGGGGCTTTTATAACCACTTTGCTCGGATTGTTGGTGGAAGCCAAGTACAACAAGGATCACATCCATGGCAGGTCAGTGTATTTCCTCCCACTCTTATCATACTGATAAGAAATTAGGTTATTGCATATCTTTGATTTTGCTTTTGTATCGATGCTTTTGCTGAACATCATGTTATGCTTTGCAAGAGCAATGGAGCAAATAATGAACAATGGCCATTCTTTTTTTTTTGGTCTTCAATATAACTTTGTCATTAATTCTGTTGTCTGTATCATGAGAAACTGAGATAGGCGTACTCATTTGGAAAATCCCATTTAAATCTCATAGGCAATGCCAAACAAGAGAACAATCAATTTGCTTTCCCCTCCACATTTTTTACTGGTCATCTGTGGTTACTTAAAGGAAAGACATTGTTCAGATATAATAAAAATAAAATCCTTTTTTAAGGATTTACAGTGGGAGTATAACTTTTCTTTCAGTTACCAACATTTTCCTCTCCCAAAATGAACTTCTAAGCTTCTGGCAACACCAAACAATGCAAAATACTACAGCTGTTCTGATTGGCAGATTGAGGCATTTTCACATGCATATATGATATGCTCTACTATAATCTGCCCCTTTGGATTTTTCCTCCCAAGTGTGCTACTGCAACTATTGTCATTCACTATAAACCTGAGGAAGGGAATGTGAAAAAAGATATGTTCAGTCATTACAATGATATCGATTTCATATGAAGAAAACGATTTAGATATTGATAGTATTAGGCCAATTTTGAGAGCATCTGAATATTCATGATTCTATTAATGTTATCAACGGTAATGGTAATGAAGATAGCTATTAATGTTAACTTCTGCTTCATATTATGTACAGCAGTGATTATTTTCATGAATGTATGACATTAATCTGGCATTGTTGACTTGTATTACATACCGTATTTTTCGGAGCATAAGACGCACACACCCCCCCCAGAGGGTGAAAATTTGGCTGTGTCTTATACACCGAATGTAGCCCCGCCCACCCACTGGCCCTCAGCCGCTGGTTTCTGCTTCCCAGTAATTTACCTTGCAGCAAATGGGGCTTGCAGAAGCAGCAATAGGTGAAACTGGCTATTTGTTGCTTTCTGCTTGCTGCAAGGAGGCAAATTTCTGGGAGACAGAGGCAGATTTTTTCCCTTCTAATCAGGCTAAACTGAATCAGGCTGTTTGCTGCAAGGAGGTAAATCAATAACTATAAGTGCCTACAGAATGTTCAAATTATTAGACTTATTTTTTAAAGACTGCTTTATTATTGTTCTAAACTACTTAACAAAATGAAAAAGCTTTTCAAAATAAATGCTTGATCTGAAGAGGCCCAGTGTTATTGTATCGTCTTTTAAATAGCAGAAAATAATGTATACTTCCAGAAAGCCACATCAATTTTAACAGCATCTGTACAATTATAGTCTGAAATGTAACACCACAAAGAGTGTGTATCTTCTGTACTGTTTGCTGCAAGGAAGCAAATTGCTGGGAGGCAGAGGCAGATTTTTCCCCCTTGTTCCCCTGCCCCCAAAGCTAGGTGCGTCTTATACTTGGGAGCGTCTTATACTCCAAAAAATATTATATTCATTGTACCCCCACTGTGTATTCTGCCTTCTACTGCTCTTTGTGTTATGAGGTGTTCATTTCCTAAAGTGGTATGTGCTCTCTGTGATACAGGTTTCCTTGAAAAGAGATAATCACCACTTCTGTGGAGGAACCCTTGTTTCCACTCAGTGGGTAATCACAGCAGCTCACTGTGTTGTAAGCAGGTACAAGCAGGCAATTCAACTGGAATATTTCATTTTTTTTCCTTTTTAATAAATGTACGGACATTTTTAAAATTCTATTTTCACTTTGTCATTATGGTATATATTAATGAGGACAAAAATTAATTTCAACAGCTGTAGAATCAGGCTGCAGCATAATAAAATTGAAGGGGTCTGAGTACTTTCTGAATGCACTGTAGATATAGATAGACAAAATCTCTGCCTAAAATAAGATTAGTTAGCTAGTTAGTTTTGAGAAACCAATCTTCAGTTTTTACCAGTTATAACTCTCCACTGTATTGCAGATCACTGCTCCGTTTGCTGACCGTCACTGCTGGAGAACATGATTTGAGTTTGAAAGATGAGGAAGAGCAGACCCTCCACGTCAAAAACATAATTAAGCACCCCAAATTTAACAGGAAGAAACCAATGGATTATGATATTGCTCTTCTAAAAATGGATGGTCACTTCAAATATGGTAATATCCTAATTTTAGATGATCCTCATGTCTACACATGTGTGCATTTGCATGTGTGCATATCTGAGCCATCAGATAAAAAATGTGGTATTCAAAGGAAAATAATTTACTGTACAATCTAATTGAGAGGAGATCAATCCTGACTGCTCTTCAGAAGGCCAGATCCTGAAGATGAAACTCAAATACTTTGGCCACCTAATGAGAAGGAAGGATTCACTGGAGAAGAGCCTAATGTTGGGAAAGATTGACAGCAAAAGAAGAAGGGGACAACCAGAGAATAAAGTGGCTGGATGAAGCAGTGGGTGTGAGCTTAAATGGACTCTGGGGGATGGTAGAGGACAGGACGGCCTGGAGGAGCATTGTCCATGGGGTCACGATGGATCAGACATGACTTTGCAGCTAACAATAACAATCTAATACTACTCTCTATAGGAAGTTTAAGCACATAGTAGGTTGTATCAGCAATCAGTAGCCTTACATAGCTTGATTCCCAAGAAGTCTCATGATTACTTTCCACTAGCACAGTATGTACATTCTTTTTTTACTCTGCCTTCACCACCTACAGTGCAGCTATGAACAGAGCACTATGTTAATTGCTTTCTGGGCAAGGAAAGATGTGGATGATTTACAGGCAAAAGATTAAGTGTGGGTGATGAGAAGATGCATCCTGAGAGGAAGTTAAGGCCCTAGTTGTCCACCCAAAAGCTTGTGCCTGATTTGTTTATCATTAGATGATCATACAAAATCATGAACTTTTACACAACTCCAACGGGGGATGGAAAGAACACAACAGATTAAAAAATGGGGGTGTAACAGTTAAGAAACAGAGAGACATCTAATATTGAATTTTATTTTGGTGTTCATTTTGGAAGAGAATTGTGTTTCCATTTCATAGTGTGTATCATTATATTTGATACTTATTCTTTAACTTTTGTAGAAATCACTTTCTATACTGGGTCTCTTGATACCTATCAAGGAGTAGGAAATTGTCATTGAGACATGAGCCATATTAACATTATTCATTCAATAATGTGTAATCAGAACTTTGATCTTTTTTAATGCTAGGTGCAGCAGTGTGGCCAGTATGCCTTCCTGGCCCACGTGAAAAGTTTGACCCGGGATATATATGTGTCACCTGTGGTTGGGGTCGTTTAAGAGAAAGTAAGGAATTGATGATACATATTTGAGCACATTTCATGCTTCAAAGGGAGCTATTATTAAATAACTGATAGCACACATACATAAATCTACATTATTAAATGTAGATTTATGTGTGTGTGCTATCAGCTCTCTCTTCCCCCCTTTGCCTCCATCCCCATGGGAAGCCAAGGTGGGAGGCAAACAATGAAAATCAATAATGCTAAAATGAAAGCAAAGAGGCAATGACAATAAATGCAGTTAAGACGTTTTTTGGGGGGTGTTTTCTCTCTATGCTCAATACTATTTTCAGTCCCAAAATAAATTCAGCTTTGGTTCTAGTGCATTCTAAGGTTAAATTTCCATGGATATAAATAAATATTAGATATTGTGGTAGAGATACTCAGAAACATCTGCTTATTACTCTGTTGCTTAATTTATGAAAATAATTGCATGATAGTGTGTATCCAATGATGTTCAATGATGTCACATATTTCAGCATTCAGTTCTCCTTCCATCTAGGGCTAGAAATTCTGCTTTCAATGGTGATCCCATTTAACACATAGTTAAAAAACTGTTGGCTTCACATTGAAGTCTTTCACCATTTCAACTCATGCTTGAATGTTTTGTGGAGGGAAAAAATGGCACAATACACATGAAATACTCTGAGGGCTAATGGTCCAGTCTCTGGAACACTAGTTTAAAAAAAAGGATCAGGCAGTAAACAAAGATCTTGGCTTGAGGCCCCTGGCACCTATGGAAAATCCTGAGCTTGATGGAATATGACAACTTGTGATGCAACTGCTATGCAACTTCCTAAGGGTTTTTTTTTCCAGATGGGATCCTCCCTGACATTCTGCATGAAGTCCGATTGCCCATCTTAGACCAGACTCAATGTTCTAGAATCTTGACAACTCTAAGGAGGCCTATTAAGAGTCACACTATATTGTGTGCTGGATTTCCAGACGGAGGAAAAGATGCTTGCCAGGTTGGTTGATTATATCAGTAGGTTTATTAAGGAGAATGCAGTGGTGGTGGTGATGATTATGATGAGGATGGTATTGGTAGTAATAACATTGTTGAGGATGATGATGATGATGATGATGATGATGATGATGATGAAGAAGAAGAAGAAGAAGAAGAAGAAGAAGAAGAAGAAGAAGAAGAAGAAGAAGAAGAAGAAGAAGAAGAAGAAGAAGAAGAAGAAGAAACACAGTACTGTAGTAAAATACTGTGGTAAAAACTAGTAGTTTTAGGTCCATTTTGGGACTTTTAGAAAAATTCCAAAGGAAACTTTTAGGAGGAAAAGCCATGGCTCATTAATAAAAGATTTCAGGTCCATTCCCAGGTGGAAATTCAAAGCAAGGCTGTTTGATTAGCCATTGAAGAATACATTTTCTAGCCTTGAGCTAGAAAAAGCAGATACCTGACTTGGTAGAATGTAGCATTTAAAATTGGTAAGGAATGTGAATAAGCACAATCTATTTTAGTCTTTGCAGGTGGACAGTCATTCTGGTGTATTGTAGTGGAAATGATAATAATGCTTCAATGACTCAGCTTTTTTCAGTTTCACAGGGAGATAATCTCTTGATTGTAGCTATTGTAGCCAGTCATTTTCAGCCTTTCTGCCTTCTGGGAATAGTGGGAACCATTGAATAATACTTTTACATGTACTATCAAAGCCCAAAACAAGATAAAAGATTTTGGGAAATAATTTATGATGCTCCACCTTTATTCAGAGATCAACATTTATGCTCATAATAATAACTTTGTCAGCCTATTTAAAATTTCTAGATGTGCCATAACATATTGACAACTTACAGGATGAAGAGTGTCCAGAACAAATATAAATTACAGTTTCAAAGTACAGACAGTCCTTGACTTACAACAGTTTATTTAGTCATCATTCAAAATTATAACGGCACGGAAAAATGTGAAAGATGACTTTTCCCCCAGTTACAACCTTTGCAGCATCCCCACGATCAAATAATCAAAATTCAGATGCTTGGTAACTGGTTCATATTTAGGAACATTGCTTGTCCCATGGTCATAGAATCACCTTTTGTGACCTTCTGACAAGCAAAGTCATGAGGCAGGCAGATTCACTTAACAACCAGGTTACTCACTTATCAACTGCAGCAATTCACTTAATAACTGTGGCAAGAAACATTGTAAAATGGAGTAAAACTCACTTAACAAATTTCCCACTTAACAACAGAACTGTTGGCTCAATTGTAGTAGTACGTTGAGGACAATCTTTACTGAAATTCAGATTTCCATAGGCCAAGCTAGAGGGAGGTTTGTAGCTGGGATGTTGATAGAACTCAAAATCAATGGTGGCCAGTAGTAGATTCATGCATAGAACAGGGATGCAATATGCATTTTTAATGAATAGAGAAGCATCCTTGAACAATTAAGAGAGAATAGGTTCCTCACAGTCATAGCTCTATGTATTGGCCATATCTACACATTTCTAAAAAACCAAATTTCAAAACAGCTCACTCCTATCCTTACAGGACATATTATTCAAGCAGTAGGATCCAATAGTTTAGCTATTCTTCTTTAATCCACAGTCCTGCAATTTTTATTGCAAACTTAGCGAAGGCATCAAAAAGGCATCTATTCACTGATAAAGACCAACCAATTATATTTTTCTCACCTCAACTGGATCTCACATGGATTCTTCTCCCTTGCCAGGGTCAACTTTTCGGTGAAGTCTTTCAGACATTAAGTCCTGCCATAATTTATTCCCTAGGAAACTCTGCCTGTTTTATGAAACTTTATCACATGGCCTGGCTGGAATGAGCTGTCCCACCAGTTTGCAAAAAAGAGAATATGCATAAGATCCAATAACTAAAGAACTTCATGAGTTGTTTCTCCTTTTGGAATAAAAAAAATGTTTCTCCTGCAGGGGGATTCTGGAGGCTCACTTGTGTGCCAACGTGAGCATGGTTCTTGGACCCTCATTGGAGTGACTTCATGGGGCATAGGATGTGCTCGAAGCTGGATTTATAATCTGCAAAGGAAGTATGAGAAAAGAGGAACTCCAGGAGTTTTTACTGATCTGACCAAGGTGCTCCCTTGGATTCAGCAGCACATAGGTGCAGGTAAGAACAAAATATCACCAATACTGTGATTTATCTCATTATTAACATCAATTAGCATTCCATTGATAATAGTATTTTACCTGTTTAGAATTTATGACTGTAGAAACTTACTCCCCTTGCAAAACTCCCCCCTCCCCACAAAACAAAAACACCTATGTTTAGCCAATTTTTTATGTCTGTCTTTTGAGGGAATCTTTCTCATCCCTTGTCAGCCTTGTGGGGTTAACCAGATAGGAATCACAACCAGATGAGCTAATTCTACTTTATTTTAAAGCTACAATGACAGAATCTTGCAAATATGAGAAAATACAAAACTCCTTGCCCCTGTCTCCTTTTGAGCCTAAGAAACTAGGGAGGGTCTCTTCTGAGCCTCTCGTCCATCCCCTATGTAGTTGGAGGCAGGGATCGGCTGCTGGTGATCCTCTAGCTAGGATTCTGCCCAGTTCGGCAAATTCCCAAATGCCGCCCCTGGCTGGCTCTGACCCCAGCCATGCCCCTCCCACCCCTCCCAGGAGTCTCCATGGGGCCTGTTCATCATGCCAGGTAAGTGCAGGGTGCACACGGAGGCTTGAGGACAGGGGGAAAAGAGCCTACCGGAAGTTTCAGAAATCTGGAAACGCACCTGTTTCAGGCCTCTGGAGGACCTCTGGAGCCCAGGGGAAACAATTTTCGCCCTCCCGGAGGCTTGAGGGAAACCTCCAGAGCCTGGGGAAAGCAAAAAATGCACTCCCACTCCCACTGTGGTGCAGGAGGCCAACTAGGCCACACCCACCATGACCACACCCACCCAGCAACAGGGCAGCAAACCTGTTGCTGCATTTTTTGAAGCCTACTCCTGATTGCAGGTCATGCTGTCTCTTATCTAACCCTTGCCTTGGGAGTGTCTGCTGACTCATTCTCCAAAGGTTTTCTCATATACCATCACATTACTTGACAAAAATGTTGAAAGTTGGTGCCTAGCTCTGTTGTGTTATTATTTTATGTTATGTTTTATGCTTACTGGGTTATAATGTCAGGCTACATCTGGTTTTACATGAACAAAGTCTGCTTCAGAAACCATGTTTTTCTTTGTTCTGCCTTCTCTGCTTTAGTCAGATTTGTACCAGAAGGTGGCGGGCTTTCTTTCATCACATTAGACCAGATTTGGAGGAATGTTTATTGAGAGGAGAAAGATTTGTCTTGATGAAGGGTAATTAGAAGGCCCATGGCTTTCCAAAAGTCACTGAATTACAACCTTCAGCAGCTCCAACAATTATAACTGTTGACATTTGTAGTTCAGTAACATGTAGAAAGCCATGAGTTCCCTACTTGTGCATTAGTGAATGCCATTCCGTTGGTATGCACTGGCAAAATTGGCAATATTCATTCAAATGCAAGGACATTGGGTGAGAAAAAGAAGTCAGAATGACACTGGATGTGGTCAGAGGTTGGTATTCAGCAGGTTCTGACCCATTCTGGAGAACCGGTAGCAAAAATTTTGAGTAGTTCGGAATATCGGTAAATACCACCTCTAACTGGCCCTGCCCCCATCTATTCTCTGCCTCCCGAGTCCCAGCTGATCGGGAGGGAATGGGAATTTTGCAGTAACCGTCCCCTGGAGTGGGCAGGGAATAGAGATTTTACAGCCATGCCCACAGAACTGGTAGTAAAAATTTTGAATCCCACCACCGGATGTGGTATATATGTAACATTTTTTCATTTTGTTTTATTATACAGCAAATAAGCAAATACAGTTTATGTACATGAAATGGTCCCAAGCTTGTTCTCCTAATCTCTTTGTTTTAAGAGGCTAGTTACGCATTATGGGAAGATAATGTGGGAGGCTCTTTGTTGTAGTGATGGAAGGCGACTTTTGCACTACACTGTTACAAATGTCATTGGCTTTATTTTATAGCAATAATCAATGTTCAGCTTCAAACTCTTCCTGGCTAATAGTTCTAGTTCAGTCAAATTCCAATTTGGACTGGAATTTCAGTCTCTAAAGAATGCAATCATTAAGCAAGTCATCATGTGACCAGACCTAATTTTATTACATTTTTTCCACAGCCATTAAGCAAGTCAACAAGTCATTAAGTGAATCATGTGGTTGTTAAGTGAATCATATGATTGTTAAGCGGATTTTATGGTCGTAAAGTGAATTTGGCTTCCCCAATTGACAGTAACTGACTGGGAAGATCACAAATCACAGTCATATAATGGCAGGTTGTAAATCACTTTTTCCTGAACTATCTTTAAGCGAATGGTTGTAAGTCAAGCTTTGCCTGTATATACATTTTTTTTAACAGAAAGACAGAGATTTGGACCCAAAGAAATCTACATTTTGCTGCTGCAAATTCACTGTGATATTTTTGATGCTTTATAAAAGTTTGTAACTAATCTATTTCATTCATTCCTTTTAAATAGATGTCAAAATGAAAAGTTCTGTAGGTGAGTATAAAGTTTTTAAAAGATCTTTTTAAATTTGAATATTTTTTAATAACATTAATGTTTTATGCTCCACTCTGTGCTTACATTCTCACCAGTGCAAAATTAAAATGTGAAAAATGGATTTTTAAAAATATTTACATAGTTTCTCAATTCAATAGGTTTTTTTAAGTAACTGATATTCCTTTTCCTTAATACTGAATGTAATTGGAAAAAAAGTTGGTATATTTAGGTAACATTTAAATAAGCAGTTCTTGAAATAAGATAGGAAGAACAAGGATGAACTTTAAGAATGTCCGTGGCTATTCTTGATTTTTACTTTTAGTTTTACTAGCTGCTCACTGTTGCTGATTAATTCGCAAATACCTTGTACAGCATCATTTGGTAAGGAATTTCAGTGGATAAACTTTGCTATCCCTTGAAATTAATGTTAAGAACTGGCTTTATCTCTGAACTCATGTCTTCACTGCCTTTATAGGTTGGTTAGTGAAATAATCTTTAAATATGGGAGCTATGCTGGCTTTTTTGGACTCCAGAACTCCTTTTAAGCTATGGGCCAAAAGGAACATGAAATGAAACAAGTCCTTAATTACTGGAGCTAAGCGGCTTTCCTCCTCTAATTCTACAAAATTGAATTTTACCCAAAGCATGATTACATTTTTATTTTTCGTTATCCCATTTGACAAGCATTGTATTAGGGCATCCCAGGTGACAAACTGTCTCTTGTCTTGTCTCTCGCAATTGGCCAAGAGTAATATGGAAGAGTTGTAGTTGTGTAACACGACATATCTTTCCTGTAAAGGCTGAGTTCCTGCAAAGGTTCTCCAAACTTTTTTGAAAGTCCTGGAAACCTGCAAAAGCTTCTGTGTGAGCATTTTTGGATCTCTCCCATAGAAGCTTTAAATTCACACAGTCACTTTCTTATCTTACGTAATATAGAAAATTTACTCCTTGTTTGCAACATGGTATTTTTCCACCCGGTAAGATTTTAATGTCAAAATAAAATAAAGCAAAAGCTGTTTTCTCTGGACTTCTATGCTGTTACTTTATTCTTGAGGAAGTAAGAATACAAAATAAGCACAAGCTTAAAGTGCCTAAGTAAGAAAAAGTGAGGAATATAATCTATCAGAAGTGCTGGATGTCAATTTTCAAATTTCAAAATTCCTAGCAATGATTATGCTGGCTAGAGATTTTAGAATTTGAACTCTTGAGGACTGCAATAAAAATAAAAAATGAATAAGTATTCAGTTTAATTGGAGAGTTCCATCATAACATATTATATATTCACAATACAGCATCGTGTAACATTCAAGATGGCGCACTTTCTGGCAGTGAAGGAAAATTGGTTTTTCCTGAATTCCCAAAGCCTTTTTATCAGGATAATCAGTAAGTAGTTAAACTACACATCTGTATTTATTTGCCATTTTCTAGGCTCAATTACCCTGTATTATTACATACAGAGACCTTCTCAATTCATACCATATTGTAGTGTGAAAAATGGTCATAAGCAGACGTGAAATCCAGCAGGTTCTGATAAGTTCTGGAGAACTGGTAGCGGAAATTTGAATAGTTCAGAGAACCAGCAAATGCCACCTCTGTCTGTCCCCAGAGTGGGGTGGGAATGGAGATTTTGCAGTATCCTTCCCCTGCCATGCCCACAAAGCCACACCCACCAAGCCACACCCACAGAACCGGTAGTAAAAAAAAATTGAATTTCACCACTGGTCATAAGTCACGTTTTTCAGTGTAACTTCGAACAGTCCCTAACCAAATAGTTGTAAGTCAAGGATTACCCGTACATCTAATTAGAATTCTTAATTATGTAAACCCCAACAGAGTGATCACATTCAGAAGATTAAAAGTATGATTTCATTAATACAATATATTAAGGGCATTTTCTCATGGCCATATTAATCTTCATTCTTTTTATCTTTAATTTGGCAAAAACAATAAAAAACCGTGCCAGAATAATTTCTGGTGCCTGAAACCCTAGCCATATTCTCCCTTAGAACCTGCTACAGGAGATCGGTACTGTCCTTATAGATTTAATGCAGGATAAGTTACATAAGTAAAATGAATAATGGATTCCCATAGTTTCACTTCTCCAACTGAGCACCAATGGAAAGAGGAAAAACTTCTAGTGGGAAAAACTTCTGACAACTGTTCTTCATAATCTGGAATGGTGCTGGAGTTGAGGAGAAAATGAGTTTTGAAAGATAGGGGAAAAATTGTTCACATTTGCTATGTCTTTATGCAAGTCTTTTGCATGGATTCATTCAAAGGGACCCAACTACCAATTAATTGCCAAAGTTTTTTGAGAACCTAAAGGTATCTCATTTTGAAATGGTTAGTGTGGTATCTTCTGGCTATGGTGAGCAAGATGAGAGGATGAACTCTAAACTTTAATGTGCTTTACTGGTATTATATGAACTGAATATTATGATTTGTAAATAATGGGCTTGAGTTTATGCAAACTATGCTGATTGTAATTTATCAGCTAAGCTTTGGCTAAGCAAATGTGGCTTAATGTGATATGTAATGTTTGTGTAGTGGGCTATTCAGTAAATAAAGCAAGCAACGAACCTTCTTTTAAAAATGTATTATGTGGCTATGACTTCTGTATATCTCTGATAGCACTAGACATTCATCTTTATGCATGTTCCATAACATTCACTTTATATTTTATTAGTCTGTGAAATTCTTCTTAGGCTGTTTGAATTAAGTTTTTTCACAGGGAAATCTAAAATCTCACTGGGTTTTGTTAGAGATCTAAAATTATTATTATGTGTGCATGTGGCAGTGGTGGGTTTCAAATTTTTTTAGAACCTCTTCTATAGGTGTGGCCTGCTTTGTGGGAGTTGCTTGTTGGCCATTTGAACGGATAGAAGTTGCTTGCCAGCCATGTTACCGAGTGGGAGTGGCTTGGCAGTCATGTGACTGGGTGGGCATGGCCAACTTGTAAAATGTGGTGAAACTCACTTAACAATGCTCTTGCTTAGCAACCAAAATGTTGGCTCAGAAACTCTGGCATTTGACGCACACAAGTCTTAAAACTGCCAAGTTACAAGACCCTTACATCCCTAACCCTTTTAAAAAAAAACCAGGGGTGTTCAAACTTGACAGCTTTAAGATTTGTTGACTTCAACTCCCAGAATTCCTCCTCCAATCATGTTGGCTCAGGAACTCTGGCATTGAAGCACGCAAGTCTTAAAGCTGTCAAGTTACATGACCCTTGCACCCCTAACCCTTAAAAAAAAACCATGGGTATTCAAACTTGACAACTTTAAGACTTGTGGACTTCAAATCCCAGAATTCCTCCTCTCTCTCTTCATCTTGATGATGTGCAGAAGGGTCGGGGGGGGGAGCTGGAACCGGTTCTAAACGGCACTGTAGATTTGTGGAACCTCTTCTATAGAAGAAGTTAGAACTGGCAGGAACCCACCCCTGGCATGGGGGGAGCATTATGTGCATTTAACTGGATTTTAATATAATATGCATGGGAGGGTGGAAGAAACACAATTTTGTTTTATCTATGATTTTGTGCATCCATGCTTAATTAATAGTTTAATTTTCAACTAGAAATCACTCCATGTTTTCTCAATTTAGGCTCTGCATTTGGACTTTATCTGTTCCAGAAGGGAGGCATATAGTGTTGAATTTTTCTCACTTTGATGTGGAACCAGATGCATTCTGTGACTATGATTCTTTGTCAGTTATTTCTATGGATGATAGACTCATTGGTAAGTTTCTTCTTCAAAATGTATTGCCACAAACTGCCTTCTAATTAAAAACAGAAGTTTCTGCTATTGTTGACATTTCTTTGACAATCAAAACAATCTCCTACTCAAAAGTCAGCATTACTTGACACTTTATTGAACTGAACAGCCACTTACTACCTGCAATTTATTTTTACAATCTATTTTTTAAATTAATGTCTGAAAGTTGCAAGGATGAATGTGCGACCCTAATAATAATAACCACCATGTCTATGAATATCACTATCTTCATTTCTACATTTTGCCTGTTAGGAAAATTGTGTGGAATGGACCTACCACTGCCTATTTTCATTGGTTCAAACAGCGTAAGATTGAAATTTGTCTCCGATAACAAGGAAGAAAGAACTGGATTTAGCATGACATACCGAGCTATTAAGCCAGATAGTTTTCTAGGTAAATATTAATGATCTTGATCAATCCATTGTGCATATTCAGATTATTCCTGATTTGAGATACTGCATAATCAATATAAGAATACATCATGAAGAACAGAATGGCATTTTGGAGACTCACCTACCCTGCATTCGTCTCTCTTTCCTTCCTTTTCAAGAGAGAAATGAGGTCTTTATGGTTCTGAACTTCTAAATGCCTGAACTGCCAAGTTCTTTGATGAATAACTTAAGCTATCACAAGGCTGGATGGAATTCAAATATGAATTGACTTTATATATACCGTGTTTCCCCGAAAATAAGACAGGATCTTATTTTCTTTTGACCTCCGAAATAAGCACTTGGCCTTATTTTTGGGAAGGTCTTATTATTTTTGAGGTGCAGGAGGCGGTGAGCGTGGTCATCTTATGGCTGCTGCTGTGTTGCAATATTTTGGAGAGGGCTTATTTTCAAGGGAGGGTTTATTTTAGCACATGCACTCAAAAGCCCAATTGGGTTTATTATCTGGGGAGGTCTTATTTTCAGGGAAACAGGGTAATAAGATGTTTACACTCAAGAACTGAGCAGTTTCTGATACAAATGAACCACATCAACTTTAGAACTGCCCACTCTCACAAAAGAGATACTACCACAAGCAACTCCAAACTATCTCTCAAATATATTCTTACACCATTTGTACTTACATTATTCCTTTGAAAAGTTTTCATTCATCATCTAAGTAATACTTCTTTCCCTCTAAATGGGATATTTCATAGTTTAATAGGACAATATAACCTTGTAAATGTTTGAAACAACTTATTTATTTTGAAGAAATTTTGGTTTCTTTTTAGATTCTGGCTGTGGATCTCTAGCAGTTCTCTTTGAAGAAGGAACAGTGCAAAGCATGCACTATCCAGAAGCATATAATAACCTGGCAGAATGCCAATGGATTGTTCATGCTCCAGTGAATCAAGTTGTTAAGGTATAAATCACATGCATAAAATATTTATTTCAATCATATTTGATTTGGTTCAAATGTTCGAAGTTGCTCTTTGCTACTTTTTCTGTTCGTGAATTTGATTTTATATATATAATTCTGTGTTTATAATATATTTTTTCTAATATGGAATCCAACATTTTTAGTATAGAGCCTGACTACCTTCAGATTGGCTTTTATCCTATGTCCCTGTCATTCTGATTATATCCCATAAATAAATGTTTTTATTTCAATCCTGATCGATGAAAGTTTAAAACTTTGGGCCACATGAGTATATTGCTATTCTCATTTTGAGATTTGCCAATATATTAAGTAGCAGTAAACTAAACTCTGGATCTTTTTTTGAATTAAAAATTTATAAAATGAAATTTTTAATATTTTAAGGATGTGAAACCTCATCTTCTGCATATTTCTTGGGAAGAGGGTGATAATATTGGTTTGTGCTTTGTTGAATGAAGTTTTTCTTAAGTGTTATGTTGGATCAATGGTTTAACTGTTTGGTAGCAGTAAGATCTGGAAGAATAAGAAAAGAAAAACATATTTATTTAAAAATCAAATTCCTTTGTTCTGGATGAATTTCAGTTCTTCCCTGTTTTTATTTTTCTGAAGCTTGCCTATGAACACTTTGAACTGGAAGACAATGAAGACTGCAGTTATGATTCAGTGACAGTCTATGAAAATGTTGGAAAGGATAAAGAAATAGGTCTGTTATATTCCTTTCTGAATTGTGGGTTGATTCAGTTCTAATGGTTCTTTGGTATGTGAACTAAATTAACTAAATTAAGAATGCTGGTATAGTTGATTGGCTTTTGTAGCTGCAAGATGCATTGTTTCCCATTTACCTTTGCTTGAGTTTTTCTACCATATTGGTGGTTATCTTTTATACATAATTTGAGTCCATCATCTGTACTACTGTAATAATAAATACTGTGGAACCTTATATGGCACTATTTTGTACATTATGAGATAATGCATGTGAAGTATCCTCTAGTAATATTATATCAAATATTATATATATCATATATTATATTATATCAGATAGTGTTAGTCTTGCACGTTAGTCTTAAATTTGGGGCCTGAAGAAATAAATTGGATAATGTGGCTGAAATAATTTATATGTATATGTACACATACACTATTATTATTTTTATTATTATACAATTGTATCACAGCGGCCAGTTGTTTTGCCAGATTTGGCATTGGTTACTAGTCGGGCCCCACTCAGGGGCCTAGGACATCATAACGTATTTTTGTAATATGCGTGCAGATCCACGCAGTGCGGCTTTTTGCATTTGACTGATGGTGATTTTGTCAATTTTTAACTGTTTTAAATGTAATTCCAGTGCTTTTGGAATAGCACCCAGTGTGCCAATTACCACTGGAATTACCACTCCTGGTTTGTGCCATAATCTTTGAATTTCGATTTTTAAGTCCTGGTATTTTGCGATTTTTTCATGCTCCTTCTCGGCGACCCTGCTATCACCTGGTATTGCGATGTCTATGATTGTGACCTTATTTTTCTCCACCAGTGTGATGTCTGGTGTATTATGCGCCAGTATTTTGTCCGTTTGTATACGGAAATCCCACAAGATCTTGACCATCTGATTTTCGGTGACTTTTTCAGGCTGATATTCCCACCAGTTTGTTGCTGTTTTAATATTATACTTTTTGCACAAATTCCAGTGGATCATTTGTACTACCAAATTGTGCCACAATTTATAATCAGTCTGCGTGATTTTTTTACAGCAGCTGAGTATGTGATCAACAGTTTCATCAGCTTCTTTGCAAAGTCTGCATTTGGCATCATCAGAGGATTTTTCGATTTTGGCCTTCATGGCATTTGTGCGGATAGCTTGTTCTTGCGAAGCCAGGATTAGTGACTCTGTTTCTTTCTTTAATGTACCTGTTGTTAACCATAACCAAGTTTGTTCACTGTCCACTTTATCTTTTATTTTTTCCAGAAATTGGCCATGGAGTGCTTTGTTCTGCCAACTCTCCATTCTTGATTTTATCACATGTTTTCTGTATTCTTGTTTCGTCTGTTGGGCCTTCAGTAGTTTTTTGTTCTTTACTTCAATTAATAGATGTTCTTGACTTTCTTTTAAATAATCAGCCAGTGCATGTTTTTCTTCTTCAACTGTTTGCTTCACTTGTAATAATCCTCTGCCACCTGATTTTCGGGGCAGGTATAATCTATCAGTATCACCACATGGATGTAAACTGTAGTGCATTGTCATTAGTTTCCTGGTTTTTCGGTCCAAAAGATCCAAATCAGCTTGTGTCCAGTTAACTATACCAGCTGTATATCTTATAACTGGTATTGCCCAGGTATTTATGGCCTTGATTGTATTTCCACCATTCAATTTAGATTTCAAAATTTTCCTAACTCTGTTGGTGTACTCTCGCCTGACAATAGTTTTTACTTCTCCATGCTTGATGTTATCCAACTGCAGAATGCCTAAGTATTTGTAGGCTTCATTTTCTTTGCATTTAATTAATTGGCCATTGGGCATTTCAATTCCCTCACATGCAGTGATTTTGCCCCTTTTTATGGATACAGTGGCACATTTTTCCATGCCAAACTGCATTGAAATATCGGTGCTGAATACTCGGACTGTGTTTGTCAATGATTGGATTTCTATTTCTGACTTTCCATAGAGTTTCAAATCATCCATATATAGTAAATGCGAAATTTTTTCAGCTTCTTTGGCTGTTTGGTAACCTAATTTCATTTTTTTAAGATTACTGATAGTGGGATCATTGCGATGATGAAGAGAAGAGGTGAAAGTGAATCACCCTGGAAAATTCCTTGCTTGATATTAAGCATTCCGTAGATCTCATTCCCTACCGCCAACTCAGTTCTCCATTGTTTCATCGCCTTTTCAGTAAAGGATGTAATATTTTTGCTAATGCCAGTTGTTTCTAAGCATTTTATGATCCAACTATGTGGCAGTGAGTCAAATGCCTTTTTGTAATCAATCCAGACCATATTCAAGTTTGTTTTTCTGTTCTTACAATTTTCTAATATCATTTTATCAATTAGAAGCTGATCTTTTGTGCCCCTGCTCCTTCTTTTGTTGCCTTTTTGCTCTACTGGCAAGATGTTGTTTGTTTCCAAATAATCCATCATGTTATCTGCAATAATGCCTGTGAGTAATTTGAAGGTTGTTGGCAAGCATGTTATTGGTCTGTAGTTTTCAGGTGTTGTTCCTTTAGTTGCATCTTTCTGAATCAAGTATGTTTTTCCAGTTGTCAACCATTCATCAATTTGGCCCTTTTGTAAAATTTCATTCAGTTGCCTGGCCAATATTGCATGTAAACTGGTCAGATATTTGAGCCAGAAACCATGTAATTGGTCCTTTCCAGGTGATGTCCAATTCTTTACCTTTTTAACTCGATTTTTGACCATCTCAGTTGTTATTTCTAATACTTGCATTTGTTTGTTGCCAATGCTTTTCTCAAAGTCATGTATCCACTTTGCTTCCTTGTTGTAGTCCTTTGCATTTTCCCACAATTCTTTCCAGAATTCAACTGTGGCCTGGTTTTTCACTTTTGGTGTCACCATTCACATTAAGACTTTGATAAAAACGCCGTTGGTCTGATCGAAATTGCTGATTTTGTTTATATTGGATGATTCGTGCCTCATATCTTTCAATTTTTTAAAACTGTTGCTGTTATCTGCTGTTTTACAATCTCTACAGCTTCATTGATGTTTCTTGTATCCAATCTATATCTTCTGATTAGCTGATCTATGATTTTGTTGTTTTTAAGCCGTTGCTCATGCATGTTCTTTAAGTTACTAGCATCTGCCCTTAATTTTTTGATTTTTTGTTCTAAACGGATTTTCCACTTTGGCTTTGATGCTTTTTCTGTTGTGTGACTAGGTACTTTGATTTTAATGCCTAGTTCATTAGTGACTATTACAGCTGTGCTGTACATTAACCGGTTCATTTCCAAGATGGATCCCGATTCAGTTGTTGAAAACACTGCATTAACCATTTTCATGATAGGGGCCAAAATTTTCTTAGGCACAGTTTTTAGTGATGGTAAACGTTGCCTTTCCTCATTAAGCAGAAAATGCTCCATGATCTTATCCTTCAATTCTTTTTGTTTTTGAGTTAGTTCATCAGTTGGTTCAGTGATAACTGGTTCTAGTGGTGGTGATGTTATTTCCTCCCCGAGAGCTTCTTCTGGGAGTTCTACTATAATGTCTTTAGTTGTGTCTTGAATATCAGTTATTTCCGCTTGTGATATTGTTTTTTGGGTTTTGCAATTTGCCTGAATTTCCTCATGTTCAACTTCACTAAACACTTTATTCCGTATAATAAATCGCCTTTGATCTGCTAGTCGTTGTTCACTAACATTTGAATCTGGATATTGTTGTTTCCATAATTCATACATTCGCTTTAAATAGCCTCTTTTTTCTGGCTCTGAGTTGTAGTAACAGGCCATTATGGCACGGTTTTCATCTGCACTATATTTTTGTCGTTTTGTTGGCTGGTCCACTTGTAGCCCACTTGTCGACGGATGTCCAGGGACCCCAACATCCGCCGCGGCCCTTGTTAACCCGCACGACGACCGATGCGGTATGGAATTCTTATTTGTTTTTTTTACCATATTGTATGGGTTGGCGGGTTTTTTTTACGGGACCAGATGCCAACCTGACCCCAACCCTCCTCCTTTCTCATCCAGGCTAGGGACCGGCAACGGCGGAGTTGTTGTTGTTGTTGTTGTTGTTATTATTATTATTATTATTATTATTATTATTATTATTATTATTATATAGCAATAGTACTTAGACTCGTATACCGCTTCATAGTGCTTTACAACCCTCTCTAAGCGGTTTACAGAGTCAACATATTGGCCCCCAACAATCTGGGTCCTCATTTTACCCACCTCGGAAGGATGGAAGGCTGAGTCAACCTTGAGCCAGTGGGATTTGAACTGCCGAACTGCACCTAGCAGTTATATATACAACACAGATCCACTGCTAGATCTCTTGTATCACAGATCCAGATTCAGAAATTGTGTCTGCATACATACATCTATACAAAGTAATTTATCTGTCCCCCTCCCCTATTTGCAAAGCTTAAAATCAAGACAATTATTACTTGATTACTTTATATTGAATTGAATTGAATTGAATTTATTATATTTCTATGCCACCCTTTTCCCCGAAGGGTTCTCAGGGTGGCTCACAACCTAAGTCAAGGGGGGGGGGATACAAATAAGGAAAAAAGGCGGACAAAACAATACCACAATTTAAAAACACACAACAACCATACCATTCGAGGGGGGACAAAAGCTCATTAGCCCCAGGCCTGTCGGAACAGCCAGGTTTTAAGGGCTTTGCGGAAGGCCTGGAGGGTGGTGAGGGTTCGAATCTCCATGGCGAGCTCGTTCCAGAGGGCCGGAGCAGCCACAGAGAAGGCCCTCCTCCGGGTGGTCGCCAGTCGGCATTGGCCAGTGGATTGAATTCGGAGGAGGCCTAATCTGTGGGATCTAATCGGTCTATTGGAGGTAATTGGCAGCAGGCGGTCTCTCAAGTACCCAGGTCCAATACCATGAAGGGCTTTATAAGTGACGACTAGCACCTTGAAGCATATCCGAAGACCAATAGGCAGCCAGTGCAGCTTGCGGAAGATAGGTGTAATGTGGGTGTACCGAGGTACACCCACAATCGCTCACGCGGCTGCATTCTGGACAAGCTGAAGTCTCCAAATGCTCTTCAAGGGCTGCCCCATGTAGAGCACGTTGCAGTAGTCCAGTCTTGAGGTCACAAGGGCACGAGTGACTGTTGTGAGGGCCTCCCGGTTCAGGTAGAGACGCAACTGGTGCACCAGGCGAACCTGGGCAAATGCCCCCCTGGTCACAGCTGACAAGTGGTGTTCAAAAGTCAGCTGTGGGTTATAGAGTTCATTGTGCCCTTGGGTAATACCTGCAGTTTTACAAATGCTAAGAGGGGATGGAAACATCAAAAGAAAATAGCAAAGGGCACCAAAGATGCTTCTGTAAAAGCATAGGCATGACTTGACAGAAGTGGATTGCTACCAGTTCACACCAGTTCGGGCAAACTGGTAGTGGTATGTTGGGCTGGGTTGCAGAACTGGCAGCGACCCAGGCTGGCCACGCCTCTGAACCGGTTCCCTGGTCACCATTGATGGCATGTTTTTTTGTCCGTTTTTAATGTTCTGCGCATCCACAAAACTATTTACAGGCAACTGCGCAGGCGCATGAAGCGAACTAGCAGTAACGTCAACAGCAACCCACCCCTGTTGACAGGTGACTTTATATATTAGAGGGGCTTCTCCTGTGTCTTTGCCTTCATTGGAATAGAGCCTCTCCTTTCACTTGGAGTCTATCTTCAACAAAACATGTGGGACTTTTGAAAAAAACAATCCACTCAATCATGTTTGATTTTCAGATACTGTTGGTCGTGCCAGTGTTCTAGGCAGTTTTTTCAGAAGTGGTTTGGCATTGCCTACTTCTTGGGGGCTGGCAGACTAACTGGTCCAAGATCATCCAGCTGGCTTTGTGCCTAAGACAGGACTAGAATTCATGGCCTCTTGATTTCTACCCTGATGCTTTAGCTACTACACCAAGCTGGCTTTCTATTAACAATAAGATCCATTAAATTTATATTGTTAAATTAAATAGTATAAACCTATTGCATATTTTTTTAAAAATATGCTGATGAAACTACTATAATTTACCATTTGTTACCACCTTAATAGGGTAGATGGGGAAATGAATTTCTGACAAGGCCAAACAGCCACATTTTCCAAATGCATCAATAAAGTCTAATACTAGGTTATTGCAGTTTGAAAGAAATTGACATTGTGTGAAACAGGTAACCAAGCAAAACTGCAAATATAGAAGTACAAACATTAGTTGTTGTATCCTCCATATACTTATTTAGAATGCTCATTTCATTGAGAAGACCAAGCTGAAGACACGGTGTGGATTTTAGTATTTTATCTTTTAAAAAGTGGTAGTTTGTTGTTATGATCTTACCATTCATTCATTCATTCATTCACTGATTCATTTTCTTAGCTCGGTCATGTGGATTTGCTGTCCCAGCACCAGTTTTGAGTTCCTCCAACACAATGCTTATCCAGTTTCATTCTGACGAAACAGAGACCTACAGTGGATTCAAAGCTGTATTTTTCTTCATTGATGTTGCAGGTAAAGAAATCCTTTGTATGAACAGCACGTGTATCTTAGTTCTGCATACATACACACACATAATATATTTTGTCCACTTCAGTATGTTGTTTATAGCAGCAAACTGCATTCAAATTGGTAGGAATTTCAGTGGATCTTTAATAATTTTTTTAATTCTGACAAATCAAATCATAATCCATACTTTAACCACATTTCTTCTGCCTTTCTAATGTAATACTTGAATGAATGAAGTGAGGCATAAAGTTTACTAGCGTTAGAGCCTATCCAGAATAATGATTAATGCAATCACCCAGCTATCACTAGTACAATTTATCAGTAACCTGGAAGATTTAATATCACCACAACCATATCTAGATGATGTTGCAAAATTGTGAGCATGGATACCCTCTACCACTTAGATTGTGTTCAGAAACCAGTCCCTGCAATATCCAGAAAGGGATGAAAAAATTATTACTTGAAAATCTAGACAGTTTGTGAATCAGTGCTGATAAAATTAGGCTACATGATCCATTAATGACTTGGCATACATTGCCTGAAGCTGCTCCGTCTTAATCCTGGTTAGCTGGTCATGGTTGTCATTCCTGAAAAACCAAAGCCATCAGTCAGTCAGTCAGTCAGTCAGTCATAAAATTTATAGGCTGCCTATCTTTCCTCAAGGTAACTCTGGGTGGGTTTTATATAGAACTGAACATAGGTACTTAGAATAGTCTTGCCTGTTTTGTAGCCTTTTAGAGAACAGCTTGTACTGAAGGTTTTGGACCATCATATTTGAGTGTTTCTAATATATATTGTGAAATAGTACTATGTTGTGGAACATCTTGCCCTCAGAGGTGAGGAAAGCCCCCAATCTCTTGGCCTACTCCAAAGCGGTTAAATCCTGGCTGTGTAGCCTTGCATGGGGTGGGGGGACAAAGAGGCCTACACAACTATGGGGATGGCTGACCCCATGAGAACTTCCTTGCCTGTATTAACAACTGCTAATCCCCCATCTTGGAATACAGCTTCTTTATAATGTTGATTTATTATTTAAATTTTTTAATCCTACATTATTCTGATTTGAATGTTTAATTTTATTGATTAAATTTTACACTGCCAACAGCCTCTTTCCATGGGAAATGTCAAGAAGTATGAGGTATAAAAATAATAAATATATATATATTATTTTATATCTTGTGCCATTTTATTTTTTAAGTCTTCCTTTTTTAAAGTATAGTCTTTGGAATGGAGTTCAGAACAAATATGCTTAAATCAGGGTTGGCTTTGCCTCTATGTTTTTATTATATAGCCTTGGACAAAATGCTCCTTCAATATTACTTACTCGATAGAAATGTATTAAACTCATGTAAGTGAGTATAAGTGAGTATATTATAAGTCATATAAGTTGTATTATATTATATTAAGTGCTTTCTTTTAGCAATATTATTATCTAGCCTCTACAAAATCTATGTGGTAGTTAATTGTGGAAATGATAACTTCTTTAAGGTGAAAGCTAATCTTGAATTTTGGAGCCAAGTTTAAAACTTGTCACTCTGGTTTTACAGTATACCACACTGTCTTTTATGCATGTAAGTTATGGTTCATGACATATCTTAAACCTGATTTTCCACTACCTGCTACTCTTCAGATTTGGGCATTCAATATTAACAGTTTCAGATTGAGGAAATCTGGTCCTAATTATTAGGAGGATGAAGTGATGAAGCTAATTAAGGACCACTGTTACTTTAATATTGATTTCATGTACCAATTTCATCTGCCACTCCAGGTTTCCTTTGATCTAATAGACTTTTAGTAAAATAAAATAGGCAAAACATGGAAGTGTAATTAGGGCATGGTACTCCAAATTGCAGACCATAAATTAAATCAGTTAGTTCTCTGCATATACGTGTAGTTGTAAACTGAATTTTTATCTTTCCTGTTGAAAGCTAAGTAACATTCATTTCAGGAATTCTGAGAATGCTTCTGTGTGCTTCTGATTTTATTAGATTTAAACATAACAAATTCAAGCGGTGGAGTGATACCTGAAGAAATCAGTGAGTCTGCAAATGAAACAGACATGCCTGGTAAATATGTTTCTCCTGATATTCTTTTTAATAGCCACAAAGAAGGGGAAAGGGAAAGCAAAGAGAAATCCAGAATTTAATTTGTAAATATTCTTGGAATAAATGTGGCACATACTGCAATACAACATACACAGAATTATATAAAGTTTCTATAAGCATTCTATTGTCATTCAACTCATCTAGGTGGAAACTGTGTTTCTCTAATAAGTAATTCATGGATGAATCCACTTATTTAATAATGAACCTCACAGATTAAAAACCTGGGGTTTTTGTACATTCTTTTATAGAATATTGACCAATCAGACCCTTTATCTATTGGGTTATACAAAGGCTCCATTATAATAGGAAGGCTTTAATGAAGAGCCAAAAAAGAAAAAAAAAGTGTGGAATTCCATAGTGAAGTGACTTTCCTCTTTATGGATAGAGATGGGATGCAGTAGCCATCACTTGACCATTGCAAACCTGAAGAATGATTAGGGATTTGAAGCATGGATACTAACTGAAGGTCATCCAATGAACTTACTATCCATTTGGGAAAAGAGTGCTCACTTGGGACAGCCATTGCACACTTCCCCTACCTCTCCTTTACACCAAATTTTATACTGGCAAATCTCCATTGCTGTGCTGCTGTTAATGATAACTCGTCTAGAGCAGTGTTTTTCAACCTTGACAATTTTGAGTTGGGTGGATTTCATCCTCCAGAATTCTTCAGACAACATCCTAAGCAATCTAAAGAATCAGCTAAGGGTAAATAACATTATGCTTCCCATGAAGAAATGTTGTGCTCTATGTTCACATTTTCTCTGTCAGCAGATGATAGATGTGGATTAGCCTCCAATCAGCCTAGATTTCTCTTTAGTCGGATAGTTGGCGGTGAAGAAGCTGTGCCGTATTCCTGGCCTTGGCAGGCCAGTTTTCAGATTTTGGATGAAAACATCTGTGGTGGAGCTGTTCTCACAAGAACATGGGTTGTTACTGCTGCTCATTGTTTAAAAAAAGAGTAAGTACACTATGGATACTCTAGTTTTGAGAGAGACAAAGGCCTGCTTGACAAGGCCTCTGGTGACAAAAAAGGAGGCCCAGAAGGTTGCATGTGAACCTCCAAGCCTTTCTCACTCGAGATCCACTTGATGAGGCCTCTGGCGACAAAAAAGGAGGCCCACAGAAGTCCTCCTTTCTCATCGGCAAAACACTTGAAAATTATGTTCCCATAAACTTTGGCAACCCTTTTCAAAAAGCCTTTGCCAGAAGGAACAGAGCTTTGGAGGGAGGTGTCCACCCCTCCCAAACTCCATTGGTACCAACAAAAGCTTTTTGTAAAGGGCTGCCAAAGCCGACAGGAACACAACCTCCCTGCAGGCTTCGGCAAGGAAATGGAAAATGGAGGGAAGGCCTGAAGCCTCCCCTCCATTTGCAAACATCCAGACCTCAGTACACAGAGAATAGAATCCTAAAGTGTGAGATCACATGAGATCAGTAGCACGAGCTCTCAGCTACTGATCTTGCATGATCTTGCGGTACGTTAGGTCTCTGTTCTCTGTGAAAGCACCGAAAGCCTGATGCAATGAAGCAAAGAAACTGTGACAGAGAGGAGATCTTTGCAAGGTAAGTGAGTCTCCACAGGCGAAGTGCCTGTGAAGACCCAGCTGGGGAGGAGGGGGAATAGGTGGGGCGAATGTTGCAGAGCCTCTGTGGTTGTTCGTAAAAGCAAACAACTGCCATGGTTCTGCAATATTCATAATTTCGGGACTTGTTTGTAAATGCCAGGGGTCACTTATTGTGTAACTTTGAATGTTCTTTAATGGAAAACTCATAACCCGGGGACTACCTGTATTTGATCAAACCCACCACTATACATGTGACGAATGCTATCCAGTTCTCAAGACCAATATTTTGTATCTTCTAATTCTGAATACTAAGGTCTTTACACAATTCTGATTCAATTTCAGGGCAATCCTACTCATGGTTTGCCTCAGCTCATTATACCAATATCTAACTCTCAACTCTCTTCTGCAACTTTAACTACATTATGTGGGCATGATATTAATGCATTGAATAATGTATTTAATTAGATATTAATTTAATTAAATGTGGATTTAATGACAAAGTCCCTCTCTGACAACTATTGATAGTTAGGTGGCTACCTGCTGCTAGACGACAGTTACAACATTTATATGTAACATTTATGTTCCCATTTCTTCTCATTACTGAGGCTCTATGAGATAAATTGGAAGTTTCCATCTCTATCAAATGACTGGACATTTTTAAACATAGCAAATATATTGAAGATTTTATAAAATTATATAATCATATTATAACACCTAGTGAACCTACTTGGTTTGTGATCAATACTGGATTCTTATTTCAAATTCAGTATTTTTGTTTATTTACCAATGATTAACTGTGTAGGGGAATATGAGAGATGCTATGTTTGAGCTGATTAAAGCAATATTTGAATTATGTTGTTTTTCTAGGGGAAAATATCAGGATCTTTGGAGAGTGGTGGTGGGCACTCATGATATAAAAGAGCAAGATCAGAGCAGCCAAGTTAGTACAAGTTCTTTCTTTATGACATAATGTGAATTGATCGTGATCATATAGTACTCTATATCCGTGATAGCGAACCTTGGACACACATGCTGGAAATGGCACGCAGAGCCATCTCTCTGGGCATGCGAGCCGTCAACTCAAGGTCTTCTGGCTTCCGGCCAGCTGGTCTTCATGCGCACAGGAATGCTGGAAACCAGAAGACCGTATGGCTGGTGGACATGCATGTGCCAGAAACTGAAAGATCATCTTCCCGGTGCGCACATGTTTGAAGTGTTTTGTTGAAGCATTTATGCTATTAGCTATGATTTCTATTTGGATCAGCAAATAGTTTCTAGCCTAATAGTTCTAAAAGTATTTGGTTCTGCTGCAGAATTACATTTACTTTAGCTAAGGCAGCTAGGCTAGAAAATAGCTTTCTTTGATTTCTGGCTATTAATTCCTTTGTTTGTTTGTTTGTTTTGCTTTTTACTCTTGTTTTTATTTCTATTATCTATCTTTTTATTGTGTTTTTATTATCTAGTAGTAAATAAGGAGTTGGAATATGAATCATTAAATACAGAAGCTTGATTACTCGCTGATCCTAGGGAATTTTGAGTATCATTGTTTGAAGCAAGAACGTTCCACTGTGTGTTGTGCTGACTGGTAGATAGTGAAGACTTGCCCGGGTTGAATAGTCTACAGCAGGACTCCCAACTGTGGCAATTTCCAGGTATATGGACTTCAAGTCCCAGAATTCCACAGCCAGTATAACCATTGCTGAGAATTCTGGGAGTTGAAGTCCACTCACCTTCAATTTGCCAAGGTTGGGAAAAACTGGTCTACAGATAAGATATACATTTGAAAAAAGTCATTACAGGCAATCTCTGGTTTATGACCATTTGTTTAGTGACAATTTGAAGTTACAATCGGATTCATATTTATGATGGTTGCAGTATCCTGCAGTCAGATGATCATGATTTGC
The DNA here is from genome assembly GCF_051295495.1 of Thamnophis sirtalis. NCBI lineage: Eukaryota > Metazoa > Chordata > Lepidosauria > Squamata > Natricidae > Thamnophis > Thamnophis sirtalis. The sequence continues at coordinate 86,401,819 of NW_028261381.1, forward strand.
AACCTTCTGACCTGGCTTCTGATGAGCAAAGTCAAACCTTCTAGCGCAGGGTGTCAAACTCAAGGCCAGATCCAGCCCTAGGGTGCTTAGCTATGGCCTTCGAGACCGCCCTGGAAATAGCGAAGGACTGGCCCACAGTGCCTCTGCCAGCAAAAATGAAGCTCGGGAGGGCTATGAGCTCTGTTTTCACTGGCAGAGGACTGCAGGAGGCCATCACAGCCAAAAATGGAGATCGGGAGCCCATTTTCTCTAGCAGAGTGCTCGGGCCCCATAGGCACCCCCAACACAGGTGACATTGGGCTGGCCATGCCCACCCTGGCCACGCCCCCAAGATCAAACACAACCCTGATATGGTCCTCAATGAAATCGAGTTTGACACCCCTGTTCTAGCGGAAATGGGCTGCATAAAAACTTATTATTTTTTAAAAAATTAATAAACAAATAAACGGGTGAAGTCAAATTAACTTAATAATTGTATCATTCACTTAAGAAATGCAGTAAGAACAGTCATAAAATTGGATCTGGTCACATTAAGATTTACTTAATAACCACATTGCTAAGTGACTGAAATTCTGGTTCCCAGTATGGTTCTAAGTCAAAGACTTCCTGTACTATATAATAACACTGGACAATTAATAAAAAAGAATCTTGTTCTTTAGCCTGACATCTTTAACATTCGTAGCCACCCAGTGATGTAAGAGAAGATTATTTAGGACATCTAAAAAGCGCAGGTGTATTACCTGCAGCTTAAGAGTTAATGCTGTAAGTAAAGGCTGTAGTGTAGTAACTTCAACAAAGGGGACTATTATTTTTAATGTGATGGATGGTTGAATATGATTAAATGCATGAGAAGAAATCATCTTAGTTAATGCTTAAGTTTAGATAAAACTAAAACTAAATCAAATCTGTTCTGGGCCTACACACTTGTTAGTACGTGGCTCCCAACATGCTATCAAAAGCTAAATGCAACCTTTGACTTAAAAAGTTACACATTCCTGTCCTGAAAAAAGATAAAACAAAAAACCTTGGGCAATTTGATGCCACGATCAGGATGATATAATGATTATGTTCAGGTCACTTTAGAGGAGAGATGTGGGACCAGCTCTCAGTCCCAGCCTTCCAGGTGTTATACACACAATGCTACAAGGCCCACGGAATTTAACTCCTTCACTTAGGGCAGTGGTTCTCAACCTTCCCAATTCCGCGACCCTTTAATACAGTTCCTCATGTTGTGGTGACCCCCCCAACAATAAAATTGGTGTCTCGGTTCCTAAGACCATCGAAAATATGTGTTTTCATCTTAGGCGACCCCTGTGAAAGGGTCGTTCGATTCCCAAAGGGGTCCCGACCCACAGGTTGAGAACCACTGATTTAGGGAATGCTTCCCTCCTGCACTACTCTTATACTATTGGTCTCATAAGCAGCAAATGCCTTTCATAAGAGCCAAGGTGGCACAGTGGTTAAATGCAGCACTGCAGGCTACTGCTAGATCAGCAGGTCAGCGGTTCAAATCTCACCGGCTCAGGGTTGACTCAGCCTTCCATCCTTCCGAGGTGGGTAAAATGAGGACCCGGATTGTTGGGGGCAATATGCTGACTCTCTGTAAACCGCTTAGAGAGGCCTGAAAGGCCTATGAAGCGGTATATAAGTCTACTGCTATTGCTATTGCTATAACCTTATGCCTGTTATTTACTCAATCTTCTAAGTAACAAGGTAGAAGCATCAGTCAAGCAAGAGGTTTGCATGAAAGTATTATGATTTTTTATGATATGGCCTGCTTTGCATTGGATTTCTATAGTGAATTACTATTTTGCCTATCTTATTCTATCACTGGCTCTTGCCTCTCATGAAAAGAAAAGATTTCTTTCTAAACAACTTGAAATAGTCCTTGATTTATGACCATTTGTTTAGAGACTGTTTAAAGTTATGACGGCACAGAAAAAGTGACTTATGATTTATGTCACACAACTGTTGCAGTGTTCCCACAAACATGTGATCAGAATTCAGGGGCAGTGTGAATTTACAATGGTTATAGCATTTTGGGATCACCTGATCACCATTTGTGATCTTCCCAGGCAGCGTCCATCAAACAAAGTCAATTGGGGAAACAGATTTGCTTCAAAAATGCATGAATCACTTAGCTGCAGTGATTTGCATTAACAACTATGGCATTTTTTTAACAAAATCAGGTATGATTTTGCTTAGCAACAGAAATTCTGGTCCTAACTGTGGTTCAGAGGTAGTATTCAGCAGGTTCTGACCAGTTCTGGAGAACCAGTAGCGGAAATTTTGAGTAGTTCGAAGGAACGGTAGTTACCACCTCTGACTGGCCCCGTCCCCATCTATTCTCTGCCATCCAAGTCCCAGCGGATCGGGAGGAACTGGGGATTTTGCAATAACCTTCCCCTGGAGTGGGGAGGGGATGGAGATTTTACAGTATACTTCCCCTGCCATACCCACCAAGCCACACCAAGCCATGTCACGCCCACAGAACTGGTAGTAAATTTTTTTGAATCCCTCCACTGATGTGGTTATAAGTCAAGGACTACCTATATCAAACTCTGCTATATCAATGTCTCAGACAGATCAACTGGAATGCACCCAAGTTGATTAGCACATCCAATATATATATATGAGCATATAATCTCACCTAACATGCTGCCATGATTTTCCCATGTGTAGAAAAGATTGGTGAAACAGTACATTGTGCATCCAGATTTCAACACCAGCCCTCTGGATTCAGACATTGCTCTAGTGGAACTTACTGAACCTTTAGAATTCAATCATTATGTTCATCCAGTGTGCCTTCCGGAGCAAGAGGAGAAGATTGAACCTTCAAGGATTTGTGTAATTACAGGATGGGGCAATCAGTATGAAGGTGAGCATTTCCTTTTCCATCAAAAAAATATATCACTTCGTTGATTAGCCAGAATGATTCTTATTCTATCCGTCAGCCATGGAAGGATATGAAAAAAAGCTGGATCAATTATAGAAAACTAGTTGATAATCCAGCATTTCCTGGGTATTTATTTTTAGAGGGAAAATGTCCAGACCAAACATAATTTCTAATGTCGGATTTTCCTCCTTACCAGAGGCAGCCCTCTTGTGGAGTACTGTGAAGCTGTTACCATGGCAACTCCACTGCACTTGTACAGTAGAAGCCATTTTAAGGCATAACAGGCTGTATCTTAACAGAATACACACTCCGACAAGCGTTAGGGGTATCTTACCCCCAACAGTATTTTTTTTTTCAGAGAGTAAGTCATCTGTGTACCAAGTTTGGTTGAAATTGCTTGAGGCGTCCCAGAGTTATGCTGGAACACATACACGCACGCACACATGCAAACACACAAGTATGTATGTATGTATGTATGTATGTATGTATGTATGTATGTAAAGGTAGACTGCAAGAATGATAAGATGATACATATCAACTCAGCATGTTAGATTCAGACAGGGTGAGAAGATCCGTTTTATATCAAGAATTACATTTCCTTATAGGCAATCTCTTTGGGGGGGAGGTGTTCCACACAAGACCAAATGAATGGTAGGCAAGCCTCCCTTTTTCATTTTGCCTCCCATTCCTCTCTTTTTTTTTAAAAAAAAAAATCACTTTCTCCCTCTTCTTCCTCAGGGAAGGCTGATCCCTCTTGTCAGATGTCCAAAGTGATTTCATACAGGGATTTTGAAATTAAACCAAGGGTTATGTGAAATCAGATTGAACATCACAAGTTGCTCTCTTCCTTTTAAAGATTAAGATCCTCCTTGTTGCTTTCTTCATTGTAAACGATTTATTTTCCCCCTCTTTCACCTCAAGATAGAGCACAGTCAAGTAAACTGCATCAACTCAGAGTTCCTATTTTGGTTTCTGAAGAATGCCAGAAATACTATGAGAGCCATCCTGGTTTGGTCAACGAAAGGATGTTCTGTGCTGGATTTCCTGCAGAAGGGGAAAAGGATGGATGTACAGTAAGCTGCCTATGGAGTATATGCATTTCACAAATTCTGAAGCTTTACTATAATACTTCTTTGACAAACAGGTTCTGTTAACGTAAGCTGTATTCCTTTTCACTAGGGTGATTCTGGAGGCCCACTGGTTTGTCCTGCTAAAGACTCAAGCTTCTACACTCTTAATGGAGTAATCAGCTGGGGCCTTGGTTGCGGAAGAAAAGGCTACCCAGGAGTCTATACAAATGTTGCTGCTTTTGCAGATTGGATCAGTCAATACATATATGGAAAAAACGGTATGTTCATTTTAACAACAGCTCTTCAATTCTGATCTGCATTTTCTTCGTATGCGTGCCTGCACAAAACTGTTTCAGATGGACTGCTGCCCTTTGCATACATCAGAGGGGGTAGAAACAATCTCAGTGTAATTCTGCTCAGTCAATCAAGTAATACTGCTCCAGTCCTTTAAAGTTCAATGTGGAGAAGGCAGCAAGGGAATTACAAACACAATTGCCAATAAATTATTCCAATCAAATTGTTGTAAGAGATGACAGGGCTAGTTTATGTTGTCTACTCCTGCCCTACCCAAAATTCCCTCATATCTGATTTAGGAAAGCATTCTTCAGAACTAGGACAGCAAGCTTATAATCTTCAGTCCCTGGGAACAAAGTTACTCCTACCTATGACATGACATTCAAGAACAGGAATTTCCAAACCCCAAGGGAAATGTATTGTATTGCCATAGCTCTCACAATAAAGCGGGGGGGGGGGAGGTCCATGTGTGGAAGGGTTGCTTCATGTTAGTTAACTGAATGAAGGATAATTCATGCTTTTAAAAAGCCCAAAGCCCTTCCAGCTGTATTTGCTTTCAAGTTGTTAACTTTGCAAGGATTCTTTTGTAATTTACCTCTGACCTGGGTTGACCAATCTGATTTAATGATTTCTACATTTCTCTCCACGTGGGATCCTGTATATTGGACTGTGCGTGAGATTACATGGAAGCAAAATGCAAAATCTTTTTAAGCCTCTTTTGTATGTTTGTGCTGAGATCCTTAAGTTACAAGAAGTACTCTGGATTTTGAGAAATCTTTTCTTTACCAACTCCTGCAATTTTATTTTCAGATTGATTTTTTTTTTTGAGTCAGAGTTCATTTCTTCCAGTTGGTCTGAAAAGTATAGTTACATAGGTTTTTCACCCTCATACTTAACGAATGTAGAAAATAAATGTATGTACGAGGGATTCTAGTTGAGATGCTTGCCATATATTTCCAAATGCTCTATGGCAGTGGTCCCCAATCTTTTTGGGGTCCATAGACCGGCAGTAGTAGTGGGGTGGGGGGGGTGGAAGTGCAATTTTTATTTAAGAGCCGAGGTGGCGCAGTGGTTAAATGCAGCACTGCAGGCTACTTCAGCTGACTGCAGTTCTGCAGTTCAAATCTCTGAGTCAGGGTTGACTCAGCCTTCCATCCTTCCGAGGTGGGTAAAATGAGGACCCGGATTGTTGTTGGGGGCAATATACTTACTCTGTAAACCGCTTAGAGAGGGCTGAAAGCCCTATGAAGCGGTATATAAGTCTAACTGCTATTGCTATTGCTAATTTTATTTTCAGATTGATTTTTTTTAAAGTCACAGCTCATTTCTTCCAGTTGGTCTGGCCATTTCTATATTAACAGTGGAGTTGGGCTACCATGTTTCCCCAAAAATAAGACAAGGTCTTATTTTCTTTTGACTCCCCCCCCCCAAATAAGCACTTGGCTTTATTTTCAGGGAGGTCTTATTATTTTTGAGGTGCGGGAGGTGGCGAGTGTGGTCACCTCATGGCTGCTGCTGTGTTGCGCTGCTGCAGCAGCAAAGTGCGCTACTAGGCCTGCTGCTCTTTTTGTGGCAGTTACCGTGACAGAAGTGGCACGATGGCTAGGGTTGCTGGAACGGCTGTTAGGTAAGGTTGTGTGGGACATGTGGGGCATGTTCCCCCCTTCCCTTCCCCCCCCCTGGCCTCTCTTCCTCACCTCGTGTTGCTTGTGCAGCAAGCAACCAGAGGAAATGGTGGGGACCGGCTGCGCAGGTACTTAAATCTTTTGGGGGAGGGTTTATTTTAGCGCATGCGTTCAAAAGTCCGATTGGGCTTATTATCCGGGGAGGTCTTTTTCTCGGGGAAACAGGCTACGATTCTAAGAGACATGGCAGATGCGTCTCACACTGGTGCTGTGATGGGATGTTGTCAACTTCTAGCAATGGGTTTCTAGAATCTTACCAAAACAATTGCAATTAGTGTTAACCTTTAATTAAACGTATTCCCAGAAAGCTTAAGCATTTCATAATCATTATGCCATGCCTTCTGTTGTAATTTAACGTGGATCAACTTTTGATTGGCCTGTAGACATTGCTTGCTTCTTTATTTTTGCAGATTCATCAAGTATGGCATGAAGACAACTAAATAAAGGCACCGTTCTGAAGGACATTCCTTAGTTCATGTGTCTGACTCCTGGATGTGTGAGCTATGATGGTCAAAAAGGGGAAAAAAGACCAAAAGCTGCAACTGCTCTATTCTCATACTGGGATATTCATTTATTATTAATTGTCTTAAGTGTGTGCTTAAGTTCAAGTTTCTGTATGCCTTAAGAATTACTTGGATAGCAATAGTAAAAGCACTGAATGAATTAGGAGTTCTAACTTTTTTTAAAAAAATTAGAGTGCACCTTGTTTTTACAGTAATTTTATAGTATAAATGAATATAGATGTTTCCATATTAACTATGTTAAAGGGAGGAGAAAAAGGGACAAAAGTAAGGATGAAGCAGCACTACCGATTGTGTGGCAAGAAGTGTATGTGATTGTATTATTACTTGCACATTAGATTAACAATGTCTAGCCTCCTGATGAAAATTATAGTTACATAGGTTTTTCACCATCATATTTAACGAATGTGGCAAATAAATGTATGTACAAGGACTTCTGGTTGAGATGCTTGCCATATATTTCCAAATAATGCTCTATGGCAGTGGTCCCCAATCTTTTGGGGGTCCATAGACCGGCAGTGGTAGTGGGGTGGGGGGTGGAGGATGATTGCACACCAGAGGTGGGTTCCTACCAGTTCGCACCTATTTGGTAGAACCGGTTCGTCAAATCTACCAAACCGGTTAGAAGAGGTTCCACCAGTGGACCCGGAAAGCAGGCCACACCTACAGAAGAGGTTTTTTTTGAAACCCACCACTGGTCCTTGGATATGATTGTTCTACACTATCATGCTCATATTTATAAAACTCAGTGCCTCTGTGAAAGGTGAGGATGACTACTGCGTTTGTGGTGCAATCAGAACATTGCGTGTGTTTAAGTTGTTTTAACGCAAACCAAAGATGCCTTTTAAAAAACAAGTTTACATCATATTCTTATGCATGCCAGTGCTGTGTGTGAGGTAATTTAAGGTGGTTCTGACAAGTGTCGTCGGCATCTTCATATCCGGTCACATGGGCAGCAAGCCACTCCCATCCGGTCACATGGGTGGCAAGCCACTCCCACAAAGGAGGCCACACCCACAGAGTAGGTTTGAACAATTTTTGAAACCCACCACTGTTGAACACGCACAACCCAATCCCATGCATGACCAAATAAAGCTTTCCTTGCTCGCCAGCTACTTGCGAGACCGCTTTCCTCTAACGAAAGACAATGGCATGTTGATTTGACTGAGAGCATTTTTTAAGATCAGCCCAGGTTGCCAAGGTGCTCTCCAACCCTCTATTTCTCTTCTTTCTATTGACCCAAGATTCTCATAGCATCCCCAAGGATCCACCTACCTTTTACTCTGATTATTTAATTGGATCTACACCCCAAATTTCTCTTCAGTTTTACATCCAAGAGTGATACAAGACACGAAGTATTTCTATAGTCATTCTTTGTCCAACCAAAGAATCCCTGAAATCAGACACCTAAGAAACGTCCGAGAATCCTATAGAAAAAGTCAGCACACTGGCTGCCTCCAAGTATTTGAGTTCAGCGGCTCCTCTGCCTAATCAAGAGAGTATAGGTTCATTTAGTGACTGTTTAAGGTTACAACGGCACAGGAAAAGGTGATTTATGACCGTTTTCCACACTTACGTCCTTTGTACCATCCCCATGATCAAAATTCAGATGTTTGATAACCAACTCATACTTATGATTGTTGCTGTGCCCCATGGTCATGTGATCGGCTTTTGCAACCTTTTTGACAAGCAAAATCAATGGGGAAAGCCAGATTCACTTAACAACCATTTTACTAATTTATCAACTGTGGCGATTCACTTAACAACTGTGGCAAGAAAGTTGTAAAAAAGGGGCAAAAGTCTCACTTAACAACATAAATTTTGGGCTTCATTGTGGTCATAAGGCGAGGACTACCACGGGTGGGTGTCGCAATCCTGCCCAGTTCTTGCTTTACACAACAGCTTTTCTTTGTGGCTGGGAGACGAATCTCTGATGAATCTCGCTTAAAATATAATTTTTCATCATATTAAGGCACTGAGTAATAAAAACTGGATTGGAAGGTCTACCCATAACCCAATACCATTAAGTGAACAGAGAAGGGCTTTATTCAAAACCAAAGAGTCAAACCACCCTCCCCCCCAAGGGACTCCCTGTCCCACGCGCGGTGGCCTTCATGGCTACCAGCAAGGGTCACCCCCAACCATCCAGTGGGTGTCTACCTTTGAGTATCCCCCCCTCCCCCACAATGCCTTCGCAGAGCAGGTGCGCGTCCTGGAGAAAGCCACGAACGGGCGGGTGTCGCAATCGCGGGACCCGAGCCAACGTAGAGGTGCCCTTTGTTCCTACGGAGCAGGCGAAGCTGCGAGACGCGTGAGGCCGTGGGAAGGCGCGGCGAGCTCTCAAGAACCGGGGCGTGGGGCGAGAGGGAACTGCGAAGCTCCTTACGGCTTATTTCGCCCTCCGTTCTTCCCTGCCATGGAATCGACCGGCTGGGTAAGCAAAACCGAAGCCCCTGTGGCTGGAGAGAGAGAGAAACTCCTCGGCGATCCCGCTTCCCTCCCGATTACGCTCCCCTTTTTTCACCGGACGCCCCCCGCACCCACACAGGCAGAACAAGGGGTAGGGAGATTACGGGGAGGCAGATCATGACGGCATTTGGCGAAGGAAGCGTACGGGTGTCTCGGGAATTCGCAGCCCTCTGAGGAATACAGTACAGTAATCTTCCTCTGTAATTCCGGGACAGGTATATTCGCCTTAGATTCGTCAAAAGGCAGATTCTGGCTGCCTTTCTGGAGAAGTTTCCTGACAAATACGGTGTCACAGCATCGGAGGGCTTCTCTATCTCCTCATTGGATAAAACAGCCCGGATTTTATTTTAACTCTGGATTGGAACAACAGACAGAGGTTTTGACGGCAAGGCCAGACCAAATAAATTATATATTTCAAAGTTGGGCAGATATGGCTACCAACATCAAGACTTCCATTTGTTGTAATTTATTCCTTTATGTATCATCCGATGATGTGAAGTAATACTGCAGATTTATTATTTTTTTCCAGCTTGGACACAAACATAAAAAGTTGGCAGCTAAAGTGAAAAAGTACACAACCCTCTGCTCCACCTATGAAAAGCAACTGGTGAAAAAAAGGTTGTAAAATAGGGCAAAATTCACTTAACAAATGTTTCACTTAGCAACATCAGTTTGGGAACTCAATTGTGGTCATAACTCGAGGACTACCTTTGTGACTCATTCTTGAAACTGCTGCTTTGCTTTACAGCATAATAGCTTCCCATTTATTAATTTATTCCTAAAAATAAACCTTTAAGAGGTTAAATGGGTTAGGGAACTCTGCAGGTATAACATGGTCTCTGGATGCCACATACAGGATGGAGGTCTGCTCAATAGATTTAGAGCTGATCAATTCCATGATAAGCTGATTGAGAAGGAGTCCACCTTTGCAGTGGAGACTTACGACTGTAACATACTGTATAAAATCAAGTTTTCATTCTTGTTGCGTACCTGTTCTCCTTTTTTCATCTTTCAGGATATTTCCGTTTTGATTGCCGTGGCTGCAGTTGTACCATCAGTGCTATTTTTGCTTTATAAAATAATTGGATCTCAGAAGAAGAAAGATCCATTGACCTTAGAGGATCCAAATATCAAATATCCATTGTCTTTGATAGAGAAAGAGGTGAGCTGTCAGTTCTTTTTTTGGCTTGAATGTATGAAAATGCCATATAAAACTCTTGACAGCAGTGGGCCAGGTTGGATATCTGTATTTTAAACGAGAGATTGCAGGGGTGGGACTCAAGTCCTTGGCATAGAAAGCGTGTGCGCACTGATACAAAACTGTCTCTTCAGAAACATTAAGATTTGAGCATTTGATATTGGCCTACACCTATTTCCCCATGTTTGGAAGGCCATAAATGTGCCAAGGTATTTGGAAATTCTGCCCTTGGGATATTGCACAATGTTCAGTAACAGCAGCTGTGATGCATTAAAGCAGCAACAGAGTAGCTATCACTTGGAAATCTAATCTGTAGTCCAGCATGTACAAGATTTTCCCAACCCACAACTGGGTATATTGTGTATTCAGTTCTGTGGCGTTGTGCAATGATATAATGGAGGCATGAAAAGAAAAAAGAAGGTTATTCCAAGGAATTAAAACGTAAATGATTATGGGAGGGGGCACATTGCATAAAGTATGCTCCTTGGTGGGTTGCGTTCATGCCCGTGGGAAGGCTAGGAATATTACACCTGAATTGAAACTGAACATTTTATGTGGAATATATGAGGTGACATTATTCAGTGTACTCAGCTTGGTATTCCTGGTGTGGCAACCAGCCATGTTTCTCGTTGGCTGGTGTCCACATCATCCAAACAGGGACACTTTGAGACAGATAAGGGCAGGGACACTAAAAAATAATAGATACCTATTAAAATTGCATAAACTTTTTGAATGGCTTTAATTTTCCTATGTTTCCCATTGACCTCACTATCTATCCCTGCAGCACCTCTGGCAGTTCCAGCTGTGGCTCTTCATTGATGGGCAAAGTAGCTGATTCAGGAAGAGCAGAATGAAAAGACACACAAGCTGATGTGTTGAGGGAAGAGCAAAGGCAGTGCCAGGCACCCTTTCCTCCGTGTTACCTCCTTTGTGAGGCTCCATACAGCTGCTGCCTTCTTCCCTTCTGCGCGGCTGGTGTGGCTTCACTTTTACCCCCACAATGCCAGCTTATGCGGCATCAGTTTCCCTCTCACAGGGTTGCAGTATTAGCTGCCTCTGTGGGGGAGGAGTGAAATGCGATTCATTATGGGAGACGAGCCATCAATGCCAGGAAGAAAGCAGTGGGGAAAGGGTGCCTGGAGTTTATCACTGGGACAAATGATAAACCAGGATGCATGGTCACCCTACTGAGATGCTGGCTGCCAGGCATGGCGAGATGCACACAGTGGGGATGGGTGAGCTATCATAGGTAAAGGTTCCCCTCGCACATGTGTACTAGTCATTCCCGACTCTAGGGCGCGGTGCTCATCTCTGTTTCAAAGGCAAAGAACCAGCGTTGGCTGAAGACTTCTCCGTGGTCATGGGGCCAGTATGACTAAACACCGAAGGCACACGGAGTACTGTTACCTTCCCACCAAAGGTGGTTCTATTTTTCTACTTGCATTTTTACGTGCTTTTAAACTGCTAGATTGGCAGAAGCTGGGATAGGTAACAGGAGCTCACTCCATTACGCGGCACTAGGGATTCGAACCACCGAACTGCTGACCTTTCTGATCGACAAGCTTAGCGTCTTAGCCACTGAGCCACTGCTTCCCTTGAACTGTCATAGACCATACCAAAAAAACTTCCAATGGGACAGATATGGGGCACAAGCTGAATGTTTGAGATCGCCCAATGAACCTATACCCAAAGATCTTGCATGTTCTCTGCCTTGTTGTGGTTAGATCACTTTTGGTATCTGCAGTTCCCCCTTATCCTTTATGGTGCCCCTTTTCTTTCTCAGTTGTATATTTTAGCACATGGAAAGTGAGGCGTATCATGATGAAAAGATCTTAAATCATTTTTGTGATGCTTTATTGCTCAAAGATTTTCACCTGATTTCTTTTTCCCAGGATATCAGTCATGATACCAGGAGATTCCGATTTGCGCTACCATCGCCAAAACGTATATTGGGCTTGCCTATAGGTAAGCATGGCCTCATTCTTCATCAGTTCCTGATGCAGAGTCCTTGCATTAGTGCCCCCACCCAAAGAAATCTCTGAAAAGATCTAGTAAAACTTATTCGATACTGAAACTGCTTTTTGCACAAAATATTTTATTAGTTATCTCCTTGAAATCCTAAGTGGTTTTAATGTTGAGAGAATAATTGTTAGAATAAATGCTACAATATGTAATTATATATAATATCTAAGGAAAGATAACAATTTGCTTTTCAACAGCATTGGTCACCATTATAGGCTAATCTAGTAGTAGAACAAATTAATAATGTTCAGTTGAGGCAAAGGTCTGAAAATTCACAATATCTTATGAAGTCAGTTTACATCAAACAGAGTAAGAAAGTGTCTCCCTTTGTACCTCTGCATAGTTGGGACAATTTAAGGCGCATGGTTAAATGAGTAGAATGAAGGTGGTGAGCATGTTCAAATGGACAGTCCTTTCTCATGGTGGACCAATCTACTTACTGTTTCATTCAAAACTTGCTTTGCTGGATGGTGAAGGCCTAAGACATGCTTGGGCTGGGATTCAGTCACATTGTAGGGGAAGCTGTAGTGATTCTCAGTCATCCAGGTTGTGGTTGTCCCAAAGGTGCTTTTCCAGGAGGCAACTGGACTTTTTTTCTTTTGAAGACGTTTCGCTTCTCATCCAAGAAACTTCTTCAGCTCTGACTGGACGGTGGGGAATAAGAGTTGAAGTCAGAGCTGAAGAAGCTTGGATGAGAAGCAAAATGTCTTCAAAAGAAAGAAGAAAAATAAAGTCCAGTTGTAGGGGAAGCAGTAAAATGGCAGCCATGAGCAAACTTTCCTGGGTAAATCCAATGGAAAAGAGTTGGCTTTATGTTTAACTTTGTGTTGCAAAGTAGTTTATCTAGCAATTCTGGGAAATGTGGGCTGAAAACCATCCAGCTCAAACACAGGTTTCATTTCCTATGGCTCTGCTACCTACATTCAGTATCTTACCTTGTCTTTCTTATAGGAAAATATAGGGGGGCTGGATATCTGTCCATTCTCTGATAGATAATTTGCTTAACTAAAGTTTCACACAGTCTGACTTGGCTTATTAGTAAGTTCTTTTATTGTAGGTGTTCATATACTGTCCTTCAACATATTATGATAGAGACTGCAAAATAAAATCAGAAAATAAAGCACAGATGCAATAGAAGTGAAACTACAGCAGAAAGTGGCATATATTTAAAACTTTCTCTCACTGAAAATCAGAGTAAAATATTTCAGCTTTAAAGTAGGAGTCAGGCATAGTTATCCAAGCCAGGCATGACTCGTGGATGATGAGGACATAGATGACAAGGATTTATTCATGTTCATTTCTTTGATTGTGTCTGATAAAAGCTGGAATATTGAACCAGAAACAGGTTAGGAACCTAGGCAGATGTTTCAGCATAAAAATAGGTCTCTAGTGAGGTAGAATCCTAGCACTGCATGGGTTTTAGCCTTCTTGCAATAGTAGCCTTTCCAAAGTCATCCAGGTATTTAGGATGGCAAACCAAAATATAAAGGATGGGAAAGCCATAAGGTTGTCCTCCTTTTGTTTTCCTTGGTCCAATCCAGAAGGACTTCAGGTTATACACCAGAGGTGGGTTCCTACCAGTTCGGACCACTTCGGCAAGTAAGTAGTAACTGGACACATGCCCAAACCAGTTCTATTGGTGGCACCCTAGGTGGCGCCATCTTGTTTTTCGCTTCTCTGCATGTGCAGAAACAATTTTTTTTACTTCTGCGCATGTGCGCCCCCAAAGCGCATCCCTGAGCGAACTGGCAGTAAAAGAAGCTGGAATCCACTCTTGGTATAGATACATGGTTAACTTTTGGAAAAGTCAGAAACAGCTCAAAATAGGTCTAAGTTTAACTGCTTGATTGTAGTTACACCTGTATTTTATTTTAACAGGCATGCTTTTTAATGCAATCTTTTAACATAACCTGTATCTGCCAAACTAATGTCTTAGAAGAAGAAGTTGAGTTAGGGAAGAAAACAGTTAATTCCCTATCAATGTGTTAATCCCACTTTAGTTCTGATACCATTTACGCTGCCATAGTTAATTAACACATGCTCATAATTGCTGTCATGAAGTTAATGTCATGTTTTGTTTGGTGGTCTTCTACTTTTTCATAAGATTGAATGATGACATTCACACCTCTGCAGGATCTTAAGTTCACGGGGATTTGTATATTTCTAAATATTATTTTCTTATCAGCTAGGGGGAATTTACTTCTCCCCCACTCACCCATCTTCGCAACTATAGGAGATTCCCCATTCTTACGTAATTAAATATATAACTGATATTTCTCTCTGGGGATGAGAAGGATTGTGTTCTCTACCAAATTTGCAGATGTTATCCAGTTTAGAAAGGTATCCCAAATCATTTGCCGCCTTCTTTAATGCCATAATGATAAATTTGGAATAATTTAACCATAATTATTTTTCTCTAGGCCAACATGTATACCTCTCTGCCAAAGTTGGCGGTAACCTTGTGATTCGGGCTTATACTCCAGTTTCTAGTGATGAAGTAAAAGGATATGTTGATTTAGTAATAAAGGTAGGTTTATACTGTTTTGACCAAGTAACTTAGTTTTAGTTTTGCTTACTATGTTTCTCAAATAAATTATTCCCTAATATTCCAGTTATATAATAAGTCAAATTAAAAGCAAGCAATGCACCACATTTTATATCCAGAAATTAACTTTGAAGATATGGTTGGAATATTGTGCACAGTTATTTTAGAGATAAAGCACCGACACTGAGAAGGACAATGAGTAAATGATGAAAAATCTATTTCTCTGTAGCTTATTTAATTTTGTTAATTTTCTCAGCCAAAACAATGTAAAATAGGTTCTGGAATTCTAAAAAATCTGGGGAGTTCTGATTGGAATCTCTTCTCCATGATAAAAGTAAAAAGAGATACTAGATCTTGACAGACCAGGGTATCAAAAAATAGAATGTGACAGAAATTGATTTTTTTAAAAAAAAGTTTTTAAAAGCAAGTATTTTATGTCTAATTTGAAATTAAGGCCCAGAGTTAATAGTTCTTCTTGTCCTAAATATAATGAAGAAATAATATCACCCAGAGCTTAGTAAGCACGGTTTTCAAAATTACTCTGAAGTAATCTCGATCACGTTATTCATTTTTATTTATCATATTAATGTTACTACTTTGAGGCACACATTTTCTGAGACCTCACAAAACAAATCTAGCATTAAAAGCCACTGCAGTATAAAACAGTTATACTTAAGACCAGTTATAAACAATGATGCTTAGCCTAGAGTACATGCTCTTCAAAAGATTGGTGCTTTCTCTTCTGTGAGAAGATGGTTAATATATCTTCAGTTGAATTTCTCTGAGGAAACTGTTCCATAACTGAAAAGGGCTTCTCTTTAGAGCTTTTTCCTGTCTTATATGTAGTGAGAACACCACAGAGAAGGATTTCTAAAGACCAAGCTTATAGTTTAGCTAGGAGAAGTTATATAGAGAAGGTAACTTGCTCCCAATTTTGGGGTCTAAAACAAGTATATAAATAGGGCCTATAAATAACTGGTAAAATACGTAATTGGCCAAAAATAACAGTCTAGGTTAATACTCTTGTAACCTTATTGAGGATAAAATTATTTGCCTTCAGCACTGCAGTGGATTTGTTTTATAGAGCGTAAACAGGAGAAATGTGGCTTTTTCCAGCTTCTAATTCTTGTTTATGTAACAGTACAAAATAGAATTATCTTTTCCAATGCAGATCATGGTCACTTAATTGTAAAACGTTGCAATGATTGCATGTGTGTGTATTCTTTCTAGGTTTACCACAAAAATGTTCACCCCAAATTTCCTGAAGGTGGGAAGATGTCCCAGCACTTAGATGGCATGAAGACTGGTGACACCATTGATTTCAGAGGACCTAATGGGCTTCTGGTGTACAAAGGATCTGGTACTATTTCATTGTCAAGTCCCAAGAAGTTTATAATTATGAATAGGGGTGATCAATTGCTTTTAAATAAATACAAGCAGTAGGCAGATGAGAAATATTTATTTTTTACTTTTATTTATCGAATTTTGAAACTACCCATCTCCCTACAGAGAGACTCTGGGCGGATAATATAGCACGTCACAAGTTGAACAAATCTTAGATTTTTTGCCCTTGCATTCAATGTTAATTTGTTTGTGCGTGCTTCACACACAATACAATAATCCCCAGGGGAATACTATCTTCCCTCCTGCCTCCAGCTGGTAATGAATATCACATTATTGATGTGGCTGAATGGGATTCATTGAATAGGGCATTCAACAAATACCACATTATATGTCAACAAATACCACATCCTATCTATTGTTTTTACAAATAACTCAAAGTGGCAAACATATCCAACACATCTTCCTCAACAATGACCCTGTGAGGTGGGTTGGGCTCAGACAAAGTGACTAGTCCAAAGTCGCCCAGCTGTTTTTTGTGGCTAAAGCGGGACTTGAACTCATGGTCTCTTGCTTTCTAACCTGGTGCCTTAACTATGATTAGACCAAATTGCTTCTCTTATTTATAAGAAACAGAATTTCCTTTCTATTACACAAAACATAGTTTGGTAATAACTCCTGGAAGTCTCTAGTCGAGCTATAGAAGCTGATTGGATCTGAGCTGCAGAAATGTAACCAACCATTACTTGGTGGCAATCCTAGTATTCTGTAAGTATACTAGGAAATATTTACAAAACATCATAACTCTTATTACAGGGATGGCTAACCTTTTTGTTGTCAGGCCAAAAGCATGCGCATGTGCACACCTGCCCCCATATTGTAATGCATGTGATCCTCCCACGAATGCGCCCCTGCCTCCCCCTCGCCATTTTTGGCTTCCAGGTTGGTGCAGGAGACTTTCCAGGCCCAAAATGGGGCATGTGGGTGCTGCACGAGGCCCCAAAATGCAAAGAGAACACCTCCATGTGCATGCACTCTGCCCCCATGTATGTATGTGTTCATTGCCTGCATGCCCTCCACGTATAGCAGTGACCTGAAGATTAGCAGGTGTCCGGGAGGTGTACATGCACAGTGGAGCTGAGCTGGGGCGATGGCTGGTGTGCCCACAGAGAGGGTTGTGTGTGCCACCTGTGGCACGGGTGCCATAGGTTCGCCATCATGGCTCTGTTATAATGGCAGCAAATGCTTACAGAACATTATAACTGTGTGCCACCATCAAAAGGTTGTTCATATTGCAACTCAGATTTAGTAGCATTGTTTCAAATGTCACAAGAAAGCTTCCAGTAACTATAAACTGCTCTGGAGACTCAGATTGTACACTTGTGGATTAATATTTAGTTTTGTATGAGCTCAGGCAATTGTGGCTTATTTAGAGATGTAGTTCCAAATATATACTTAGATTAAGTCTGCTAATGAGAGGGAAGGCCTTTAGCATTGTACAGGTTTTTACTCTTAGAAATGGATATAATATTGCAGAATTAATATACAGTAGTGTATACCAATGGTGGGTTGCCAATCTTTTTACTACCGGATTGGGCGCGCTCACATACGCAGAAGTGTCTGAGCAGGTGGGTGGAGCCTCCCGCCACCGCCACTACCGGTTTGCCTGATGTGGGCCAAATCAGGAGTAACCCATCTCGGTGTATAAAGCTGTGATTCAGAGCTTTGATGTGGTTCAATTTTGTTGGAATTGACTGTTGTAATTTTACACAGGTAAATTTGCTATCAAATTGGATAAAAAGTCTGAAGCAAAGACAAAGTTTGTTAAGCACCTTGGGATGATTGCTGGGGGAACAGGTAGGTATTCCTTGTTTCTGCGATAATGGGGTTTGAATAATGTCTTTTAAAAAGCTATATACTTCCTGATTATAACATATGCTCTAAAAGGAACCTTCTCTCCTCTATTAAAAAAGAGTAAGCGCAGAGGACTTGACCAAGGCTTAGTATGGAACAGAAGATATGTCATCTCTGATGCACAGCTTAATTTACTTCTAAAAATGCCTGAGTACTTCACCTTGACTAGAATATTGCTTAATAAGCTATCTTTGTATCCAGTTTGAAGTGCTGAATATGACATGAAATCCTAGTCAATTTGACACTCTGGCTATTGAAAAGCTACATTTTTATTATGAGCCTAGGCATTCTTTTGAGATCTTTAAGATTACTTTTCTTTTCTACAGATCCTCCTTTATAGTTAAACATAATTTAATATTCTGTCACTAGCCATGAACCTATGGCTCAGAAGCTGAATGTAAAATTAAATAGTATAAGACTAAAATCATTGAATATAAAAGGAGGAGAAAAAAGATATCCTCTTAGAGAACCTATTAAATAATATTCTTGAATCTTGGGAATGACTGTTTTATCTATTTGTTCTATTTTGTATGCCTTTCATGTTCACACAAATGCCCACCTAGTTTTATAGTCAAGGATGTGGGTAATAACAAAATGTTATGGTTCTGCTTCTGGGTTATTGAAAAAAATATTACTTCATTGGCTTTGATTTGATAGGAATTACTCCAATGCTTCAGCTGATCCGCCATATCACAAAGGACCCTACCGATAAAACAAAATGTTATCTCCTTTTTGCTAATCAGGTTGGTTGACTTATATTTATTTGCCTTTCCTTTTGTGTGAAATCACTATAAAAGCAGCTGCTTATACTTCTACACCATCTTCCCAACTACATATCAAAATGTTTGTTTATAGCTCTTCCTTTGATGAAAATTAAACATTTTTCTTCTGGTTCCCATGGAAAGCTGGATGCTATTGATTGCAAACAGAGGTGGATGGGAAGGTAGTGAGGTAGCCAGGAGGAATTATAGTTTGAGTAGCCTCCTTACCTTCTTATATGCCTCCGGGTGTAAAACTAATATATGCCAAGTGCCGACAGATTAATTTTGCCTGCACCAGGTGTTCATTGGAAAGTACTATACTTAGCACATTATTATTATTAAGCCCAAGCATATTTAATTAATAGAAACAGCATAAGATGTTGTGCCAGATGTTTTAGGAAATCTCTGGTGGTATTGGTAGTTTTCTGATTGCACAGAATTGCTAACATTTAATTCTAACCACAAAGTGGCTCAGTGGCTAAGACGCTGAGCTTATCGATCAGAAAGGTTGGCAATTCAGCAGTTCGAATCCCTAGCACCATGTAACGAGTGAGCTCCCATTACTTGTCCCAGCTTCTGCCAACCTAGCAGTTCAAAAACATGTAAAATGCAAGTAGAAAAATAGGGACCACCTTTGGTGGGAAGGTAACAGCGTGCCGTGCATTTTCGGCATTGAGTCATGCCAGTCACATGGCCACAGAGACATCTTCGGACAGCGCTGGCTCTTCAGCTTTGAAACGGAGATGAGCACTGCCCCCTAGAGTTGGGAACAACTAGCACATATGTGCGAGGGGAACATTTACCTTTTACCTTAATTCTAACCACATTGCCCACAACATAAGCTACTCTACCTGAGAGTAGGTTGATTAGACTGCAGTATTGAGGACTAAGCCTCCTAAGGCAAACGGGTCTTTTCCCGTGTAAGATTGAGATTGTCTTGGCAACGTTTCAGTGAGGTCTCACTCGCCATCTTCAGGCTGGTGTTTTCGGCTTAAAGCGTAGTCGGAGTTGCCGTCTTTCTATAAATCTTGACGTGTGTGTGGAATGCTGGTTTTGTTTCAGTAAGTGGATTGATTGGCTGTGTGGTTGTATCATGATTGGTAATACTACCAATCATGATACAGCCACACAGCCAATCAATCCACTTACTGAAACAAAACCAGCACTCCATTACCCGCCCCCCCCACCAAGATTTATAGAAAGACGGCAGCTCCGACCACGCTGAAGATGGCGAGTGAGACCTTGCCGAAACGTTGCCAAGACAATCTCAATCTTACATGGGAAAAGACCCGAATACAACAAGAACAGCATACCTACACCTGTGAAAATTTACACACACACACACACACACACACACACAAATAATAATAACCCTAGATCAAATGGTAAGCTAATACTAACAATGAAACTCTGTGTCAACCTGCATGTTCAACTCTGAATGGCTATTTGACTTTTGGTTGGCAGACGGAACAGGATATATTACTGAGACCAGAGCTGGAAGATGTAGCTGCAAACCACTCAGATCAATTTAAATTGTGGTATACTTTGGACAAACCACCTCAGGGTAAGCTGACGTCGCTCAAAGGCTAAACAAACTTTTCTGTACACAGCCAATTTTAAGATAACATGTATATCTCTATTGCAACCACGGGAGACATTTGTCTTGATACGATGTACCACTTTTACCAAACTATTTTGTTTTCCCACACTGCCTTTCCTGACTGATATTATTCCCATTATTCCAAGCACCTTTCCATTGTGATATCAGATATTAAATCTTTATAGAAAATGACTAGAGACGTATATAGTTACTGTGCTGTATTTCTAAGTAATGGATTCACCTATCAGTGAGTGATTCACATTTTTTAACACGGGTAGGTGAAAAGTAGCATGAAAATGTATAATGCAGTCTTTCCAACAGAAATTACGTTTGTACAAGTTAGTAACAAATTTATTAGATTTATACCCCCACTTTTATTACTTTGTGTGTAACTCAAGGTGGTGAATATACATAATAGTTGTTCCTCCTCCTATTATCCCCACAAAAACAACAACCCTGTGATGCAAGTTGAGCTGAGAGAATGACTGGCATCCAGCTGGCTTTCATGCCTAAGGACTAAAACTTGAAAACTCTTGGTTTCCAGCCTGGAGTCTTAACCATTGGACTAAACTGATATGAGTTAAGGTTATGATTCTATCTTTGAAAGTATATTAATGTTGCTATGAAGCAGAGCAGGCATGAAATGCTACCGGTTTGACTGAACCGGTAATAAAAATGCTACTGGTTCACCTGAACCAGTAGTAAAAATACTGAAATCGGTTCAGACGAACCGGTTTTTCTGAGGATCAGCTGTGATATATGATTTATATTAGGATCTCCTGCTTTCTAGCTAATCTAAATCGTGTGGCACAGCGGATTCTCCACCTTGCTGTCCATTTACCTTTACAGGTGCTTGGTAGCAGGCTCCGCCCACCCACCCAGACATAATGTCTGTTTTTGACACTCTGAGCATGTGTGTGAGGTCCTGCGCATGCACGGAGGTGGTGAGTGCGAGCTCACATTGCTACCAAACCAGTAGCAAAGGTAAATGGATTTCACCCCTGAAGCAGAGGTATACAATCTTGGCCAGGTGTGTTTCCAGGATATCTCCAAACGTTGCTGTCAAATTCAATATGGTCTAAGGGAATTATTAAATATAAAGAGAAGAATCATATAACATTCAAATTAAATGAAATCAAACAGATTTCTTCAAAATGGAGGAACCATGAGAAAAACATGAATGCATGTAATACTACCCTCTGTTAGACATTGTCATGAAGATTCTCTTTCATTTTTGTTGCAGGATGGAAGTATAGTTCTGGCTTTGTTAATGCAGATATGATAAAGGACCATCTTCCTCCCGCCTCTGGAGACACTTTGATTCTTATGTGTGGACCTCCACCCATGATTCAATTTGCCTGTCAGCCCAATCTTGAGCTACTGGGATATGCAAAAGAGAGCACATTTGCTTACTGAACCTGAAGTTAATTCATTTAGCAAATGTCACAGGTACAATGGTTATGGCAAAAGATTTGAAGGTGCACGTTACAAAATGGCTGATGTAAGCAAAGGGTTCCTCCATGAAGCATTAAAACAACCATGATCTCTAGGAGCTACCTTGAAAACTTTCCCCAAGTGTGTGCATGTGGTTTGTGCAGGGCTGCTTTGATTAGCCAGCAATCCCAAAGAAAGTGTTGTCTGTGCATATTGTGATGGGACGCACACCTGGAGGAGCAATGGGGGAGATTTGTTGTAACCCAGAGTTTTTCCAGAGAGAGGCCCAGACTAAGCTTGCACAGCCCCAAGCTGGGTGTGGGAGGTGGGAAGGGTTAGGGTTAGGGTTCAGGTTAGTCACAGTCTACAATCTCTCAGGATCTGGTAGATTAGATTATAATTTTAGTCTGTCAAGAGTGTCTATTATCTGTAAGCAAATAAAGGAATGATTGGATGCTGCTATATCATTTCTAGGCTTGAGCCTGACAAATACACATTCCAGAGGGGAAAGACTTCAGAAGACCTGTGCCAATCCTTCAAAAGAGGACACTTTTATCAAACTAACGCACTTGGCAAACTAACCCCTTTCTGATGCCTTGCCCAGCCTTAATAAAGTTTTATGAAACTTTTCTCTTTCACTTAAATAAAATGTTGATACATTTTGTGGATCTTGAATTTCCTTGTGGGTTTCCTATGGCGATGTTTATTAGTGTATAATGCATGAACTGGCTTTGAAGCAAAGCTGGTGAGGAATTAGTTGCAGTGGAAAGAGGTAAAGAGCCTGTGGCTTCCTGTAACTTCTATAGATAATTTTTTTTGAGTCATCGGAGCTTCTTCTATCCACAGTTCCTGAAGCTGACTTCAGTTTTTCACCAACATGAAGTAGAAAATGTAAAAACGATGACATGTAGTTTTTAAAATGTAAAAGTAAAAAAAATCCAATCCAGGTTTCACTGGGCTTAAAGAGCTAATTTAAAATCCAGATTTTCCTCCCCAAATGTTGACTCCAGCTGAACTTGATGAAGCCATCAGCACACCAAGATATTCCTAGAGAAAAAACATCTTCCTTGATCGGACAAAATCCTATTGATGAAATTCTTTTATTGGGCAGTTTCTCACCGATGAGAAGCAGGGATGCATTTAGCTTGATGTTTCTTATAGGAACAAATGGTGTTCATGTAAAAACAGTCATATAACCTTCCATCTATGTTGGCTGGAACCATAATGTTTGCCTTCTGGATCATGCAGGTGCTTGCATGTGCAATATTTAGAATAACCATGCAACTATAGCACAATTTCCGATCATGAACTTCACACCAAGTTACTTGTGGGAAACGTTCTTCACACAAACCAACTTAACAGCTGTAAATACAACTAAGATTGAAATCGCCTAATCATTTGTGATATGATTTGGAGCATAACATTTTCCACACAAAACTTTTAATAATATTTAGATAATAATGAGGACAAGCAAAGAAATTATAAATATTTTAAAACTATTCTCATTCAGAACCTTCTACCTCATTTGGATTCAAAATACTCATTCTGCAGGAGAGAAATCAAACATTTGCCATTCCTGATATAAGGTACTGTGGTCCAATATATTTTACCTTCTAGACCAAATATGCTTCAATTCTTGGTAACACCCGTATACATGCTTTAATGCAATTATTTTTGTAAAAAAAATGTACAATAAAGCTTGACATTAGAACATGCAATATTTTAGATCCAGAATTATACCTTTACATCAAATAAAAATATGTTCAAAACGATCATAGGTCTGAAAGGAACAACTAAGCTTCTGGATGATGATTGAACCACATCTGCAAAGTTACCATTGATTATAATATCTAAAGGTCTGTTATTTAACTGAAAGCTGGGCTGGTACCACAGTATACATTTGTTGATATCTTCAGGTTAATACTTCTGCAGGAAGGATAAGGCTGTGCTTCTATTAGCAACAACTTATATTGGGAATGTATTTGGCAAACAAGGAATTTTATTACCACTGGGTGGCAAACTTGTATAAAGACAGTTAGATGAACAAGATTGCATTAGAATTGTTACAAGCCTTTTAATTTAAGCCTTTAAACTGTAGATTGCTGAAAGCCTTTCCAGAGAGATTGGCAAATATTTCCACAAAAAAAATAAAAAAATTCAGAGAGTGGCCAATTACCCTCTAAATTAGTTCTGAAAGAGGTGTGCCCATTTATCTCATTTCAAAAGGAAACTGAAGCAGACAATGGAACAATTCTGTTAGAGATAAGAATGAATAGCATGTCAGATTCTAATTATTAACAACACTCCCCTGATGTGGAAAGTTGTTTACACACACTGCTGAAATATTACTAATGTTTCTCCCTGAATTTAGATGATAAACTTGGATACTCCAAATCAGAGATTTTGGCAGTTTAGATGTAAACTATAAATTATAATACAAGCCCCCCCTCCCCAAATTGTCATACATTTTAACAAAATCGTGCTATTTAGCTATGAATTTTGAAGGTGTTTTTAGGATTGAAAACTGACAAGTTTGAAGAGGTTGGTTCTTTTCTGACAAAACATTTTTCTCTCAATTACTATAATTTAAGGAAATATTAAAATTTAATAGTTGGTAAATGACTTCAATAATTTTCTGCACTGAAAAATAAGTGGGAGGACAGAGAAAGAAGTGCAACTGGGCATTTGCTTGGTCCCTTCATTGTTTTTCATGCTTCCAATTAACTCCAATCTATAGAATATTTCAAAGAATGTTTAGTTTTTAGCTGGGTATTGTTATCTGCAAGGCTATTGTGTATAAAGCAGTGTTGAGCTTTCTGGCTGTATGGCTATGGCCTAGGATTGGGGTTTCCAATCTTGACAACTTTTAAGACTTATGGACTTTAACTTCCAGAATTCCCCAGCCAGCCACTGCTTCATTGATGCCAGCTGTGAAAGCCTGTGCCAACATGCTGTTGTGTATTTCCTCTGAATTTGTTACTCAAATGAAATGTAGAATTTATTACAATGTATTTAAGACACATTTTTGGTGTTGCATGAATTAATACACCCATTTAAACCCTTGAACAAAGCACAAACACACTGACTTTTCCATAGTTTCTATCACACTGCAACAATGAAATGTTATATAAACAAATACCGTGTTTCTCCAAAAATAAGACAGGATCTGATTTTCTTTTGACCCCTGAAATAAGCGCTTGGCCTTATTTTTGGGGAGATCTTATTATTTTGGAGGTGCAGGAGGTCATGAATGTGGTTACCTCATGGCTGCTGCTGTGTTGCAATGTTTTCAGGGAGGGCTTATTTTTTGGGGGGGAGGGCTTTTTTTAGCATATGCGCTCAAAAGCCCGATTGCACTTATTATCCAGAGGTCTTATTTTCAGGGAAACAGGGTAGCTAATGGACGTTTTTTGTTAACCTGTCACCGCTTAACCCGATGTATAGTTCAAAATTAGCAAGATGGAAGACACAAATAGTTACAAAGAGGATAGGAATGATTTCTTCATCAAATATTGGGAGCTTCTAGTACTCAGTAGTTAATACTCATAGCAACTAGTCAAAAGTCCTCAAGAAAACAGTGAGTATGTAAGTTGGTGGTAGCACCGGGTTAATATTGTCCAGCTTTGAAAATCAAACAGGACCAGACCTGATTAATTCTTGGATAGGAGAACACCAGGGAATACTGAGATTGTAGACTAGCCCAGTTTAAAACTAAGTTTCTTCATTTTAAAAAAATGAAGAAAAAGCAATGGCAAAAGATTTCAATACTGCTTCAAAGTCAGCTGCATGGATGTGTCTATGGAGTCATCAGGAGTTACGGTCCTCTTGATCATGACTATCTTTTGAACCAGTGAACACATTTTTAATACATCAAGGAATCACTTTTTCAGTGCCATAGTTCAGATCCAATATAAATCATTGCATAAACTACACTGACAATAAAGAATAGCTACAGCTTTGAAGTCTATTGCAGTTCCATTGCATAACCAAATCTTAAAATTACAAAATATAGAAAAAGGAATCACTATTAAATGTGCTCATAGTGATTAAAGTAAGCGATCAACAGATCTTTGATTTCCAAATTTCTAGAAAAATTGCATAGTTCTTTAAATGCATGTCTTAACTGCCTAGTCCAGAGAGTTTATCTGTGTATATGCGTGTTTTTTAAAAGCACATTGAACTTTCTCATATTTTAATTAGCAAAGAAAATGATACATTTTTAGGTATAGCATCCAGCCTGCATCAGTTTTCTGTCACAACAGAAGAAAGAACTTAAGTGTTACTCCTGTGGCATCTTCATCTCCAATCCTCAAAAGTTGATGTTAAAAATTGATCGTTGTTTAGCATCTGATCTTGGCTTAACATTGTCTGGAAATTTAAAAAAAATCAAGCCACATCTACAATCAGATACATTAGAAAATGAGAAATAGTAATAGCACTTAGACTTATATACCGCGTCACAGTGCTTTACAGCCCTCTCTAAGTGGTTTAGAGTCAGCATATTGCCCCAACAATTTGGGTCCTCATTTTACTCACCTCGGAAGGATGGGAGGCTGAGTCAACCTTGAGCTGGGTGAGATTTGATTTGCCAAATTGCAGGCAGCCGCAGGCAGAAGTAGCCAGCAGTACTGCGCTCTAACCACTGCACCACCGTGGCTCATGTTGAAATGTTTTTATAATAATTTATGAAACAGTTTATCCAAAACCCTTTTCCCAATTAGAAGCCTAGACTTCTTCATTCTTCCCTTAAAGGATCCAAAACTTTGAAATTGTTTTCTTTCACTGATCTTAGTGGGAAAAAAGAAAATAAACGAAAATATCCCTCTCTTACATAGGGATGGCAGCTAATAATCTTGGCTGATTAACAACAATCCATAACAACATTTCTAGATAGCCTTCTTGAATTCATACATACCGTGAGGTTGCTTATTCCTCGAGACAGCTCCCCTATTTGCATCACTGCTCCTTCTGAATGGTCCATCTGCAAAATCATTTCGGCAACTAGATTGAAATTAAAGCAGCCATCCAATCTTAAGTCAAACCTGCATGCACAACTTTCGGGAGAGCAGAACTGTTCCACATATATGACACCTGTCTCTGCTTCAGGAAGTTGAGGTTGACTTACAGAGTTCCCTCCACCCCCAATATTGGAAAGATTTCCAAGTTGAACATTTTCCATAAATATAGATCTCAAACCACTGCATTTAACAAACAGTTAGTAGGTTAATCAGATCAAAAATTAAAAGGCAATTTCATTGCATTTTTTTAAAAAAAGTGGTATGTTTGATATTATATTTTTAAATAAAAAGAATGCAACAGAGCTGTTTTCTGTAATTCAAAAACCCTTTCTTGATCTCATGCAGATTCAAATGCTTATGCTATTTTAATAACTCGTTCATTGCTTAACACATAAGATAAGCATTAATATGCTCAATGCTTCGTTATTCTAAAATGTATTTCAGTTTTTCCTCTGGCTCCATCATTTAGTCATGGCAGTTATCATTGTATAACACAGAAAGTAGGAATATGTGCACTGCTCTTTCTCCTTTCCATCCCCACTCAATGTCCCCATTGTAGGGCCTGAATTTCTATATTCAGAGATTTGTGGTGATGGTAGTTTGTTTCTAAATGATTAGGCTGCCTGCCTTGTTTAGATCCCTGGGTGATTAGATGCCTAATTACATTATAGCTAATTTTTGTGGCCTATTTTGGCTAGTGTTTTTCCACTATCCCTTCCCCTTGCAAATTTTAGAAATTGACATTTATCAACTAGCCTTACTTAGACGTGTGCCTGTTAGCTAGAATTTTATTTTGGGTTAGATACCTTTGTCTACCCCAGGGGTGTCAAACTCAAGGTCCGAGGCCTGGATCTGGCCTGTAGAGGGCTTAGATCTGGCCTGTAGGGCCTCCCCGGAAACAGCAATGGACTGGCCCGTGGTGCTTCTGCCAGAGAAAATGGAACTCAGGAGGACCGCGGACAACCCGAGCTCTATTTTTGCTGGCAGAGGGTTGCAGGAGGCCATCGCAGCCGAAAATGGAGCTAGGAAGCCAATTTTTGCTGGCGGAGCACTCAGGTCATCACAGGCACCCCGACATGAGTGATGTCAAGCTGGCCATGCCCCCCCCCCCTTCGAGGTCAAACACAATGCTGATGCAGCCCTCAATGAAATTGAGTTTGACACCCCTGGTCTAACCTTACAGTATTGTATACAAATCACCTTAAATGACACTCAAATAGGCCTACTAGCAAATCATACAATTGACTGCATATGTTTAGGGATTCTTTCAAGCCTTAAGGATTAACACTTGGGGTAGAACAGGTAAGAGCATAGTTTTCCATCCATTAAAATGACCATTTTAACAGACAAAGACAGCCTAATCTCTGCAATAGTTTCTCTAACAAAGCAGAAGCTGGCAAACTTATATACTTATTAATATGACTCTAAGATAATTCCTTGAATGTTAATCAGCTCTATATTCCATACCAAACTAGTGTTCATGGATATTCAACTAAATTTTGATGACTTGTTTTAAATCAATGTTTGGGCTGGAAATTTCTGGGAGTTGAAGTCTACACATCTTAAATTTGCCAAGTTTGAGAAATACTGCTTTAAATGAATCAGGACACGACAGATTGATCTTCAAACAATGCGGTTCTGTGGTTTCCAAACTCTTAACTATGCCTGCTTCAGATAGGCAGTGAAATAGCATATAACTCCAAATGACAAGTTGTCAGGAATTATAATATTTAAAAGATACAAATTCCAAGTTTAATTTTCATTTACTATGTGGTATTACATGCATGCATGCTGAGAAGCTTTTCTGTACACGAACTGATTCCTGTAAAAAAGACAGATCCTTTATCCTCACTGAGAAGAGCTTGAAACAAAAAGAGGCTCAACACAAAGTTAGGAGGCTAAGAAAATGTGAGGAAAAATCTATACTTTATGAGTGTTTAATTTTAAGAAATTCCAGGAGTTTGACTGAAAATTGTGTTTTAAAAATAAACAGAACATTAAAATAGTTCCAATTGTCTATATATCACACACATACTGAACAAATTACATGCTTTAAGCAAAATGGAAAAATAATTACATTCTAAATGAGAGAAAAATGGAACGTGTTAGATGTAGTAAATCATGCATATGAAAAAAATACTTTTTGCAGTTAATCATGTGATATTACCATAATTTTTCTGATCAGTTTGACTCCAAAATCAGAGTAAATGGAAGTTTGGTTTGCTATCTTATATCTTGCAGAAAACTCCAATTACTCCATTTTTCAGGCTTTTAAAAATTACTTTACACATGTTTCTATGTAGTGTTTCTTGGGACAGCAATTTATAAAATCAGTCTAAGCACCTTTTAAAAGCATAATTCAACCGCAAAAATAATAATTACAACAAAAACAATTGAGACATTTTCCCAAGTAAATATTTTATTGCTTTCTTCAAGAAATTGTATTCTCATATATATATATTTTATTTAAGAAGAGATCCATCATTAGGCCTATATTTTAATGTTCTATCGTATGTAACCCCTATGGTGCAGACGCTGCACAATTAAAAGAACATATTTTAATAAAAATATACAATTCAGCTGTGCTGTCAAGAATAAAATAGATCATTCTTACCACTGTGGACATGAAAAAGCTAATACAAAATGTTAAAAATTATTTGTTGGGCATTGTAAAGGAAATATAAAAAGCTCTGAGCTGCCACAGCAGTTCGGAGAGCAATCATGCTCAATTTTAGGTGCCTTGAATGTCAGCTACAACTGTTGTGTAAAGATTTTTCTTTTCCTGAAAAAGGGCTCGAGAAGATGAGTAGGATGAACAGTTGCAAATGGGGGGGGGGGGGAGATTCCAAGTGATATTTTAAAGATTCTTCAAGCTTCATCCTAATACATTCACTAAAGACATGCAGATGCATTATGCACTTTAGTTAAATTATAAAAGGTTATCTGTAAGCTCCAGAATACATCAAAGAGGATGAGAAGTGAGTGTATCAGTCCCCCTGGCCCACCTGATCCAGTTTGTCTAATTCTTTGTCAGGGAGGGCGTTATGCACTCTGTATGTTCCATAACTCCTCTGAGTGCCATTGGTTATACTTGTATCCATAGGGCAAATATAATCCGTAGATTCATCAAACTTCTTTTTTCTTAAGTTTCCAAAATGTGAAAATCCAAGTTTCTTTGGCTGTCAAGAATGAAAGATGGGTGGGTGGATAAAGAGAGAAAGCATTGTCAGAAAATCACTATAGGGGAAAACACTTGACAGTTATAAATGACCTTTGTTAAATAATAAGACCTTTCACAGACTTTACAAGATTAATGTGAACGTTTTCATTGATTTTTCAAATTCCTGTAGGAAATGAACAAATAAATGCATCTAAAGGAAAGGGAGGGTTGTCTTTATGCCGAAGAGAAGGGTTAGTAATGGAGTCACTGACATAACTTTTTTGACTCTGTATATAGAAAAACTAACCTGAGGTGAAGTTCTTTAAAAATCAGAGCATAACTGTTTACCATTTTAGCAAGAAGTATTAACATATCCTTTAAGGGACAGGAATGATAATAGTTCAATGAAGTCTTAAAACAATTCATTATGTGCTTCCAAAGTCACAATAAGGCTCAGGGACTAAGAAGCTGAGCTTGTCGATCAGAAAGGTTGACAGTTCGAATCCCTAGCGCCGTATAACGGAGTGAGCGCCGTTACTTGTCCCAGCTTTTGCCAACCTAGCAGTTCGAAAGCACGTAAAAAATTCAAGTAGAAAAATAGGGATCACCTTTGGTGGGAAGGTAACAGCGTTTTGTGCGCCTTCAGCATTTCATCATGCTGGCTACATGACCACCGAGATGTCAGACAGCGCTGGCTCTTTGGCTTTGTAACGGAGATGAGCACCGTCCCCTAGAGTCGGGAATGACTAGCACATATGTGCGAGGGGAACCTTTACTTTTACCTAAAGTCACAATATTTACAAGTCCCAATATAGAATTCCAGGATTCCCTATACGAAAAACCAAAATACTAGAAGATGCCTCAGAGGTTATTTAGTCCAATCTCTTGATTATGGAAGATTCTCAATACAAGATGCAACATCCCTGGTTGGTAGCAAGAAGGCAGGCTTCTGAGAAGCTGGACAAGTCTTGAGAGAAGTGAGACTAAACTTTGTACTGCTGCCATCTTGTTCCTATTCAACCTTAACTCTTCTAGGTACATTAAATTTAAGATCCTCAGGGGCATGCATACCTTTAAATGCAATAATTAACTTGCAGAAGGAAAAAAAAACAGATCCCAGCTACAGTGTGTGTGAAAGTAGCAGAACATAAAGAAGTGCTTCTTTAAAACTGTACTCAGTGCTGAGAAACACACACAAAGGTCCATGTATCTTTATGGAGAGTTTTTCTTCCCCTCCTGCTCTCAAATATCAGACCTCTCAAGTGGCACAAAACCCTAACAACAACACCCCATGAATGTGCTAGTCGTTCCCGACTCTAGGGGGCGGTGCTCATCTCCATTTCAAAGCCAAAGAACCAGCGCTGTCCGAGGACGTCTCTGTGGTCATGTGGCCAGCATGACTAAATGTCAAAGGCGCACGGAACGCTGTTACCTTCCCACCAAAAGTGGTTCCTATTTTTTCTACTTGCATTTTTATGTGCTTTTGAACTGCTACATTGGCAGAAGCTGGGGCAAGTAACAGGAGCTCACTCCGTTATGTGGTACTAGGGATTCGAACCACCGAACTGCCAACCTTTCTGATCGACAAGTTCAGCGTCTTAGCCCACTGAGCCACCGTGTCCCTTAAAATACTGAGTGCAAAGTGAATATAAGTCAAATGCAACAATCAGCAGGGGATGTTTGCATCATTGTGCCTTGGCTGGACCGTATGACACCTTTCCATCCTATGGATAAGTTTAAGTACAGTATTTCAGCTACTAAAAAACAAAAAGCCTTCAATACTCTGCAGATGCAGTCGCAAGAGCCCCAAAATAGTTTAATAATTAGAGCAGATTTTTCTCATTTGGGGACACTAAACTGAAATCCTTACCCTCTCTTAGCCACATTTCCCAGAATTCTTTGGGGATGCAAGTTCTTAAGTATACAAAAAGCCTCTGTTTTTAAATAACATACCAGTTATAATGACTCTTATTCATCTATTTAGAAAGAACTCCCATTGGCCTCTCAATGAAACTCACTCTCAAGTAGTTACATGGACTACAAGAGTTCTGCCCAAGAGATTGCTGGCTTTCAAACTGCCAACTAGGAACTCAAGCAGGATTTCTAAAGTTTGTATGGTTTCCCTGTAGCCTACCCGGACTTTTGCGGTGGTAGTGAGAGCTGCATAAGCGGTAGATTCCACGATTTCCCTTTTATCTTGCTGAGCCTCTGGCCCGATGAGCACATTGAAATTTGTGGTCAAGTGGCGTCTTAGCAGAGTCTTTTGAGGTGGAATGTTGAGGAGCATTGCTAGAGTATCTCCATTGAAACGAGGCTCCAGGATCTGTGAGGGAAACAAAGAGCATCTGTGCTGCTTTAAGTGTGGTCTCTAAACAGCAAGGTATTCAAAGGCTATTCTGAGGGTTGCCTGCTTTCATTAGTCCCTGCATGTCCGGGATGTGTTACTGGACCAGGAAGCGTCAGGGCTTCTTCACATGTTACCCATTATAATCCATTTCCAACAATTATATAACATTAACAGGAAATATAAAATTTAAAAATGCAATTTTAAGCGGCACTTCTTTGGGATATCAAAGAAAAACATCTGTTTCATATTGCAGTTCCAGATCTACGGTATAGGGTTAGTATGAGCTTCCATTTCCATTTGATCACATCTCTTAATGCAACCCATAATAACCTGGATCCTGCAGTTGTTCCTGGGATTTTGATTCAGCAGAATTTTCCCTACGTCAGGAAAAGAAATTATTATTTCCCTTTCCTCCTATATTTCCATCACCCATGCTGTTCTAGAGGGTTCCCCCATTCATTCGCAACAAATCTATGAGAGGGGATCGCAACACATATATTAAATTTCCCAACTTTTCTCTCCAGCAGTGAGAACTTTGGGGAGCATAGTTTTGCTCAAGGAAGCCGGGATCAAGCTAATATGTTCAGAAAGGGTATGGGTTGTTTATAGCAATGGATTTTATAGTCGAGTGATGAAAAACAGCACAAAAGAAAGAAAGAACAGGAAAATATAATAGATGGACAGAATTAAGTAAATCTATATATGCATCAATACATATACTGTCTATATTAATATCTACTGTGTAATTTTTAGAGGCACAAATGAAGAAATCAATTGTAGAAAAAGATTTAAAAGAAGGAAGAGGAGGTTCATATGCTTGATATGTTATGAAATGTATACAGTTCTTAGGCTAAAGTGATCTTGTTTAAAATAAGATAATAACTGGTGTCAAGAACACAATTGTTTTAAAAAGCATTCGCAACTGTCTATCTTCATTCTAAGCCACTTGAATTTGCACTGTTGCTTAAAACAATTCATGATAAAAGATAATTTGTTCTCCCTTGCCTGGGACAGTATATATTCATTAAAAAACTCAGACAACATTTTATCAATTGCTGATTTGAAAGTATTTTCTGCTCTCTAATTTATTTCATGTATTGAATGCTAAAGATTTGAATACTGGCTTATTATCCAAGATCATTTATAAAATGTTATGTTAAATATTGCCAAATTTATTTTACATAAAACACTCAGGGGAAAAAATTCCATAAACTATTTTCTTCAATCAACAAAACAGACAAAACATTAAAAACTGAAAGCTGATGTATTGATAAATTGTCATGTTAATATTTATATTGCAAAACCTAAATTAAGTTCTTTTTTCTTACGATGAGTCCACCGTGAACGCCACTTCCTCGAAGATTTGGTGCATATTCTGCCAAATCTACTGATCTGAGCCATTCCATCACTCTATGATTGGACCATTGTACTACTTCTGATGATGAGATAGTATTCTGTATTGCAGAAAAAAATGCATGGTAAATACAATAAAGCAGGCCACCTAGATGCTGCTAATAAAGTGATTCTTTCTAAATATTCAGTAATTCTTCCTTAATCTGTTGTGTAGGTTTCATTCAATTTTCTTTTCCCACATGGAGTCCATCTTATCTGTAGAATTACATATAAATATGGACATGGCATTCATTTTTCTGAGTAGAAGCAAAAAGCAAGGAGAAATTAACTAGTGAGCTTGCCTAGGAACAAGAAAGGATGATAGATTTCCTCACTAATGGATATAAGAGCACTGAGTCTAGGAAGCAAATATCAATGACTTTTATCTCACCTCATCTGCTGGTCTTCTCCGTAAGCAATGTGGGTTAAAATTGTTCAGGTGTAGCACGTGAATGGCACATTTAATGCTGAGGTGATGCAGCTGGCTTGTAACCTTGAGGAAGAGGAGGTCGTTCTGTAAAGGAAAGCATTGTTTAGCAGAATAAAGTTGTTAAACCTTAGAATTAGAATTTCTTAGAATTCTAAGAAACCAAAAGAACACAATTTTTCTTTTTTCTTTTCTATTGGAGCCTGTATTGGGATTCCTACTCCTACATTGTGATTCCTACTACTGTAGCCAGAGGGCACCAAATAAGAAGGCAAACACTATTTCTTGTTCTATAACCACAGAATCTTCCTTGTATAGGTAATCCTAGACTGACAACCCCAACTGGGAACAGGAATTTCCATTGCTAAGCAAGGCAGTTGTTAAGTGAGGCACGCCCGGTTTTATGAACTTTTTTTTGCCATGATTGTTAAGCAAATCACATGGTCATGAAGCAAACCTGGCTTCCCCCCATTGACTTTGCTTGTTGGAAGATGGCTGGGAAGGACACAAATGGAGGTCACATGATCCTGGGATGCTGCAACAGTTGTAAACACATACTGCCTATATTTTGTGCCTGTATTTTCACCATGTGACCATAGGAACACTGCCGCAGGTGTAAGTGCAAGGATCAGTCTTAAGTCACTTTTTTTCAGTACCACTGTAACTTTGAATGGCTGCTAATCAAATGGTTACAAGTTGAGGACTACCTGTATGTTGGTTATAAATTACCGAGGGATCATCAATTTAAGGAAGGTGGAATGCTGCCTTATGCAACTAATTAGCAGAAGATTCCCCTCTATTTTATAGTGTGCTGGAGTTCAGAAGTTGACTGTTTCTTTTGACTATTCCACATCTCAGTTCTGGATCCAAAAATCTGGTGGATCTTGTTCTGTTCTATGATACTGGCAGTATATACATACACACATTATGGATACATGAGAGCCAGTTTGGTTTAATGATTAAGGCATCAGACTAGAACAGGAGACTGTGAGTTTTAGTCCCTTCTTAGGCCCAAAGCCAGCTGGATGACCTTGATCCAATCACTTTCTCTCAGCCCTAGAAAGGAGGCAAACCATTGCTGAAAAACCTTGCCAAGAGACTTATCCAGGCAGTCTCTGAAAACTGAAATTGAACATGATTGAACAGACGAGTGAGTAAAAAATATGCTATTTAGATTGTTCTACTATTTAATACAGGAACAATAATTTTTTGGGGATTGAGATGTGGTGCAGAATGAGATTTATCTTCTTTGCTAGTGTGATTTTAGCAAAAACCATTCCTTGGTCTTAAGCTAGAGCAGTAATTAGTGTTGGTTTTTTTTTTTAAAAGTTTGTGTGTGGGGACTCTTCCATTGTCATGTTTACCATGAATATTCAAAAATGGTCTGGGTTAGCTTCCTGTCCACTCAAAGTGTTTGGAAAGTTAAATATTGACAATACTTGGGAATACAAATTCTAAATATAGTTTTGAAAGAAAAGAATGCTGGGATAAAATTATTCTCTTCTGTTCCATCTGAATGAAAGAAACTTTTGCTGGTCTCAAACTTTAAAAATAAGGATTTTAGCTACCTTACCACAGTTAGATATTGTAGCATTCTGCCATCAACTCGTGATTCATGAAACTGATCCTTGTACTGAGGTAAACCAATATCATCAAGCCATCCTGTGGAATATACATAAATATATTTTACTGCTTAATAAAAAAACCAAAAACAATTCACTTGTTCACAAGACTAAATTTTGTTTTTGCAGAATAATGTTTCTAGCTTCTTATATTCCCTGGAGAATAATATGATTTCCATCCCTATTGTTTGTGTCCATTCTACATGTTTAATATTTTCCCCATCAAAACAGCTTTTTAAGAAATCTTCCATCTAATTTCATAGTTTATACAAAGCAATATAATGCTCGAAAAAGAAATAAAACTGAAGAAAATGAAAATAAAGCCATATATCTCTGTAATGTTTCTAGAGATGAAATTGAAGTTGAGTAGGTTTTTTTAAAAAACCAACACATACACATTTCTAAATTGTAAAGTAGGCTAGAAACATAATCAATCTGTTTTTCATTCCTCTTTGCCATTTCAAATACTTACGTGTAACCCAGATATGATCTAACTGCGCAGACTTATCATCTTGTTTTGTATTTATAGCTTTGACTGCCAAAACCAATTTCTTCCTGTGTAAAGGCTGCTTAATTCCCAACTCCTACAAGGGGAAGCAATGATGATAATTAAAATGGTTACCTGTCAGCGTGACACATGTTCAGATAGATCACAAATACGTTGAAGTTCTTGAATAAAAGATACTATGCTGAATTGGAAATTGGGAGTTTCCAAAGTAATATTAATGTTTTAATGTTTAAACCTCAAGATACCCAATTTGTTGTCTGCTAGTACATAGAGCTGCTAAAAAAGCAATCTTTTGAATTCAATATACGCATGGCTGATTTTATTTGGATTGATGGATCATAAATACTGATGTACTTCACCTTTAGGCTTAAAATAAGAAGAAAGGGTTGTGCAAAGTGTATGTATCTCTGTCTGTGTGTATATTTAACTGTAGAGAAAAGTGAAAAAAGAGAAACTGATTTTACTCTTTGAAAAACCTTATAAAAATGAACATACTGGGAAAAGCACATACAGGAATATACTATACATACATTCTTTCTAATTTGTACTGCCTTCTACTTTGTTTTCTGTTTTTTTTCTATGAAAATTCTGGCAAATCAACCCTGAACTTCCTCCAGTTCTCTCGAATGATACTCTGCCTACAAAGATATGTTTACAGGTGCATTACATAGCCTCTATAAGTGACTATGTTTAAAGATAGTTTTCCCTTCTCCAAAGAACAAGGGTTTTATGTAAAGCAATCTGACAATTGCTACTCATTCTTCCTGCTTAGATCTCTGCTTTATATTTTTGGGAGATAATCTAACCTTTGGTGTACACTGTGGGGGAGATACTGCTGCAGCCAAATCAAATATCACTGGGGCTTAATTGTTTCTTTTATATTTTCAAAATTATATATAACAGAGTTGGAAACTACCTTGGAAGTCTTCTAATCCAACCTCCTGCTCAAGTAGGAAACCCTATACTGCTTCAGACAAATAATTATCCAACCTCTTCTTAAAAACCTCCAGTATTGGAGCACTCACAACTTCTGGAGGAAGTCATTCCACTGATTGATTGTTCTAACTGGCAGAAAATCTCTCCTTAGTTCCAGGTTGGTTCTCTCCTTGAGTAGTTTCCATCCATTGCTTCTTGTTCTGCCTTCAGGTGCTTTGGAGAATAAGTTGACTCCCTCTTCTTTGTGGCAGACCCTTAGATATTGGAACCCTGCTATCATGT
The DNA here is from genome assembly GCF_051295495.1 of Thamnophis sirtalis. Lineage (NCBI taxonomy): Eukaryota > Metazoa > Chordata > Lepidosauria > Squamata > Natricidae > Thamnophis > Thamnophis sirtalis. The sequence continues at coordinate 86,439,261 of NW_028261381.1, forward strand.
CGTTCCTACTCCTTTGTCTTCATTAAACAAGACATACCCAATTTATGTAACCATTCTTCAATATGTTTTAGCCTCCAGTCCCCTAATCATCTTTATTGCTCTTCTTTGCACTCTTTTTTCTAGAATCTTAACATCTTTTGTGACCGAAACTGGATGAAATATTCAAGGGTGGTCTTACCAAAGCATTATAGAGTGGTACTAACACTTCACAGGTTAATATACGGTATCATCTGAATGTCCCAGCAACCAGAAAACCTCCCAGAATGAATTCTTAATGGATTTTTTTTTTTTAGCAATCTAGAATGTTTACCTTTTCCATATCCTGAGGTGTTGCCGTCAGAAGTGTATGGCCAGATGATATCCACTGTCTTGCAAAAATGACATATTGACCAAGGCCAAACTCTTCAAGCCAGTTGCAAACACGTTCAGTGTCCCATTGGGCAAATGGGGCATTATGATCACTAAGAACCACAATTAAGGAAAAGGGATTTGCATTAGCATATCATCGTCGATAACCTGCAATCCATAACTGTGACTGAGATGCAAGATCAGTTGAATAAATAAATATATAAAAGTTTCCCAACTATTAGTCACTACGGATTAAAGTCAGAATCTCTTAATCTCAGGATTATTATCATCATAATAATGTGGGGAGATTATATTAAAAAAAAAAAACCTGAGCATAGAGATATCCCACTTCAAACTATCAAAGAGTTTCCAGTATATCTTTGCTTCCTTGCCATTGGGGTGTGATGCTAGTTCGCCTCCTCGTGGTGCACCCTAGATAGCACAGTAGTGTGAACTGAGCAACTAGCAACAAGTGGCAGCCAGACTACATTGAAGAATTGGTAGTTCATAAAGTTGGTAGCCAGGCATCTTTGTGGAACTCCTGGCTCTCTAAATACATGACAATGGATAAACAAAATGGGCCTTTTTTGGCTCAAAGATCAAGACAGATTGGGGCCAGAATATGCCAAATTAATGTTTTGCCATACACTAAATAAATAAATCCTTGCCGTTGGTTTTTATTTTCAAGAATAGGGAAATTTGCCATGCATCACTTGCTTTTGAATATTAATAAAACTGGAATATTTCTCAGAAACATATAGATGAGTTAGCCACATAACATGACAAAAATAGAAACCCAGTAGCTTCAATATGACATTTAGGCTGGGTAGGTTTAGCAGCTATAGCATTTCCTGCTAATCCCATTGCAAAACAATTTGCTCTTTGGTCATTTGCTATGTCTCGGTTGCAAACAACCAAAGTCCATTGTGATAGAGTTAATGGGAAGTAGACTAAGCAAAGAAGCAAAATTTATTCTTGTTTCAGAAACTGCAGTCAAATAGAACAGTGAAGCTTTGTAAATAAGAATTATTACTGAGGGAGGTTGCTAAACACTTGAATGTATCCTGTACAATTGCAAACACATATTTACCAGTTAGGTCCCCTAGAAGAGAAATCTTGGTTTGAAAATCTCTACATAAAGGTAAAACAATGCTTTTCACTACAGAGTGAATTTAACTCTGTTAAATGAAATTTTTAGAGTGAATTAAAGTTAGATGAAATTCAGAGTGAATTTAAATGCTTAAGCAAAGAGTTAGCCACACACAAAAAATAGCCATCTTCTACCTCTTTGGACCCTTGGTGTCCTTTGACCGAGATAATCGAGGTCCAGCTGTTGCACGGAGACCACCTCTTCGAAATTCAACCAAACCTAGATCATCTCCAGGGAAATTTCCAGATTGAGTTCGACGTATCCTTTTATGGAGAGGTTAAAAATGGTAAGTCATCAGAAATTCAAACACAAGCAGCAAATTTTACATACCAATACCTGAATTTTTGATGTCAGGTATGCAGTAGTATCTAATGTTTCTTCAGGTGGATGCATTAATCTATTACATTGCTTCTGTTTCCTGGATTTTCTTTTACATTTTGTTTTATTATGTGATTTTTATCAATTACTAGCTGATAAACCAGCATAGCCCGGGTATGTTCCCAATCCTGTAGAGGGACCCCCTTTGTGGAGTACTGCGAAGCCATTATCATGGCAACTCTACTGTGCTGTACAGTAGAAGCCATTTTAAGGCACAACAGGCTGTATCTTAACAGAACTTGAATCAGACACACACACACATAGACCTCCCCCCCCCCAAGGGTCCTTAGGGGTGTTTTACTCCCACAGTATTTATTTCCAGAGGGTAAATTCAGTTGAAATTGCTCAAGGTGTTCCAGAGTTATGCTGGAACACACACACACACACACACACACACACACACACACACACACACACACAGAGCCATTTTTATATATGTAGAAGATGACTGATGTGTGTTGAGCAGGGCAGCTGTATAAATCAATGTAAACAATAAATAATCAAGATAGAGGGGTGGGGGGAAAGCACACTTACTTTCCCCATATTTTTTTAATTCCTTTTGGATTTCTTTTATTGTCTGGAGATAATGGAGACTGTGCACCTGAATCTGTTCCAGATGACAAGGGTGAAAGTTCCTCTGAAGTTGTATTGTCCATGTGATCAGGAGCTCCTGTGGAACATAAAGGGTATCTATGAACTTCAAGATGCCCAGAGTATGAATCACTCAAAGCTGGTCATATATACTGGGTTGCATTTGTTGGATATATTGGATTGCAAAAATAAAAGCCTGCATCTTCTCAAGTGTATAAACTGGTGTTCTATGGATAGAAAAAACAATTGTACATAATTTATTTGGCGTACAGTCATGTTGGTCATATGACCATGGAAATGTCTTTGCTCAATGCTGGCTCCCTCAGCTAAGAAATGGAGATGGGCACCGCCCCGTAGAGTCCAACACAACTGGATAGGGGAAATCTATAACTTTACCTTTACATAATTTATAACACTGGATGGCTAGCTGAAGGGTTCACTAATTGTATTATAAATTGGACATGGTATCCCATGATAGATATTAGTAATTATAGCCTGATATGTAACATGGATGCAAAATACATTTTTCAAATGGACAGAATTCTCTATGGCATGGAATCGCCAAAATGTTTCCCCATAAGCTATGTTTTGCATGGCTTAATGACAAAAATAAGATGCATTTTAAATATTTTTCCCAAACATGTTTTCTTTTGAAGTACTAAATGCAGATTTCAAGCATGTCCAGAGTCCATTAAAAACCACAGAATCTCTCATGTTGCTCTCTAAATGTAGTCTTGTACTATTAGGACCATATGTGGCTTTCACTTGCTGGATCGGAAATCACAATTAAAAAAGGCAATTCCCCGCAGTTTGTATTTTCAATAAGTTACTTATTTCTTGCATAAAGGTGGCATGTTGGTTAGGTATACAATACCTAATATTGGTGCACTGACACTCCTGAGGCGATCTTCACTCATTCCAAGAAGCAGAAAGCCATATGAAGAAGCAAAGATGATGTAAAATTGAAGCAAAACAAAGTTAAAGAAAAGCAGAGAAAGCAAACAGACGAAAGAAGAAAAATAAAAAAATATGGACAGGAGGCAAAATAGCAAAGCAGATGAACTTGAATGCTCAGGAGCAGTGCGCACTGCATACAGATGAAAATCTTTTACTGTGAAAAACACACAACTTTAAAAAATCCACATACTGAGTACTAAGCCAGTATAATGAATAAATTAAAACATGTTCTTTTTCTAATTTAAAATGCAAACAATTCATAGTAAAATGTGTGTGTTTTTCCCTCCTAGAAAGAAATCATGCTGATCTTCTAGGCTCAGCTATCAGTTTTATTTATAAAGAGAGGTCAAAGATCTTTTTCCCCAAAGAGAATCTATGCATTTGAAAAGGACTGTTTACTATTTCAACAGGCCTGGGTTTTTGAGTGTCTCCATAATGTAGTGTAAATGAAAAGCAGAGTCAGATGCCTGTGATCTACTTCTTAGGAATTCAACCATTACGCCATGCAGCTTATTTACATGCACCAGTTAAAATTTGTGGGCAGCTTCAATTGACATGATGGCATTTCTAATTAGCAATTCAAAAAGGTGCAATAGCTTTACGACAACATGTAGGCAGCGTATTAAATAATGATAAATTAAGACTGATGGAACTAAAGTATTACAAGTAAATAATGGAAGTTACCTTCCCTGGACCTACACTGGCATGCATACCACTGCCTTGGTCTCACAGTGGTTTATTATAATCATGAACAGGTTTGATACAGAAGTGTCCACAAAGTTTTTAATGTGTGTCACATATCACATTGTTGCGGCTGTCAGTGTGACTTTTCTGCACACATCCCTGCAGTTGTTCATTTCCTGCCTTTGCATTGGATGTGACAATTCAGTGTCCACAAAATTCTTCCCAGATCAATAGACACTCCAAACTCTCAGACTAATTATATTTTAGGGGCATCATCAACTAATTATGTAGCTAACAGTTCTGAATTCAAAGAATTAGGAAATCCAACTTTGGTACAGTGTAGGAGCCATACTGATGGAAATTAAGATTCATTACCCCTAATAATATGATATTATTCTGACAAGTCCAAATTTTGCTCCGTGGCATTTTAAAAATATTTTCAAACCACACACAAATGCACATAGGCAGCAAGTTCATTGTTGTTTCCATAGTACATACTCAGGCTCTGTATGCCGTTGTCCTCACTGCCATTTATACAACATGGAGTAGCAGGTGTATTGTACAGGTGGTTATCTTCATTGTGTGCTGCTCGAGGAAGTTTTCCTGGCAAGGTTTGGTACTTGCTGCTTTTCACATGAGATTTATTCTATGTAGGTTGCAATTTTTTTTAACAAAAAGAGAAAAATAATTAAGTCAACATTGTTTCTAAAATACATTACATTCGTTTTGGTCAGAAGCTATCAGCATTTGTCTTCTGAGAAGTAAAAATATTTGGCCAATATAGGAATTCTCATTGTGGTCAAATGTTCTCTACTATTGTGGAAAGATGTCGCTTTTGACTGCTAAAAATAGAGTAATGAAGACAGTGGTAGAGAACTTTGTCACATTTATATATATTACATATGTGGTATGTTTATATGCCACATATCAATATCTACAGTAATTATTTTATCTTAATTTATCCTTTTATGCTACTTGTTGAATCACTATATTATTTAAGAAAATAAATGCCACCATCTGGTTGATATCTGGAACATATGCACCATGGATGTCCCTAATTTATCTGACACTTGATATCTCCTCCAATATACCTGGCTGCCTGCATTCTGTGCTGAATAGTCATGGATAGCTTTTATGGCCTATTTAACTATTCTCTCTGTTGAGTAGCCTATACAGTCCATTTGTTACAAACATCTAATTTTTTAATCATTCGTAGATTAGGAAAGCAAGGAGTATTGTGTTAATATTTAGTTACACAAGCACTTTGACATGACTTTAACCCATTATAACCATTCATCAGCCTTAGAAAATGTTAATTTTAAGCCTTAACTAAAAATATTTATTACACAAACATTAAAAGTAAAAGCTTGGCTAATTTGCACAGACTGCCCACATACAAAAATTCTCAAGCACACATTCCATGGTAACACACATAAGAAAATTACGCACAAAATAAAGAAATGGTTTTCAGAGTGTAAATGTTAAAATGGAGTTAATATACCTCTTCTTCTAGATCACGTTCTACTGGTTTCCCATCAACATGCTATGAAGTTGCAGGAAGGGCAATTTCAAAGTATGAGGGAGAGAAAGTAACAAACAAAATGTTAGTGTAGATATAAATGATGTGGTATTTTTAGTCCAGTCTGTGGGATAACAATAATAGGTTTATTTTCTCCTCAATATGCAGTGTCCTGCTATACTGATATTAATGTGCATGTCATTTCTCATAAGAGTACCGAGAAGAGCAACAAAAATGATAAGGGGCTTAGAGGTTAAACTGTACGATGAACAGTTGAAGGAACTAGGTATGTCTACTCTAACAAAGAGAAGGCAAGAGGTGTCACAGAAGTGGTTTTCCAATACTTGAGGGACTGTCACAGAGAGGAAGGTGTTCAGGAGCCGAGGTGGCGCAGTGGTTAGAGTGCAGTACTGCAGCCACTTCAGTTGACTGCTAGTTGCAGTTCGGCGGTTCAAATCTCACCGGCTCAGGGTTGACTCAGCCTTCCATCCTTCCGAGATGGATAAAATGAGGACGCAGACTGTGGGGGTAATATCCTGACTCTGTAAACTGCTTAGAGAAGGCTGAAAGCCCTATGAAGCGGTATATAAGTCTAACTGCTATTGCTATAAGGTGTCAACCTATTCTCCAAAGCACTAGCAGGGAGGAAAAGAAATAATGGATAGAAGATCATTAAGGAGAGATCCAATCTAAATCTAAGGATAAATTTTCTGATAGTGAAAACAATTAATCATGGAATGGCTTGCCTTCAGAAACTGTGTGTGCTTCTACATTTGAAGTTTTCAAGAAAAGATTGGACAATCATTTGGTATAAGATCTTATGCTCAAGCAGGGGGTTGGACTAGAAGTCCTCAAGGTCTCTTACAACCCTTTTATTCTATCCTCTAAGTCTAGCTTCTACCAAATCAATGGAATCTGTTGCTACAGGCACTATGCTGAACCCAGTCACCTTCCATTCATTCTGATCATTGACCCACAGAGAACAAACTTCACAACTTGGCTACTGCCATATACATAGCACATGTTGGAAAATAGTAAAAATTACAATCATTTCAATCTCACAACTCCTCCATGAACACAATGCAAGATATACTAACTGTACTAATAAGTGCTTATATTGTATCTGTATATGGACTGAAAGACTTGTTGATTTTCCTCTGGAAGTGAGTGGCAATATATTATTGCATTGAGGTTATGCAGATTTGATTTAGCAATATAAGTAGCACAGAGAATGCACAGTCTAATGCATGAAAGTGATGTAAATCTTCTGTTCCATCATTTTATTATACTAAAAATAGGAATAGAACAATCTGTTTATAGCAAATTCAGCCGCAAGTAGGAGAGGCTGTATTCTAATCTCGTCTAACCCTGGTTTGCTTGGAGGGCTCTTTATATGTGCAAAGGATTATGTAGATAAGACAGTTGGCAGTTCAAGAACTGTTGGCATGTCAAGTATGTACATATCCAAATGTGCAACTTCAGAGAAAGATATGCACTGCAGGAAAAATGCATTTATGGATGGCCAACAGTTTGATAAAACAAATTCTCACAAGTATGTAATCCCAGGGCTCCAGTATATGGTAAACTGGATGCTGCAAACGGAACAGAATATCTACAATATTCCCGATAAGCATTAACAAACCTGACATTTCTGGCCTTGGGGTATGAAGTCTCCCTTTCACGTTTTTGGCCACAATCAGCTATTTCAGCTTCTACCTACTATCTATCTGCCAATTGTACGTGGTATCAACATACTCTCTGATATCAGCATTGTATCAATCTCAAGGTCTCACTAAAAAGCAATTACTTATATGCACATCCAAATTATACACTAGAACAAAGTAAAAGTGCAAAACAAGGAGAAAATAAACCTTAGAATTATATGGTAATTGGGAAAGTTAGTTTTTCATTTGCTATGCATAAGAACACAAATTATACTGAAAGGATACAATGGAAAGTCCACAGATTAGCCTTTAAACTGATATATCACCATCATGGTAAATATATGGTTTATTAGTTAAGTAAAATCAAATCATTTTGAATTTGGATTTATATTGCATATGTTGTTCAGAATTTACCAAATATAGATAGCTTCTTCCGGATGTGGGTGATTTAGCATATATTGATGTATTTGACAGTACAGAGCAGTTTCTTTTGATCTCAAAGTCAAAGCAACAGTGGAATTAGAAGTATTCTGCTACATGAAACTTCTGTGGATTGATTTATATCCAGCTTTATATACTTCCAATGCATATCTATTAGGCAAATATCAAAATATTGGAGCTAACCTTTTCCAGAGATTCACTTTGCAAGTCTTCTAGACTACTTGAAATTTTTTTCTGAGAGATCCTTCAAAATACAATGACAATAATTAATGAAACCATACACATACCAAATCACATTGATGATTAGCAACAATTATTTGACATTTACATAACCTGCAATCTTAAGTTTGAATAATAAATGCCACCAGTAAAACTCTTAGCTGCTAAGACATGGGAGTGTCCATCCATATGCAACTAGGCTAGAGTAAGTTCGGATTTTTAAATACAATAAGGCTTGCATAATGTTAATATGTATATAATTTGTGATATATATTGTAAGACAGAAGTGTACTGGTTTTTGACAGATACATCAGGGATAGAAGAATCTTTTCCTTGCCAGAACACACAGCCTTCAGGGTGACTGATTTGTTTATCAAAGGAAAACAAAACAGAATAATAACTGAATTATTATTAGACTATGTAGGAGGCAAAGGAGGAAGAGCGAACAGCATTTTATAGATGATATAAAGCAAAGTAATAACTATATAAAGAATGAGTGAATAAGCTGAGAGGAAGGGGAAGATAAAAGCGTTGGTTGATGAAGTCAATATTCTCAAAAAGAGAATTCAGAAGTGATGCTTAAACTAGATCAACTTAAGATTCATTCCCCCCCCCTTACCAGATATTTTAATTTATTTCATTTATACTACACTTTTTTCTGTACTTTTCATAATATAATCTACTTTGAAAGGTAACAGCATGATGTGTATGCATGAATGGATATATTGATAGAAAACCTCATTTAGATAAACTGGACAGCAAGCTCCTACAGATGGACCACAATATACAAGTTCTTCTAACTCAAAGATTGTCTGTTGTGGGCGCAAATGACAAATGGTATCTGTTAAAATAACTTTGATAATTTCTTTAAAATATATTCACTGGTATTTTCTTACCTGTTTTGAAATTCCGGAGTTTCCCCATTTGTCAAAAAAAGTTTATTTGAGGGAACTGGAGAGCTTCCCCTGTTGATTATAACAATATGGTGTTATTTGAATTTGAATTTAATTTAAATAGAATGTAAAGGGCTATCTTTTACTTAGTTTAACTCTTTCTCAGGCTATTTACCCATCCAAACATATATAAGTAGCCCAAAATTAACTGTGAAAAATAAATTGTGTAGTAGAAATAGGATACTTTCAGCTACATCAATGAACTAAGGAAAAGTTAATTCTTACCTGATTTCCAGTATTTTTTGTGATGCAGGAAGCAATATAGGTGGAGCCAAGTCCCCTTGAGGTATCTATTTAAAAAGCATTTGAGCGTAGATTAACTTTCACAGAAAAAAGCAACAAATGAAGTGCATAATTAGAAGAAAGAATAAGCAAACCAACCTCTGTTTTATATTCTATTTGAGGCGCGTGCATGTGGTTCCATTTTCTTAAGGTTGCTTCAAAATCAACTTCACCACTGGCAGACAAAACTCTTTCTGAGGTTCCTTGAAGGTACAAAATTTTTAAAAAGTCAGTTAAAAGGACAAAACCCCATAATAATACTAAAGTCTAAATATCAATTGGCTGAATCAGCAAGAAAAGTTAATTTCATTTTGTTAGATCAGGTAAAGGAAAGGCACACTCAGGCTTAGGCAGCAACAGCTCTTTATTAACAGAAGTCAACTATGTACAATCCAGCAAAGGTTCAGTCTGACAGCAGCCCTTTTATAGGGAGCTGTCAGATCCTTCGACCAATCAGGTTGAATCTCTGTTCCCGCCAGAACAGAGTACCTTGGTGTAAACCATTGTAACTGATTCTGGTATCTAACACCTTTTAACGAACAATTCCTGATATATGTTGCTGATTATTATATACAGTAATCTCTTTAACAACTACATCACATTTTCTAGAAAAGAAAATATATGATTTTCCAAAGTTGAAATTTGGAATTGAAAACGGTTAAAGGATTTTCAGAATGTGAGTTTAGTGTGGTAATTAAGGCATTAGCTAATAACCAGAAGACAGCTCTGTTCTAGTTCCACCTTAGGCACGAAGCCAGTTGAGTGACCTTGGGCCAGTCACTCTCTCCCTTAACCCTAGGAAGAAGTTAATGGCAAACTATTTCCAAAAATCTTTACAAGATAATGCAGGAACTATTCCCAGGAAGTCATTTGTATACAAAGTATATACAAATATAAATATAAAACAAATAGAGAAAATAAAATGATAAAGTACAAATAAATAAAAGACCTTAAAAAGGCTAAGGAAGTTATAATTTCCCAGTACATCATTAGTAAATTATGATTGTTTAAATATTTTGGCTTAGATAACTAAAAATCATATTATGCTATGAGCAAGAATTAATATCAAGAACCATGGCCAGTTCAATATGAACCACCACATAAAATTTAAAGTTACAGTTGAAACTGAGAATCTGCTCCGCTTTAAATGTCTTATAAAATTGAACTCTGTATATAGAAGAAGCCACTGGCTAGATGGAGAAGACTGTAGTTTTGAAGTAATTTGATCTGAACCAGTTATTGGCAATCATGTAAATACACCTCTACAGCTTTTGAACACATAGGCACCAAATGCCTAGATTACTAGAGTTCTCTTCTGTAAAATGAGAGAATAATTTGATGAACTATGTAATTCATTAACATTGGTTCTTGTGGAAAGATTACAAATACTAATTATTCAAGATGATTGAGCACCATTTGAGCTATAGCTGGTGCAGAATGCAGCAGCGTGAGTAGTTTTGGCCTCCCCAAGAATGACCCCTGTAACACCTTGAGTTGCATTGGTTACCAGTCTGCTTCCAGGTGCAATTCAAGGTGTTGGTGATCACCTTTAAAACCCCTTCATGGCATGGGTCTCAGCCCACTGGGATTGGCCCATACCATTCATGCCGGCGGAGGAGGCATGCTACAGGTCCTATCAGTGTGATTATACTGGATGGTGGGGTTCAGGAAGAGGGCCTTCTCTGCTGGAACATCTTGCCCCCCCCCCCCCCCCGCAATATGTGAGGTTGGCCCCAACCCTCCTATCTTTTCATAAGATCTAGAGATGTGGCTTTGCCACTTGGCTTGGGGCCACAGTGGGGGAACAGCGCAATGGAAGTAGTTGACTAATAACAGATCCTACCTTCCCCAGTCTGCCCCTGCTCCGCCCCCTTATGACTTTGGTTTTAATTTTTTTAAAAAAATATGTTTTAACTTAGATGTATCTGTAAGCTGCCCAGAGTTACCCTATGGTAGGATGGGCATCCAGTAAATTTAAAAAATAAATAATTAAAATTTGTCTGATTAAATTAATTAAATATAGATACCACTGATGTATTTTGAGGATGCCTGAAAAGCATATTTACTCTTGATAAGTAATTTTCTTGTCTTCTTCTAAGAAGACAAGGTAATTTTAATATTTTTTCCAATGTTTGAGGAAAACAAATATAGATTATTCCATGATATAACAATATATAAGAGGCATCTGGCTAAAAAAAGGTTTCCTCTGTTGATGATACAGATAATTGCACATACCTAATTTCATAGGGAAAATCTGAGTTTCATGCCAAACAACAATATCTGTAAAATTAACCTATGTAGAAGGAGGAGCTAATCAAATTATATTTAAGGAAAATATTATAATTTCTATAATATTAAATCAAAGCTGTAATATATAAATACCATATATGTAAAAATATAAAGTACTATAAGAGGTTGAATACTAGAGCATGAACATATTTGTATGAATATGTGGAGGGAGGGAGAGAGGAAGGGGGAAGAGAGAGCGCAAGTTATTTTTTATGTTGTTCCATTACAGTTTTACCCATAAGAGCCAAAGATAGTTAACTACAGCAGATTGGATCACTGAATGTTTTGTGGTAAATAAGCTCTTTTAAAGATACATTACATCACTGGAAAATATAACCATGCACAATAAAATATTGCCCCATAACATTTATTTTACATATTATGTTTAGATAAATGGAAGCAAGGCCTGACAAAGAAGTTACTTCTTGCAATTCTTCCTGTATTTTTTGCCTGCTCTGGAGAAAAAGCAAGCCATTTAATGCAACCTTCTTGCTAGACCTATCATTTAAGAAATATTAAAGGATTAGGCTTGGCATTAGCCTAATAATGACTACAAGATGGGAAATATGATGATTAAAGTAATTTCTAATGTCAAATTATGTACCATGTCAGCAAGTATTACCCTATAGCTTTATTTAAACTGCAATACTATAATTATAGCCTCACTAAAACTATAATGCATTAGTTGTACATTATTATGGCGAAATGGGTTTAAAACTTATTTATTTGGGTATCCAGCTTTTATTTTAAAGAAGGGAGAATAAATGTTTTAGATATACCGGTATGTCTCCCATTCTGACTAGACATCAACATAAAATGCCACAATTCCTGAATGGAGTTAGAAAAGCCCAGATACGAAGATAAGTGAACACACACAAAATAAATTAAGCATGAAAAGAAAACAGTTTTGACGATGGAAGCAGAAATTATCTGAATGCAATTTGCCATCCCATTCAATAAACGTTTCATGCTTAAGGGTGACAGTTTGAAGAAAGTAGACATACGAGACCAAAAGCCAACTAATATTCTTTCAACCTTGATTTTTTTTCTCATTAGTGTTATGTTATTGTGGGAAAATTCATTATTAAATATTAAGAATGCTTCCATTGTCAAAATTATTGTTATCATAGTAACTAAGCAATACTTTGAGCTCCTACATCTGGAGACTTCTGCATTTTGTACAGGTAAGTTAAGGTGATTGAGATCTCAAACAAAGAAGCTTCTTGGAAAGCATAAACTGAATATTTGTTATGTTACAATGCTCTAAATTCCTGCACATCTGATAAGGATATGAATACACAGAATTCAAAATACATTACATTTATGCTACGCTCACCAATTTATCTTGCTGGATTCTATTCCCTTTAATGATAGGGTTTTAAAAATGTGTTCCAATGTAATGATTGTACAACTTTTATTGCTATGAATGTTTTACAGTTATAGAATGTTATCACTTCTTGACCTGAGAATAATGAGAATTCTTATAATAATTGTAATTCTAACAACAACAATAATTTGCAGACAAACATATGGTGATTTTTATCTGTATCTATCTCTTATATGAAAAGGGTGATTTGATCAAAGTTTTTTCTTAGTCTTTCAATCTGTACCTTGCAATTCAATTACTTCTGATTATTAGTGATTGTCTAGATTGTCCGTCAATAACTGCTTTTTTTAAAGTTTTCATAAGTTCAATGTTAGATAAAGAAAACCTAAACTGTTTGCTAGAGACAACAATAATGAAGCTACTATAAATTTTAAATACTTTGGATATATCATGCAAAGAGAGAAGTTCCTGCAGAAAATTCTGATGCCTGAAAATTTGAAAGTTGAAACAAATGCATCAATATTTAGACTGGTACACCAATGTATTAATTTGTTGTGATCTATACAATCAAATTTGTATAATCAACAAAGGAAAAATCAGAATCTTTTTGAAGGTTCCTTGCCTTCTCCATTATCCACTAGTTGCTATTAGTCTGATCTCAGAAATCTCCCATCTTTTTTTAATGTAGCTTGTTTACCTTGTATTTCTTATTCATTCTTATTAGAGCTGTAGTGGTTAAAATGCAGCATTGCAGGTTAACTTTACCCATTGCCAGGAGTTTGATCCTGATCGGCTCAAGGTTGACACAGCTTTCCATCCTTCTGAGGTCAATAAAATGAGGACCCAGATACACTGATTCTGTAAATCTCTTAGAGAGTGCTGTAAAGCACTATGGAGCGGTATAAGTGAGATTGCTATCATTCCATGAATGGCTGAAATCTGGATCAGAGAATCTTTAAGATTTGCGTCTGAGATAAGTGCAGCCATTTAGTAGTTTGAAAAATAGGATTGCCCTAGTTTGATATTGGAATGTAAATTGAACATTTCCATCCCCTTGGCTTGCTGCTATGTTTTCTATACCAAATTACAAACTTCAAACAGTATTTTAACTTCTGACAGCAATGCTAGTATTTCATCAAGTCCCGCAGCTTGATTGATAGCAATATGTTCTAGGACACATTTAACTTCATTTCTAGCTCTACTTCAGTGATCAAACCTTTCTAACCCATCATCAATTTTACAATATTTTTGGCAAAGTTCCTCCAAATATTTGCACCTTAATTTTTTTTCTTCAGGAGAACTTTGTGTTCTATATTTACATACAATGTTATCGTGATTTTCTTAAATAAATCTCCTGCACTTTTCCTCCACATGTTATCCTCACTCTCTTTGATGCATGTCTGTTTAGATGCAGTTCCTTAAATGTAAGATGTCTCTTCTTATTTAATTCAACCTGTACCTGGGCAAACATTTCTGTCTCTGTTGCCTTTTGAATTCAGCTTTTCTTTAGTTATTTTCAACATATCAGCAGCAAGCCAGTTTGCTTTTTTAAAAAACTTTTTTATATTACCTTGTAGAAAACGAGTGCATAATCCTTTTATTTTAAAATGTTCTCTCTGAAACAACCACACAAACATTTATCAGTCTATTCAATTTTAAAGGAAATGGAAGTAGGTTGTTTTTTCCACAACTGTATTTCTATATAGTATCTTGTGGATTACAGCTCTAATCAATATTATGCTATGGTTCACCCGCTATAAACACAAATAGTAGGGAAAAAAACTTGTTTACCTTTCTTTTACTTTTCTCATACTGACATTGCAATCCACTGATGAATGACATATGATTACATAATAAACATAGAGGTTGTTGCACTGCATTCAACACAAAATATCCACAGAACTATAAATGCTGATGGAAAAAAAGGTTCAACAGTGTATTGGAACTCAAAAAGTCTTGTCTGCCTAATATTCCAGACAGAGGAGTCAAGACTTAATTGAAACACTTTGAAGTAGACTAAGGATACATCGAATAACTGAGAAAGAAGCAGAAAAGGGGTTTTTTGGGGGGAAGAAGAGATGGTAATGAAGGCAGTTGGCCATTTTTTTGAACATTAAATAAATGTTAGTTATTAAATTAGATGAGACCATTTTGAGGATCTTCCAATCAATACATCAGTAATTAATTATACCTTGGACTGCTAGCATTATCTCTTTCACTTTTCGGTACTGGCTTAGCAAAACGGTTAACTCTTCTATGCGGCGGTCCTATAAAGGAAAAGACAACAACACTGAATTTATAAGAGTGTCAAAATAATCAAACACAGAAAGTTCTATATGAAACATTAGATACATGAGACTTTTTCTAGTCTTTCAAATCCTGAAGTTGTTTCTGTGGTTTGTTGCCAAATGATAAAAAAGTATATTTTTTTCTAGGTTGGTTTTAATCAGATACACAAAAAAGGCAACATGTTGTTAGTGCTGGCACCAGCATTCACTTTGATATTTGGAAAACTGTACTTAGATGTTCATTTTCTTTCCTGTAAAAAGCAAATCATAGAACTATTTTGCAACCATATTTGATAAAAATCCTCCCCCTACCCAGTTATGGCTTGAATATAATATATATTCCATAAAATATAAAGAAAAATAGAATAGCTATAATAAAAGATTAAGCCATTTTAAAATTGTAATAATTAAAAATAAAAATTCTGAAAAGCTAGAGACAACATGAATGAAAAAAATTAGTAAAAGGTCAGCACATTATACAATGCCAGAAACCATGACCTCAAAATGAGTGCATCATGTATAGCTTCCAAGAAGGAACAGGGAGACAGAACAGATATCTGAGGAATGAAGAAACCAGCCAAAGAAATAAATGAGCATGAATTAACCAATTAGTTTTGTGCACAGAGAAATTTTGAGCAGCAACACAAATATAAAACCTTTAAAAAGAGACAATGCAAGCTGTATGCTCTCTATCCTCGGAAAAGCTTCCCTTTCCTTGAGTTGGATTGGGTCAGATCTAGCAGTGAGAGAACAAGAGAAATGAGTGAAGGTGTAGCTGCAGCTGCTTGTGAGCTATTGAAGGAGTTTGTGCATATCTCAAAGCGGAGTGAGAAAGCAAAGTGACTGTCCATACATGGGACTCAAAAACATAAGGCTCATTGGATTCAGGATAAGATGTTTTTAAGACCCACTACAATAAGAGCCGAGGTGGCGCAGTGGTTAGGGTGCAGTACTGCAGGCCACTTCAGCTGACTGTTATCTGCAGTTCAGCGGTTCTAATCTCACCGGCTCAGGGTTGACTCAGCCTTCCATCCTTCCGAGGTGGGTGAAATGAGGACCCAGACTGTGGGGGCGATATGCTGACTCTGTAAACCGCTTAGAGAGGGCTGAAAGCCCTATGAAGCGGTATATAAGTCTAACTACTATTGCTATTGCTACCTCGATTTAAACTTTTGATACTCAACATCAATCAGTTAGGGATGAGAAAATGCAGAATGGAAAGGAAAGGATATTCCTGAGCAAGGAGGGTTTTATTTTTTTCCTTTTAAAATCTCTCTCAAAGTGATTTCTGGAGGAATATGGCTGAATGAAGATAGCTCAATGGACAAGTGGAACCAAGAGTTGCAGAAATTACACAGGGGCCGGCACAGATTGCCTCATTCAAACCTCTCTGGATCAAAGAGATGAGAAATTGCTCAAAATTCAACTCAGTCCTTGGGCAGATAGACTAAAGTTAACTCATGCTTGGACTCTCCAAGCAGCGCACAGGAGAAATTGCTCAAACTATTTCTCCTTATGGTTCCTCCTCTTCCTCACGAAGAGATTGAAAGACAGTTATCTCTGGTGATGGCGGTAGGGGTGGTGGTAATGGTGAAATTGGGAGACAGGGGAATTCACTATATTTGTTCCAGCTGCAAATGACATTTTTCAAATGACACAAAGTTTGTGCACCTCCCTTGCTATCTATTTTTAGAAAATGTCTTGTACCTATTTTAAACAAATTAAGACCTGCAGAGCGACAAGGCTGGAAGTACTGGGTGAGTGCTTTCAGTCGTCAATATAAGAATATAAAGATTTATTTTTATAGTCTTTAAGAATTTAAACAGCTGAAAGCAAGACAATAGAAAATTTTAAGGGTTCAGAAAATTCTGGAGTTTTGGACTTTGAGCATTAAGACTCTGAGATTACTTTAAAAAAATAAATGTATGCCTGTGGGAATAAAATTTTGTTTTGGAGATTGGAGACATAAAAGACAAGCAATTTATAATGGAGTTTACACATATCTTTGAGGAACTGCATGGGGATCTGCGTCATTAATTTGATTCATTCATGTCAGCTTTGTTGGGTCTTCTTGAGAACACTTGGTTCCCATATGAAGATGTTATGGAACAAGCTATGCAGCAAAATTTATTTGAGAAAACTATAACAAGATTCTGAATAAGAATTTGTCACCAGATATTAAGAGAAGATTCAATAAGACTCTACAAATTAAAAATAAAATAACAATGATAATCCCAAAGAACAATTGCAATAATTTCCTTTTTGTTAGATTTACAAAAGAGGTTGTATAAAATGCTAAAGTAATTTGTAACCAGTAATTTTTAACCAGCAACCATTTGAATGGATTACAGAAAAAGACAGCCTGTTTAGAAGAAAATAGTTAGTTTATTCGACTGAGGATAAAATGGGATATGTTGTCATTTTGGGTAGCTCTTCCTGGATTTACTGGTATTTTAATTGGTTCTGGATTTGCTCACATTTAATATGATGTAAAGATTCTTTCCCTTACACCTACTTTATGCAATCCTAAACTTATAGAAGTTAAACTGGCTTTGTATTTAACTGCTTTTTGAAAATTTAAAGTGAGAACTTGGTCTTTTTAAAGGAGAAAATATTTCTCTTTGTTATGCTAAATGTTAGTCTTTTGTTTATATTAGGCTATTAGGATTACTTTAAACATATGACATGTGGATGTGCTTACAGTTTAGAGATATGGAATGTATATTGTAGAGATAAGTAGCTTTCTGGAATGTGGTATGTTGGAGCTTGTTTTTTGTAAAGGAGAAATGGTGGCTTTAAAATATGGGCTTTCTTTTATTTAGATTACATTAGGAGCGTGGAACCATTGTATGGCTTTTAAATGTTATAAATGATTTATGTTATAACTGAGATGTAGAATGTTGAGTTCCATATATACATTATGGAGATTTTAGAGTTTTGTTTGGATCTTTTGCTGGTAATTGGATTGAAGAATGACGCTACTATATGTCTTCCCTATGGCTAAGAGGTTATGGGTTGAAGGGTCTTATATTTGTTAGCTAGGAGGAGGTAAAGAGATTGAAATCGTTTACATTTTTCATTGTGGGAAGTCACTTTTTGGGGGTCAGGGAGTTTTTTTCATACATTTGTCTTTCTTTTCGTTGCATTATTTTCTCCTTTTAAAAATTCTGGTTTGTATTAGCTTTTATTATGCTATTAAAAACAATTTAAAACAATTTAAACAATTTAAATTTAACAATTTAAACAATTTAAAAAAAAGATCTCTCTCTTTAAGAGAAAAAGGCTGGGCTTGTTCTTCAGATCAGATAGGAAAGTTAGAGCAGAGCAGATTTTAGCTCTGTAATTAAAGGCACAAGGGAGGTACATCTGGAAGCCAAACAGATTGTGTATTAACATTACCTTCCAACAAACAAAACACAACAAACCTCTTAACTGCTTTCTTACCTTTTCCTGATTTGCAACCAATAGTGATTCCATTCCTACTTTCAAACGCTGGACTTCTTGGTCTAAAAATGGAAACAATTTTGAACAGTGTGAATTACCCAAAATGGTATTCAACATGATTGATTTAGAGAACCATAATAGCTATTTCACCTTCATTGCCTCTCTTCCCATTTAAATGATATGCAGATAGCAAATAGTTCCTGAGTATTAGTTCCCAGGTTTTATCAGACATACATGTCTCTTAAAAAAAATGGTAAAGGTTTCCTCTGTCCAGTGGTGGGTTCTGGATCCCGTTGCAACCGGTACGGTTACAACAGGGACTGGCATTCTCCACACGAACGCGGGCAGTGCACACATACATGTCTTACCGTCCAGTGATGCCTCCGCGAGCCTCTGCAATGCTGCAGCTGCTCGGTGGAGCATCGCACAGGGACTGTGTGCGTTGTGCAAGTGCGCGGAAGCACCGAAGAGTTTAAAGACAGGTAAGGAGCGTGGGCGGGCAGGCCCTCCGGAGCACCATACTGGAACGCTACCCGGTGCTGGGGTGTACCGCCTGCAACCCACCACTGCCTCTGTCCAATTGAGTCTGACTCTAGAGGGTGCTGCTCCTGTCTGTTTCCCAGCCGAGGGAGCCAGTGTTGTCCAAAGATGCTTCCGTAGCCCTGTGGCCAGCATGACTATCTGCCAATGCACACGGAAGACTGTTACTTTCTCACCATACCTTTCTATCTACTTGCATTTGCATGGTTTTGAACTGGTAGTGGGCAGGAGCTTGGACAAGGTTGGGAACTCACCCGGCATGAACTGCCAACCTTCTAGTTCAGGGATGTCAAACTTGTGGCTCACGGGCTGGATGTGTCACATGCTGGCCACCCCACCTCCATTTTAGCAAAGGGGAAAAATGTCATGATACATCATGTGACAACAATGTGACAATGCGAGTTTGACACCCCTGTTCTAGACGGTAAGCCCAGTTAAGACATCATGAGCCTACCGCACTCTCCCCATTTTAGAAGGTTTCAATTATTGTTCCTCTCCCTCACCCTTCTAGCACAATTAGTGATGTTTTAAAAAGGAATAGCCTCAGCTCCCCCCCTTCCCTGCATTTTACCCTATAATAGCCTTCTTTTGGTGGAAAAGAGAAGTTTAGACTGCTACATAAGGGAGGAGAATGTGGAAAAAAATGGCACTATTTTTTTAATGCAACATTCAAGTTACTGAAAATACAGCAGAAAATAAAAACAACAGGAAAAAAAATAGCCTGCAATTGTACAACTAGTAAAAGATTCAAAGTCTTGTATGTTTAAGTGTCTGTATATAGGCAGATTTGTATGGACTATAGACACTAGTTGCTTATTAAAAAGTGTCAATATTTTAAATTTGAGAAAATGGACAATTTCAAACTCAAAGTAATTGAGAGTAATTGTCAATTTTTAAAAATAAAATCCACCTTCTTAAAACATCACTTGAAAAGTTGGTTATAAAGTTTGGATTTTGTTCTTCTTTCCTATTTCTAAGAATAACTGCCTCTTTCTGCTTTATTAAATGATATAAAAGTCCTTGGGAAAAATATATTAACGGCATTAATATAAAAATGGTAGCAATTGTTCCACTGTATCCTTTTCTCTTGAATCTGCTTCAGGGAGTTTTAGGAAAAGTAAAGTCTTGCTATGCGCAAGGTATTCACGACATACTGTACTATAACAACCTTTCGCTATTTAAGATTTTTATCTGTGTGTTTTTTTAAATGTAGGCTATCTTCACGGTCTTCTTCCAGATTGGATTGCAAGTATCCATGTTATCACTAGATGGCAGCTAAGAAAAACAGAAAACTCAATTTCTTTGCTAACAACTAGGGGCTGCCTGCATTTCTTGCAGTCAGTTTGGTTGCCTTGTTTTAGTCTATATGTAAAATCTTAATTTATATGTTGGATTTATTCTAAGGTGATTTACTGTAATAGAACAGCTCAGTCATCCTTCAAAGATAAAACATGGATACGTGGCTGAAATATTGTAAGTACTACCAACTGGATGGAAGATTCTTCACTGCAGACATGAAATTGCTAGCATTTTAGGAAAAAGATATAGCTGGTGATGTAAAAATGGATTCGATTCTAATATCTGCCCAAACAATTCTGAGGAATTTTAAATGGTCGTTTTCCAAGTTCCAGAGTTTTTTGTACAGTAATGTAAAACAATTCAATTTATTTAAGCTTCAAAGGAATAATCTGCAAATATGGCAACATGACATACAAGAAAAGTATCAAGAAAGAGAGAGCGCTAGTTACGTATATTAGTTGAGTATGGAGGAAATATCATTGTTTAAAGATAATTTCATGGATTATTCATTCTAATGATTTATAAAGTTTCGTAAAGTATATTGAGCGAGTGGCAGAGTTAGTAATTATATGTTTTATTTTAATTTATCTTAAAAATTAAAGTTGAAAGAAAGACAAAGCCATACACAATTGCATGCAATGTACAGTAACCAGACAGAAAAAAAGTGCATTTTGTATTAAGACCAAAGCCAATTTGGTCTAGTAGCTAAGGCACCAGGCTAAACTGGGAGATTGTGAGTTCTAGTGCCTCCTTAGCCATGAAAGCCATCTATGTGAACTTGGGCCAGTCACACTCTCTTCAGTCCAAATCACTTCACAGGTTTATTGTTGTGGGGAAAATAGCAGGAGGAAGTTATGTTGGATATGTTCACTGCCTTGAGTTATTTGTAAAAAAATAATAAAAGGGATACAAATAAACATTAACCTTCTAAAAGAGCCACAGCAAGGCCTTTTGATATTGAAGTACTCTAAAAGTACTTTATTAGACAAGTAAAATATTTTAAAAGATCATTTTTTTTTGTTTTTTTAACAAAACTATAAATGCCGGATGGGTACTGGAAATAAAAAGGAAAAAAAGTATCTTAGAAATGAAGTTAATACAATTCTATCATTTCACTGCAGCCAATGGTGGTTTGTATTTCAATATTTTTTTAAACTATCCAGTCTAACCTACAACCTTGGTGTTTACAATCCAATAAGCAGGTCTGCTGCTACTTAAAAATCTGTCAAAATTGGTAGAGTATTGCAACCCGTTGTAGAAAAGCACTTAAAAAGATCTTTATGGGTTGGAATTAGGTTTTATTACAGATAAACCTACTGAAATCAACAACATGTAATTAAAGAGAGCATTTTAGATACTCAAAATGTAACTATAAGGAGCTTGTACTGGAATTTATTGACTTTGACAGAGCCTATTTAAAAGTGTTATCTAATTTCAGACTGAGATTTATTCTTTTGACCGATAATGCAAACAACAAAAATGCTATCTGCAACACAATCTTACAGTACAAGTAGTCCTCATTTAACAATAATTTGTTCAGCAACTCTTTAAAGCTACAGGGTGCTGAATGAATGATATTTATGAGTCCCTGAAGTTATGGCCTTTACAGCACCCCATGTCATCATTTATTGCTTATTTGCATTTTCATCCCATCTTTATCATTTATAGGTAACTCAAGGCACAAACATACATAATATTCCTATCTCCTCCTATTTTTCCTACAGCAACAGCCATGTGGGGCTAAGATGAGAGAGAAAGCCATCAGTCCTCAGTTATGACCAGATGAGCATTTCAACTTCTCCCAGCCACCTATCTCCCCATGGCCTACCCTACAGGGACTCCTTGGTGGTGGTGGCAGTGTCAGGGCTAAAGTAGAGGCCTGGGGCCTTCAGCAGTCTCAGCTGGCCACTTGCGTTGTTCTTCAAATAGCACACACTATTTTCACAATGATATGGAAGGGCTCAGAAGCTTTCCAAAGGATTGCAAGAATGGCACAGGCAAGTAGTCTCAGGAAGAAGGCCTGGCATGGCTGGCAGCTGCCTTGCATAGGGATGAGCTGAGCATGCCTCATCAGCAGATGGAGGAAGATGACAAAAGTCAGCTGTGGGTCTGTGGTGTTCACAGTGGAGGGGTGGCCAGGGTTTTGTGCTGTAGCTCTGGGGTGATTGGCCATGGCATGGAGTCTGAGGAAGCATTAATTAGCAGTGACACTTGAATTGAACTGATGGTCTGGGGATGGTGGCGGCTGGCTGAGATAAACTTTAGGCCTCGACTTCAGCCATAGCGCCACTGCTATGAAGTGTCGCTGTGCAAGGTGACCAAAAGACAGAGATGAGACAGAGCTGGATGGGTGAGGGGAATTGAAAAGGAGGCAGTCACTCCTTGTTGAAGCTTGGAGCTGGGAGGGATCAACCCAGGAAGAAGATCAGGGTGGGTCCTCACTTAACAACTGGTTGGGTTTGGTTAGCAATAGGGACTACCAGGATTGCTGATGCTAAACGATGTAGTCATGTGACATTGTATTTTACAATCACATCAATTAGTGACATAAATTCCAGTCCCAATTACCATCATAACTGTGTTATCTGTGTTTAGATAATTCAAATAGCTGTCTGGTTGCTTTCAATAGTGAGTTATTCACATATATTAACATTATGATTTAGCAGCAAAATATAAATCACTGCTGCAGAAATGTATTTTAGCTGAAATTTGTGTTTGAAAAGCAAGAAAGTGAAATCTCAGGGCTTACATTTCTCTTTTAGCCTTCTCTTATACACTTCCTCTACAACAGGAAATGGAGAAAGTCAATCAAGAATGCAGGAAAAAACAGCAGAGATATCTATATTCATTTCCACTGAAATATGCATCCAAAAATAAAAGATATACTTGACATTTCTAATCTCTTTCCCCTTTTCAAAGTGGGGTTAAGAATGTTTGTAAGGAGCTCAGCCACTTAAAATGCACAGGATCCTTTTGGAATCCAGAGACAATTCAGTAGTCTTCAAAAACAAGTGTCTTTGCTAACATTTCTAGCAACTTTTAGCCAATAGTCAAATCTAGTAAACATGCGTTTAATGCAAAGCATGCAACAACATTATAAATAAGTAGAACTCATATCCATTTAATAAGTAATCAATTCCTAGTGTGTAACAAGACATATTTGAAAAACATCTTAAAATATTCATTTATTTATGGTAAAGTACCACTAATTCAATTTTGCTGCCCATAAATAGGAGAACAAGATTCAATCATCTACATTTGATCTGGAAGGATAAAAGGCTGAATAATTATTGTATAACATTATGAAATCATCAAGTGGGAAAGGACCATGCATATCATTAATTGCAATCCCTAACTCAGTACAGGAATGCAAATAAGCATCTTTAACAGAACTTTCTACAATTTTTGACTGAAATACAGCCAGTAAACCTATATTTTGCTTGTGTGACTGATGTATATTGGTAAATAAGAAAAAGTAAGAATAACATTTAATATTGCCTGTTACTTTGCATAATCTGTAATAATAGTATAGTTAATGAAAAATAATTCTTCTTCCCCAGAATATGGAAAGCAAGTCTATCTCCAGCAAACTCTTAGCAGGAGTATACTCTTGCCTAATATCGAACAAGATTGCAGTGGGAATTCCATCTGAATTGCTGCAAGCCAATTAAAACTGTGACACAATACATAGATAATGAAGCAGGATATGGGAATGCAACCGTCATAGCTTAATAAATGCAGAAATGCTGTATGGATAACTGAGAAAATCAGTTTTCATTCTCTTTGGCACTATGGCTGTCTATTAGACACTTCATTTTAAATAATAACAATCTACATATGATTCTTTAAAACATCTGGCAATAACAGAAATGAAGCACACACCATTACCTCTCTCTGCAATTTCATTATTTGCTGACGTCCTCGAGATTTGACTCTGTAATCGTTCAATTTCGGAGTCTTTTAGAGCTAGCTGTTCTTGAAGCTGTGCTATTTCAGCCTAAGGGAACAGATAAATAATAATGTCATTTCTACCTTAACACTTTGCCAATAAAGTAATACACAAAGAATCACTTTGAATTGTTTACTTCAACAATATCAGAAACAAGCCGCCCCTGCTTTTATTTTTTTAGGGGATTAGAAGACCAGATAATGAATCCATATATGATCCTACACCTATCCTGGCTTTATTGCTTTAATTAAAATGTAGGGAATATCTGGCTATAGGAGTTTCGAGAGAGGAATGGCTTTTGTTTCAGATTTCGGAACAATTAGATATGGTCTAGAAAAGGGCTTCTGAAACTCTTCAATTCAATGGCCCTTAATAAAATTTCAGATTGTTCACTGAACCTCAAGTGTTTATTACATGAACATAAATTAATAAATGCTACTAATAGTACTACATATAATAATAAAACAGCAATAATATTGGATATTGTGGTCCCACTGATCACTTTGCAGAATCTTGGTCTAGAGTCTGGCAGCTAGATTGCATACAAATTATTGTACATGTCTATGTACCTATTTTGACATGTTCTCTATTTCTATGATATTTCTGTGGATTTAACTTCTAGCAGCTGGAAATTTCAAACATCAGACTAAATGTTCATTGTAACAGTGTGAATTAACTGAAATATTCTGTAAGATTGTTTCGCAGGAGCCAATTTAGGCTTTGTATATTTCCCTTCCTTCTGATATTTCTCTATATATCCCACAAAAGCATTCTTGTGAGAAAACTCAGAAACAAAAAGAATCAAAATGCACACTGTAACCTCTGGGAATTAGAATATACATCATAGAACAGTGTTGGTGAACCTATGCTATAGATGTCAAAGGCGACATAACATGGTATTTTGGGTCACATGCCAGCAATCACCAACACCAAACTCCCCCATTTTGAAAGCACACCCCATTCTCTCTGCTATTTCTGGCAGATTTCTGGCAGGAGAATGGGGTGTGTTCTCATGTGGCCTCCAGACCCTCCAAAAAGCACATGAGAACAGGGAGTGCTTTTGCATTTGTGTGGTTTTTGAATAATGCATTCTCCAAAGCCGCCTTAAGAGTGAAGTCTCATGGGACTTAGAGTTGCCTCAGGTAGGCTGCAGGGGCCTGTCAAAAAAAAAAAAAGAGAGAGAATATTGCTGGAAGATAAACAGCAATGATAAACAGTGGAAGATCTTGGGGATCATGAGATTGGACTGTATATTTTAAAATCAACAAATATAAAAACAGTTGTTTCTCTTTTGTTCTGAGCAGGGTGATGGTAGTGGTGACAAGCAGCAGAGTCAAATTGGTCCAGATCTTTCCTGGGGCAAAGCTGAAATGTTTCTCTATATTGTATTGCTTACTTTAGTTGCTTTCAGTTTCCATTCATATTGAGTCCTTTCATTTTCTAGCTCTTCAACCTTAATTTTCAGGTGTTTGAGTTCCTGTAACAAATTCTGGAGAGAAGGGGAAGATAAAAAAAGACTTCTTAATAACAGCGCAGTTGTCAGTTCAATCATCTCTATATTAATCACATGTAAAAATTATTATCAATGACAAATACATTCCATAGTTACATTTATAGTATGTTATGGTAAAATGACTTGACTGATAATATTAAAGATTGTAGTACAGCAGTGTTTCTTAAAGTGTGAGTTTCTTAAAGAGTGGTTCTAGGACAGTGATGGTGAACCTTCTCAGCACCGAGTGCCAAAAAGGGCGTGTGCATGCATGTATATGCTCATCTAGCCCACAACATGGAAGAGGAGGTGCCAAGGGGACATGCGCAGTGAAAAGCTAGTCTTCTGGTTATTGGCATACATGCACGGGCAATGATCAGCTGGCCGGCACGCATGCCCATGCTGGAAAACAGAAGACCAGCTCTTCAAGTTTCCGGCACTGCCGCAGGCACTAATCGTCGTCCAAGCATGCACGCCAGAAACCTGGATGGAATGGGCGATGCCACATGTGCCAGGTAACATGGCTCCATGTGCCACTTTGGGCACACATGCCACAGATTCCCATCATGGTTCTAGGATTTCTGAGGGTCCCCCAAGAACCTCTCAAGGGTTAAAAAAAATCAAAATTATTTTAGCAGTGTATGTTGAAAAATAATATAATATTAAGATTCCATCAAACATTTGTGAGAAGCAAATGTGTCATTTTAGTACAATAAATATTGATAATTATAACCCATATAAGCAAAAGCTCTTTTGGGCTCATTCATAATTTTTAAAAGTGAGAGGGGGCTCTGAGAGAGAAAAAGTTTAAGAAACACTGCAATAGATGAAGCAGAATCAAACATTCTATTTTATGTAGCAGATACATTGTTTTATTTATACATCAGAAATTTCTATTCCTCATCTCCTTTCATTAATATGGGTGTTTGGTATTCTATAGGTAGTCCTCAACATATGACAGTAATGGAGTTTGCCCATTCCATTAATAAATCATGAGCGTCATTAAAGCACTTGACCAGATCAGATTTTATGATGTATGGGGTTTTTTTTTTTGTAGTTGTTAAGTAAAATTGTTGTTCAGCTATGGGGCATTTTTGCCAAAAAGCAAAGTAAATGCTGATTTTTGCCCCAAAAATAGCATTAATCAGAGTCCCATGACTGTGAGGCGCTGCAAATGGCCATAAATGGGGGGCCAAGTGACAAGTGCCTGAAATGCACTCATATGAGAGCGGAGTGGTCCACTGCTGAAACTTTGTAAATGGATCATAAGTACCTTCTGGGTGGGGTGTGGGGGTCCATCATAACTTTGAACAGTCACTAAACAACTAATCGCAAGTTGAGGACTATCTGTATAAAGTCACTTCAAATTCCATTTTTAGCTTTAATTACAAAAAGACAAGTGCGGTCAACATAACATGCATTCTTCCGGAGTGAGATGGAAAAGCTAGGTCTTAAGTATCTCCTGAACCAGGAGGGAATGTATAGACTGGATCTATGTAGACAGAATATTCCCACACACTGAAACAGCAATAAAAATGTATTTCTTAGGTATTGTTGTTCTCAATGTGACTTGAAAAATGATAACCCTATTTGATCTAATCCGCTGGGAAAAATAACATATATAATATTTTGGGTCAGTTTCTTTTAGCTTTGTTTTTTAAATTTATGTTACCACTTACTATGTTCTATTTAATGTAAAGCAATGAAACAGACAGAGGTGGAGGCATTACTTTAAAGAAATAACAGGAGCACAACAAATATGTCCAAAATGTGAGTCTCCAAGTTTCAAAAAACAACACTGCAAGTTCAGTAAACCTGAGCTAATAATAAATCTTAAAATGAGCTTATGTTAGGCATACCAGTGTCAGTCCTATCCTGTTGAATTCTAAGAGCTTATCTAAAGTAGATTTCAGCCTGACATATAAAGTGGTTTTGATCAGAGTGAAAGTTTATTCTACAAAACCCAGATAGCCCTGAGATGTTTTTGCAGAATAAGCAATTAACTTTAAAGAGCTTTAGAAAAAGAAAAAGAAAAGTGAGTTTTTACAGAGGCTTTCCTCTGTCCCATTCATTTGATTCTCTTAAACAAAAAAATATAAAATAAATGGAACCAGATGCCTATAATTTAAATACATTTTGAAGATCATCGCCTTAAATGGAGGCCCACAGTAATGTTCTCATATCCATAAAATAATGAGTTTGATGCACTATGATAATATATTATAGGTAAACCTTTAAAAATTACTTAATGGGTTAAAAAAACTATAATTAATTACTATAATACCTAAAATCCTAAGTCCTTAACTAGACCTTAACTAGACCTTAGAACATAGAATAACAAGATTGACAGGGAACCCTGGAGGTCTTGTAGTCCAACTCCCTGTTTGAGTAGGAGACCTTATATCTGTGATGGCGAACCTAGGGCACAGGTGGCACACAGAACCCTCTCTGCGGACACATGAGCTGTTGCCCCAGCTCAGTTTTACCATGCATGCATGTGCGCCTCCCTTCGGCCAGCTGATTTTTGGGTCTCTGCCACGAATGCGCGGGGGTGCATGAAGGAGATGCGCACACATGGGGGGAGGGGCGCACATGGAGTGCATTCATGCAAAGTGGGCAAGGGGCACGCCGGAGGTCACATGCCCATGTTCAGGTCAGTAGTGGGTTTCCATTTTTTTTTACTACTGGTTCACTCGTGTGTGCATGCGGAGAAGCGTCCGGGTGGGTGGGCGGAGCCCCCTGCTGCCACCACTACCAGTTCGCCCCATCTGGGCCAAACCGGGAGCAACTCACCTCTAGTGCAGGGGGAGGGTGCGTGAGTGTGTGTGTGCATTACATTGTGGGTGTTTGTGCGTGCACTTGCACTTTTGGCACTTGGTGCCCAAAAGGTTAGCCATCACTGCCTTATACCATTCCAGACAAATGGTTGTCTAATCTCGTATTGAAAGCTTCCTGTGATGGAGCAAGCTGTTTCCCTAATTAATTGTTCTTTCAGGAAATTTCTCCTTAGTTCTAGGTTTGATCTCTAACAATCTTCTGCCCTCAGATGCTTTGGCTAACATTATCCTGCCCTCAGATGATTTGGCTAATAGGTTGACCCCCTCTTCTCTGTCACAGTCCCTCAACTACTGGAAGACAGCTATCATATCACTCTAATCCTTCTCTTCCAGACTACACATATCTAGTTCTCTCAATCATTCATCATATGGTTAAGCTTCCTGACCCCTTTATTGCTCTTTTCTGCACTCTTCTAGGGTCTCAACATCTTTTTTTGAATCGTGGTGACCAGAATTGTATGAGGTATTCCAAGTGTGTTCTCATTAGTGCAGTATAGAGTGGTACTGTCTCTTCCAGTGATCTTGATACTGCCCCTCTGTTGATGCAACCTATGACTGCATTGGCATTTTTGGCAGCTTCAGCACACTACTGGATCGTATTCACTAGGACTCCAAATCTCTCTCACAGTTACTGCTGGAGAGCCAGATATTGCCTATTCTATACCTGTGCATTTGGTTTTTCTTGCCTATGGGTAGGTCCTTACTTTTCTAACCACTGAATTCCATTTTTTTTGGATAGGGTCCACGGTTCACGTTTGTCAAGGTCTTTACAATTTGCAGCATGGCTCTGCTTTAATAATGCTGTGAGTTAAAATGTTCATATATTAACAAATTAGATAATATCACTTAGCAATAGCAATTAAACTTAGATATTGGTTTTTTTACCTCTTTAAACAGTTTACAGAGTCAGCATATTGCCCCCAACAATCTGGATCCTCATTTTACCCACCTTGGAAGGATGGAAGGCTGAGTCAACCTTGAGCCTGGTGAGATTCGATCTGCCAAATTTCAGGCAGCTGGCAGTCAGCAGAAGTAGCCTGCAGTACTGCATTCCAACCACTGTGGCACCACAGCTCATGAGTACAATATAGGCATAACACTATAATTCATAATTTGAAACTACTTATATATTGTAAAAACTGGTTTTACAAATATACATCCAAAGGTGGATCCCCAATACAATTTTATATCAGAAATAGCCATCGTAGGAGATAAAACTGATTTACAACTGGGAGTCATGGCCTATTACTGCCCCAATTCCAGGACAAGACAACATTACTTTGTTATGAAACACAGCATTCTGTAAAAACAGTATCAATTCATGCCAAGTGGTCACAGCAAACTCTGATTAGTAATATTTAGTTTATTCCTCAAAAAAAATGTATAGATTCAGGCTAACATTTGACCTTCATACTTCACACTGAAAGCAATTCTTCTGGGAAGGGAACTCTGTCACCCATTCAATACTGTTTTGAGACTCAACTGCCTCCAAACTTGGTTTCCTACTGTGTGACTTTCTTTCCTGGATTTGATTATTAATCTCCAGTTGCAGTCTACACATCTGTTCTTGCAGGTCACTGATCAGGTTGACTACTGACTAAATAAGAAAGACAGAAAATGACATCTAGAGACAACATGAAACAAAGTCAAGAGCATACTTTTTTTTGGGGGGGGGGGTGAGATATAACAATAGGCATTAAGGTGTCCTCTTTTGTCAAATAGTGAAAAAGCGTAGGGATCATTCTGCACAACAGATCCTATTAATGTTTAAAACAACTACCTAAACTATTCCTTCTTAATCTTAAGAAGCTCAGATGACAAATAACATCGTAAGTGGTAAAAAATAATGCATTGGGAAGACTCAAAAGCCCTTTGGCTTGATAAATGTTTCTAGCTCATTAAGAATGTGTATCTGTGATTGATTTCCTCAACATCTGGCTGTGATCATATCAAACCAATGCTCTTTCTGCCATATTGTAAAAGGAAGGAATCCTCTCTGCAAAACTTACATTTATTGAAAGAATATAAAAAATGAACAGTAAAAAGAAATGATGTTACTTATTAAGGCTATGCAATTTCTTCATCTTTATCTGTAAAAACATGCCTCCAAAAATTTGGAAAGGGAACTTCACACCTATCTGTAATTCATTAAAGCATTTCTAGTTGTTGTTGTTTTTTTTGTTTTTTACAGAAATCACACAACTACAGCAAAAAAACATTCCATCGCAGCTTTGTGATCCTGAAAACTGAAGTGGTTACTTTAATGAGTTGCAGATAAATACTACGTTTGTGCTATTTTTGAAGCTCTTCCAAAAAGTATCTGAAGCACTGACAGCCTTAATCCTATATTTAAAAATGTATCAAAGGCCTCATAAATCACAAGCTTTCATAAAATATTCCCAGGAATTTGGCTATTGTGGAATCTTATTAAATAGCAGTATTCTCTTTGCTGTTTTCATAGCAACAATAAAGAGGTATGTCATTGCTGGCTTCTTCTGGGATAGTTCTCCAGTCTAGCCTACAGCCTGGGATTTCCCATTCAAATACTTAACCAGCTTTGATTCTTGCTTATTCAAAGCCAACTAAGAACAATCAGGTATTGCTACTGTTCTGAGAGAATCTTGATAGTTCTTAAAAATCAACTATAAATGACAAAAGTCTCAAAATCCATGTTCTCAATATTTTTTCTTACAGTATCAATTGGAAATATTTTCAACTGAAGAGTCCTTAAGTTTTGAGTAGAAATTCTGAAGGTATAATTTTGGAAAGAAAACCCTCTCACTAAGCCAAAATTAAACTGCCGCTGCAGATGGACAGAGAAATACAGATAATCTTTGACGTATCACCACAGTTAGGAGCAGAATTTCATTTGCTAAGCAGGACGGCTAAGTGAATTATGCTCAATTTTATGACTTTTATTGCCATGGTTGTTAAGCAAACCTCTGCAATTTTTAAGTGAATCACATGGTTATTAAGCAAATCCAGCTTCTCCATTGGCTTTGCTTGTCCGAATCTGGCTGTGAGGGTCACAAATGGCAACCAAATGACCCTGGGATATTGCAACTCTTGTAAAGTTTCCCCTCGTACATATGTGCTAGTCATTCTCGACTCTAGGGGGCGGTGCTCATCTCTTTCAAAGCTGAAGAGCCAGCGCTGTCTGAAGACATCTCCGTGGTCATGTGGTCAGCATGACTAAATGCCGAGGTGCACGGAACGTTGTTACCTTCCCACCAAAGGTGGTTCCTATTTTTCAACTTGCATTTTTACATGCTTTCAAACTGCTAGGTTTGCAGAAGCTGGGACAAGTAATGGGAGCTCGCTCTATTACACAGCACCAAGATTCGAACCGCCAAACTGCTGACATTTCTGATCGACAAGCTCAGCATCTGAGCCATTGAGACACCGTGTCCCTATTGCAACTCTTGTAAATACATACCAGTTGTCAAGCACCCAAATGATGATCACGTGACTATGGGGATGCTTTGAGGGTCATATAAGCAAGGACCGCTCATTAAATCACTTTTTCCATTGTAAGGTTTGAACCATTGTTAGACTGATGGTTGTAAGTTGAGGACTACCTGTATATATTCTGCAACAGGCATTCATTTTCAAACTAGAAGATGGGATTCTGACAGGTTACTTTCACTTAGCTGAAAGCAGATGCTAAACCCTTCCCTGCTTCTAACTCTCAGTCAGGGTGACCCACAATCTTCACCACTCAATTCTTGTGCCAGAATTAAGTACAAAAATTACAGCTTTGTTTTTCATGACAGTTTGTTGCCACAGGAACCATTTCACAGAGTCTATAGAGCCACATGATTCTGCTACTCTTCTTTCAATCTGTTTCTCTTTATTCCCGTCTGAAAAAACAACAACCCACTATTACATTGGTTTCATCTGGTTTCTACTACCTATGTCACTTCTTTTCAGAATTAAAATGGGAAACAGATTCAAGTTGAGTGAGAAAGAAGGGAAAGAGATGTCTCTGATTTAAGCCAATCTGTTATTTCTCCACAGAGCACTGTTTTCTGTGTGTGTCTTGACTGAAATAATAGAGATAAATCAAGGGAGATAAACCCAATTTCATGTGTGCAGCAGAAATATTTATTTGTTTTTAGTCAACTTGGATGCTGTCCAGCTCCAATCAATTTGGGGTGGCTCATAGCTATAAAAGAATAAAAAGAGAATCCAAAAGAATATGAAGAGCAACAAATTAGCCAGCTCTTTAAAGGCTTTCCAGAATGAAACAAGGGTGGGAGTTATATGGATTTCAGGGGGGACTTTATTCCAAAGGACAACACTGCTACATAAAAGGCGTGCTTTCAAGACCCACAAAGATGACAACGTTCAATTGGGAGGGGGGCAGGACCTACAACTCACCCATTGTGCCAGATCACACTGGACAAACTGAAATAATTAAGGAGGCCTTATAGATAGGACGCCCCATTTTTCCTCAAGAAAAACACCAGAAAGTTCCTTGACATGCAAGCTTCTTAACAGTTTACTCACTCACTTTGCTTGTGGGAAGTCAGCAAATGGCGATCACGTAACTATGGGATGCTGCAACCATCATAAGTATGAGCTGGCTGCCAAGTGCCTGGATCACACTCGTTTGATTATGGGATTCTGCAATGGCTGGGACTTTGAGGATCAGCTATAAGTACCACTTGTTCAGTATCGTCACAACATCGTATGGTTACTGAATGAATGATCATTAACTGTGAGCTACCTATAGATGGGCATAGAGTTGTACCCAACAAATACATACCAATGGGTGTACACCAACCAGTAGGAAGGTGATGAGTAATGTACTAGTTCAACATTAATAAATTACTTGTATGAAGGGTTAGAAAATGTGATCAAATCTGAAGGTAACATAAGAACAGGGTGGCTGGGAAATACTTTCGAGGCGAATGCCAAAATTCAATAATATCTTGACAAGCTAAAAGCAGAAAGTAAAAACAAGTATCAATTCCAATAAGGATAAATGTAAAGTCTTACATTTTGTTAGATAAAATATAGGCATAAGTGTAAGAGCCAGGTTGGTCTAGTTGCAAAGGGACCAGGCTAGAAACCAGGAAACTGAGTCTTGCTTTAGGCATGAAAATCAGCTGGGTGATTTTGGGCCAGTCACTCTCTCTCAGCCCAATTCATCTCAGAGAATAGTTGTAGTGGAGAATATAGAAGGAGGAATGAACATTGGATATGTTCACCACATTGATTTATTTATAAAAATAATAAAGGCGAGATTAAAAAAAAATCTAAAAAAATGTTGGGGAATTATACTGGACAGCAATAATGTGAAAAAGATCTAGGTATTTTAGTGGATTATAAACTGAACATAAGCCAATCAAGTTATGCAATTGCAGGAAAAAAAAAAGAACAAATGCAATCCTAAACTGCATCAACTGAAATAAAGTGTCAGGTTTAAAAGAAGTGATTTCTCCTCTCTGTTCTGCACTGGTCAAACCACACATAGAATTCTGCATACAGTTCTGGCAACTATATTTAATCTCCTGATCATCTAACCCAAAAGAGACAAAAATAGCTTGAGTGTCATTTATTTTGGCAGTCTCTCCCTTCCACTTGTTTTTCTGTTAAAAAAGGAAAATCTGCATGTTTTTTCTTCAGCAAAATTTCACCATTTTTGCATCCTCTACTGATAAAAGGGGGGAAAATGCAACAGGAGGAAGAGGAGAGAGCTCAATGCTACTATTACAAAAACCCTTCTTGAGGGAAAAGAGCAGTTTAAAAATGTGAAAAATAAATAAAACAAAATGCTAAAATAAAAAAGTTCACATAAAATAAAGTTAAGAAAAAAGCTTGGAATTTACACACTCGGTTAACTTTGACATAAATCTATCTTCCAGATCTTGAATTTGGTTGAGAAGAAGGAAGTTGAAAGAAAAACGTAGAGAATATTATCACCCTCTCTCTCTCTCTCTCTGCTGGAAATGGTCTTTACAAAAATTTTCTTGCCCCAGCATAGGAACATGGCAGCAGTCAGCTTTAATAATGTAGAAAGCAATCAGTGCAGAGTTCTGATCATAGCTTCAGGGACTGAAAAGATAAACAAATCAGGCTTACCTCAGCCTTGTTCTGCTTCTCTTCATATTCGCTTTGTTCTTTCTCCATTCCAACCAGTTTGATTTTCAGATCTGAAACTTCTGCCATTAAATCTAATTTCTGAGTTTCTAGCAGCGTCCGACTTAACAGTTCCTGCAAAAAGAGAAGATTAGTTTTCTAGTTATTCAATTCTAAAATAACAGCAATTGTCTTTTACCGATCCCTTTCTGATTTTAACAATGAATATGCAGGATCTACTTTATTATTATAATAAGGTTTGTCGCACAGTCAGATGTTAAGACTGGATCTGGCATTTTTGTCAACCCAGCCCTTCCCAAGGACCTAGGATAGGAATGTTTGATGGTGTTTAAAGCTACCCTTGCAGGATATAAATTATTCCAAGTAAAGCTGTTTTTTGCAATTGACTAACGGTGGTTTTGTCAGTGCTGATGGTGTTCAAGTGGTGCTCCAGATGTTTTAAAATTGCACCCAGGGTGCCTATTATTATTGGTACTCTTTTTGCTTTCTTTTGCCACAATCATTTTGACTCCTATTTGCAGCTACTTGTATTTTGTTATTTATTATTATTACTATTACTACTACTACCATAATTACTTTATTATCCAAGAGGTTTAGCATTTTGTATATGGTTTTCTTAAGCATGTTTTGAATTACAGAAGCAGTCAAATAAACGTGTAACACCAATAAATAAAATAACCCATAGCTGTTAGAACAGAATAAAAATATTAAAAATAAAGGTTTGTTCTCCAGGCATTCATCCAGAATAAAATTGTTTTATTCTTTTAGGTTTAGAAAATTATATATGGGAGACTGGATTTTTGAGCAGGAAATAGCAACTGGGGAAAATGTTTGAGCCTTTCCCCTCTTTCTTCCCACAAAGATGACTAGATAGTGCATATTTCAAAAATACAAATGAATTATGTGGCTAATGGAGGGAGGGCATGCATTCTAACTCAGACAGTAGTGATAGTTAAAGTAAAAACTCTTTAGAAAGGTCCACTGAAATCTATGCCCACTCTACAAATTAATCCTGGGTGGGTGTTTTTTTTTTTGAATGGGATTATTCTAGTTTAAAACTCCCACAAATTGCTGAATGGAACAATCTTAAAAACAACCAGAAGATAAATGAGCATTAAGGATTTCAGAAAGTCATATGACAGTATATGGAGACACTTATTCTAACAATGTCATGTCACATTTTTCTCACAGCTAGATCTCTGACCCCATCTTTTCTGGAAACTGGAAAAATGTGGGTTAGTATCAACAAGGGAGCACTAAATAAACACTAAAAAACCTCTGCAAATAATGTGGCATTAAAATCAAATCAGTTGAGCAATTTTATCCACAGATGTCGTAGAACACAGAACAAGAAATAATGAGTTAAATTATAAGGTTTTTTTTTTCAGTTGGAGGACAGAGAAAATGTCCAAATTTCACCAGTTGCTCAAAAATAAAATGGTGGTGGACTCTCCTTCACTGAAAGTGCTTAAACAGAAATGGTCACATGTCAGTAATGCTATAGTGGAAGGTTTCTGCCTTGGGCAGAGGTTTTGAGCACATGATCTCCAAGGACCTCTACAACCTTTACATTCCGCGAGTAAATGATTGCTAGCACTGGAACTAAAATTTGTCCTAAAATAAAAAGAGGCCTAATAGTGAACACTTCAACTAAATGCAGCACAAGTAATTTCTGTCTTATGTTACAGTCAATAAATAACTTTCTTTTGCATGAAGGTAATAACTATTAAAAAAGAAGGAAACAGTTGGAGAAATTGAAGACATGCAGAGCACTAAAGATAGTAGCGATAGACAAAGTTGTTGATTCCACTCCTTCAAATGGTCTGGTAGTCTAAGTAAATATCACATTTTTGGAAACAAGTAATGATAGTTTTAATTGTCAAGAAAGAGACAATTATTGTAGGGTTATCTTGGAGTCAATTGTGGGCAAGTTATTTGCAAAAGTAATTCAACAAAGGCTTCAAAAAGGTTGAGAACAACTATCCAAGAATAACAGGACATTTTTTGTCTGGAAGAAGATGCTGTGGAAGGATAAAGTTTATTCCTCAGTTATTTTTACTAGGTATATGTACTGACTTTACAGTGGTAGAGACTAACTTGATTTTGCACCTAATAACTGCAGCAAGACTGTTGGTGGCGCAATACTGGAAGAAGGAAGACTTGCCTACAATCCAAGAATGGACATTGAAAGTCACAAACTTAGCCGAGATGGCTAAAATATCGGCATATCTTAAAGATCACTCAAATGAGAGATATAAACGAGACTGGAAAAAATGGATTGACTATATACAAAATAAATACGGGACCAAGAAATTCCAGTTAGCCTATGCTTAAGATCAGAAATGATTTAAACTGTTAAAAGTTAGTTCAGCAAGAAGAAGCTAAGGTCAATGTAGAATGTCATTAATTTCTTTATTTCTTTTTTCTCAAAAGATTTTAGACTGTTAGTTAAAAATCCATACCGGGTACGGGTTCTGGGAAGTCGGGGGGGTGGAAGGAGGAGGGGGGGGGTGGAGGGAGGGACATACAAAAAAAATTGTACTTCAATGTTTTAATGATTGACGAATGATGAAATATTTGTGTTTTTTAAAAGAAATAAAACCTTATCTAGACAAGATGCTGTGACCGAAATACAATGTCAGTTGTTCACGAAATACATCAGTATACAGACTTATTCTTGTGTTTACTGATTTTGCAGGAGCATTCAACAGTTTCCATTGGCAATGGTATGAATGGTGCTAGTCCAGAAAGTGTTCCCGCTAAAACCATATGCCCCTTGCTTCACGTATACAGTGTATAAAGGATGACACAGTTCCCATTGATGACAAAATATCCAAAGGCTTCCCTGTATATATTGGTGAAAGCAAGATGGGGTTGCTCTCTTTTGAGATTCAACACTATGATCAATGCAGTAAAGTGGTAGTCCGCTGTTTGGGATGGTATCATATTTGATACAAGATGTGTTTATCACACATCAAATGTTATTTTTGCAGACAATGAAAGATATTCCTATGAAATAATGCTTGATATAAAAATTCTTGGTTATCTCTATCAATATTGACAAGCCCAAGGTATTCACAACCAAAGATTCCCAGACAACCACACACTTTGATGAAGCTCACTTGAGCAATTTACATACTTTGACTGATTTATCCAAGAATATAAAAATAGTTGCCATAGACAATGTCAACAATCAAATTGGCCAGGCTATTTTAGTCTTCAGAAATGTGTTTTTAGAGAAAAAGCAGCATAAGGATTTGCTGCTGAAATATACGGTTATCAATAATCTATTATCAAAGCACAAGATCTTGGACCTTGCTTCAAATTGATTTGGAGAAGGTTTATGTTTTCTAAAAGTTCTGCCTGAACAAATAGTATGGTTTTTATTCTATGCAAAAATAAAAAAATGAAACAATTAAAAAATTGTCTGCAACCAATTTATGCTAGTTGATAAAATTCAGAATGATAACTACTACATGAACCCCTACCAACTTTCTCATGAACGTCTCAGGAAATCACACCCAGGGATTGGAAAGTACAAAGATGAGCTCCCTCCCCCCTAAAAAAACAACAACCACTAGCTGAAACATATGGAAGAAGTTTCAGGAAACAGGACCACAACAAAACAATAACAAAACAAAAACTGGAGGAATATGCAATGTGACATCAGCAAACTCATAGTACGAATTGATTACTGTAGATGATTACTAGATATAAACCAAGGATTTTTAACATGAAGATGAGATAATGAATGCAAGCAAACATCTGAAAGACATGCAGCAAAATGTCACAGAAATAGACACGAGGTTTTTGAACACCACATTTGAGAAAGTTATATAAAAACATTGCTCAAAAAATAGTATGGAGGCAGTTTTCCACTGGTACTATATTATATATAAATACTTCACATTTTAGTTGAACATATGAATGTGCATATAATATAAACATCATATCAGAATATTCATATTGTCCTATACCTCTACGAACTACAATTACATTGTCTCAAGATTTGTTTTATTTTTTATTTAATCCAGATTATATTTCAGTGAGGCCTTCCTAAATGTTAACCAGATGACACTGGTGGCTCAGAAAATATACTGAACTGAAAATTATTTGAAGTAGAGCTTAAAGAAATCACCATGGTACAGTTGCTAACATGTGGAAATAATTACTTGCATTTTCAAGCAGATGCTTACGTTGACCAATTCGCTAGTGGAATATGGCCCACTTTGCTATGTGGAAATTACAGAGTATTCCAGCGGTATGATGCAATTGGAAGGCAGCTTAAATAAATATGGAGTTATAAGAAGTAAAAGTACAGTGCAGAGTTGTTACTTTTGAAGTGAAAATGCAATATATGCCATCTGAATTCTATAGAAACTCCAATATGAACGGCAAAGAACTCAGAGTACAGCCATAGAAAATTATTTATATATATTATATATATAATTTATTTTATTTATCAGCACAAATACAACATACATACATACATATATATATATATATATTAATATACATATATCAATTAAAACAGCTTCAAAGAAAAAATTTGGTTTCATAAAAAAGCAATCTAAGTGGCATGATTGGAAAAATTATATTTCTCAAAAATAATTCTATAAAGTAGCACTGAATATTATCTTTAAGACTGATTTTTAAACTAAGGATCTACCATGAGATTATTTTTGTTTTGTATGATTTACAATTGTATGTTTTCAAAAAGTCATGTGAAATACATTGAATAAATATATAAATATTGTAGACCAGCAGTAATAATATGGTATATTAAATAGTATAGGAAGTATAGAATAGCAGCAAGGATTCATAGTGTGACTGTAAGTTCCAAAACAGGACATTGTTTTTGAAATATTTAGTTTATTTAAAATAACAAAATCTGGAAAATGCAGTTTGAAAATGCAGCAAAATCCCCAACTATCCAGGTTTTAAGAATTTAGAAGACAGAAACAAAGCAGAAAACCTTATACTGTAATGGAACAGTCCAAAACAATACATATGCTTTATTAAAATATATATTGTTGAAAGTATAAACTATTTTGTTCTCTCTTTTCGCGAAAAGTTTGGAAAGAAGAATCCTACCTGTTTTGCAAAATTCAGCAAGAATCACCATTGTATGAAGGCTGCACTTTACAAGAACTGTGTGTCAGCTCAGATGTGGTAGGGATGGGATACTCATTTAACTCAAATGCAGCTAAGAACCTGACTGTGTTATTACACAGTAACAGACATTGGCCTGTAGCCTTCCTCTTCACTGTTAAAAACATTGCAAATCTAAGGAAAAGGAGAAGAGCCAAACTTGCCAGAGCAAACCGCTTCAACACACAGGATTATGCATTTATATTCAACACTAATTCTAAATGTAACTCAAAAAAGCTTGAACAGGAACATTTTTTAAAGGGTGAGCTTTAAAAGACTAAAAACCTCCTGCGGCATTTCAGCAATTATGACTGGCCATTAATGTCTGTATAGCATCAAGAAAGAATGCCTTTTTTTTTGGTCAGGTCTTTTTGAGATCTGAAAACTGAAAAGGGGGTGAGGGGCGACCTTGTTGTCATGTCAGTAAAAATGACTGGCTGGCCTTCGTGACACAACCCAGCTGAGCTTGGCTAGACTTGTATGAGAGTTAATAAGGAAGCTCAGAGCTAAAAGCCAGACTGGGAAACTGAAAAATGTCCTGGGAAAAGGAAATAGTTTAGGAACAAAATGGCAGCTTCAGAGGTTTCCAAGCAAAGCTGAGAAACGGGGCATACAGGGCGGGGCATAACCTTTTCCTAGGGGGTCACAGCAACACTTGTAATAACAACACAAATAATTCATACACCATTCGAAAGCCCATCAAAAACTGAGTTT
The DNA here is from genome assembly GCF_051295495.1 of Thamnophis sirtalis. NCBI lineage: Eukaryota > Metazoa > Chordata > Lepidosauria > Squamata > Natricidae > Thamnophis > Thamnophis sirtalis. Next base: position 86,479,882 of record NW_028261381.1, read on the forward strand.
ATTGACACGATTTAATAGTCAGTATGACCACCATTAGCCCTTCGAACAGCATTCAAACGAGGTGGATAAGAACACAACAAATCTTCAAACAGTTCCGTTCGATTTTCCAGATTTTTCAACACAGTTTCCAAATTCATTCTCAAAGTTTCAACCGAATATCGATTTTGACCTTGCTCCTGAATCATCAGAGCTTCCATTTCATCCTTAATTATGGCCCCAATGTTCTCTGCCGGATTGAGATCTGGCGAATTTCCCGGCCAGACGTCATTGCCCCAAAATTCGACATTGTTTTCCTTTAACAATTGCTGAGTCGCATTTGCACGCATGCAAGGAGCTTTGTCATGAAGAAAGACAGCCTCACCAACCACCAAGACATTGTCTGGATCACTGAGAAATGGAATGACATTCTCCAATAAAATTTTCTCACGGAAATAACTGCCATCCCAGGATTCCCCTTTATCCTTCAAAACCCAATGCAGTTTCTTGGCTGTGAAAATGACGAAAATCCCGATGCAAGTCGGATTGCGAACGATTTGTCGATATCGTTCATGTTTGGCGATGTCGTCGACGTCTTTAGCCCAAATTCGATCGTTCTGGAAATTCGGTTTTCGAATGGCATAAACGAAGAATTCGTCAGATGGCGCCAAATGAAGAAAATCTTCCTCGGTCCATTCAGACAACCAATCGCACAACCAAAGCCGATCTTGAACGTGTGTTTGAGTTTTCAATGGTTTGCAAATGACGTGGAATGGCTTCAAACCTTCTCGTTCTTGATATCGTCCGATTGTCCTTTGATCAACTCGTTTTCCACGAATTTGAAGGATTTCTTGGGCCACTTTTCGGTTTCCTTTTCGTTGTTTGCGACTGCCAGTTGCAATGATGGCTTTGCTTTCTTGGGACAGTTGCAGAGGACGCCCTTCTCCAAATTTTGTGAAACATTCTTGGGCTGTTTTGTTCCAATTATCAGTAACCCAATCCGGATGACGTTTCAATTTGTTTGCAATCCATTTTCGATTGATAAACGTCGCTCCAGCATCGCGAGCCTCTCGAAAGGCAATGCATTTTATTCTGTCAATGATCCTTTGTTCTTCCGAATCGAATTTTCCAGCCATTCTTAAAGCAAATTTAACATTTAATAGCTCATTCAATTCAGTTTTTTATGGGCTTTAAAATGAGGTGTCGCGGAAGTTGTAAACTGCTGTCGATCTTGCTGTGACCCCCTAGGAAAAGGTTATGCCCCGCCCTGTATGTCCCTTGAAGAATGTGCATGACAGAAAATAGTAAAGCTGTGCAGTGCAACACGTAAGCCTAAGGAAGGCATGCTAGAGCTGCATAAGACATAAATAAGAATGGGGTCAAGTGGAGCTATGCTTTATCCTAGACATCAGTTCCAGCGGTACACCATGGATCTTCCTGAAAATAATATATGTTCATGTATAATTTCTTCTCAATGTTTGCCTGTTGGTCATTTTGTCAGAAAATTCACATTGGGGCAAAAGACAAAGACAAATATAAGACATCTACAACAATCACTGTAAGCACTGCAGTGGGAAGAAGACTTGCAGAGTCCATCCATAAATACCAACTAGTAGATCGAAGTAGATTCGAAGATGAAAACTTCTTAATCATACAACACACGGACACACAGACTCAACTATAGTTTCAACTGGGGAACTGTAAGCAGGGCCAAGCTAAATCCAAAAATGTAAGGGGATTCCTGGAGGTCTGGAATTTAGACAAGTCAGCCATCAATAGACACCAGGGGTGGGTTCCGGCAGCAACTACCAGTTCGCTTGTGGTTGTGTAGTAAGCGCCCTTTGCACACACATGTGCAGTACTATAAAAATGCTTCTGGGCATGCGCAGAAGCAAAAAAAAAGATGGTGCCACCTATGGTGCCACTAGGAGAACCAGTTCAGGGGCGGGGCAGGCCTGGGTAGCTGCCGGTTCTAGCGACCCAGGACGCCAAACCACCACCACTTCAGCCAAACTGATCCAAACCGGGAGGAACCCACCACTGATAGACACATTACCATCTATTGATGGTAAGTATTAATATGTCCTTGAAACTGAATTTTGAATTATTAAATTTTAAAAGAACTGTGGAATACAAAGATTAACAGTAAGATGTGAGAGGATTGATTTTTTTTCAACCAGAAGATGAGGTAAGTTCTTCTAAGGAGGCCTCCCCTGGGTTCCCTGACAAAAATAATGGCACCCAATGAATGAAATACCCTCTCCAAAGAAGCTCATGAGAGGCATCCTTTTGGTGGCAGGTAAAGATCTTTTATTTCCCGCCTTTTAAAATTGTATTCTAATTCATATTGTTTTAGATTTTTGACAACCCTCAGTTCGTATGGGATCTTTATTTAGCATTTGATTGGATTGGATATGTTTTAATTGTGTTTTATTGTATACCACCTCCAGAGCTTTAGCTATTGGTAGTTTAAAGGTTTAAATTAATGTACACATAAATAGCCAAAGGAAGGTTTTATGAAATCATTGTTTTTCCAATATGATTCCTGATTGGCTGTGTTCACCAGGTGGACAGTTCTGTTCAAAATATAAAAACATATCCTTTTTTACTTGGAATATGTAAACATTTATTTACAGTGGAGGGGTGAAGGGAAAAAAGAAAATGGGATTTATAAGTGGATTGGTTAATAATACATAGGTTTCAACCCAGAGGCAGCACATTTCATACTGAAAAGAGACAGCAGTGAACATTTAGCAGTTTTAATTTACAAATAATTTCTACTTCCTTCCTGCATTGTAGAGAAATTCCTAAGTTACCACAGAGAAATTCTTAATTTACCAGAAAGACTGGAAAGAGGTGGCTGGAGTCAACATTAAAGGAACATCACTGAAAACAAATGTTTGCTAGTTTACAGTGCATGAAGATAATGTTGTGTGATGGTCTGTGACCACTTTGGAGAGCTATTTAATTTACATTTGCTGAATTGGAACGTTTGCCATCAAAAACAAACGCGTTTAAACTAGCAACAAGAGTGAAAATTTCAAAAGTTTGTATAAATAAAGGGATCTGGTACTCTGGTACTCTCTGACTTCCTGGACTTCACAATACACCACTGCCCCTAGCACCCGCTGCCCCTCCTCCATGGTCTCTAGTAGCTCTCTAACAATGTCTGTCAGCCCACCTGGGGCCTCTGTCAGCTGTCCCATGGCTCCGTGGACCTGCCAGCTCTCTGAGTTGCTCAGTCAGTCCTCCATTGTTCTCCATTGACCTTTTCAATGCCTCCCTGGCTCTCCTACGGATTCTTCTGATCTCTGTTGGCTCTGTCTTATCACCACCACTGTACTGACCATGCTTCCTAGTGTCTGTCTGCAATACTACTCTCTCTGCACTCCTTACTTGGGATCCCCATCATTTCTCACTTAATGGCCTGCGTGGCCTGGGGTTACAATGGCAACCCAAACTTCCAGGATTGCTTTCATTAGGCAATGTAATCGTTTAACATCACGTTTTATGACCATATTGATTAGCAACAGCAATCCTGATCCCAACTACTGTTGTAACCCAAGAACTACCTGAATTTCATAGGAAAAGGTAAACTATCATATAGTGTATACTTTTATGTTCTATGACTTGGATCTCAAAAAAAAAGATACGATCAAGCTTTTGTGTAAAAAAAAAAAAAGTCCCAAATACTCCATCTTTCCTCCAGTTTTTGTTGTTGATGCTGTTGTTTTCGTAGTGTTCCTAACAATCCTATGAGACAGATTAGGCTGAAAGATAATGGCTGGCTCAGAATCATTCAATTACTTTTATGGCCGAGTAGAGATTTGAAACTGAATGTCCCAGGTGGAATCCAGCATTCTATTTACTATAGCCCATCTGGATTTAAATATCACCGTTACTGTTTAATTCAGAAATCCATTTTTCAGTTAATAGAACCAACCTAACCCCTCTATGCCTTTTGTTATAAAAGGATACTGTTGGCTTCTCCATTGGAATTTTGATTTTATTTACCTGTTAAATTTATAGCCCAGCTTTCATGCAGCTCAATGTTTAGACAGCACTGCCTCTTTCTATTTTCCCAATAACAAACTTATAAAGGTATATTGGGCTGAAAGAGATTGACTGCCCAAAGTCACACAATCACCTCATAAAACCGAGACTAGGACTACGTTTTCCCATTCATACCAAATACTCTCTCTACTATACTATACTGGTTTCCTACAAATGGCTAGTTACAGGTAGTCCTTGACTTATGACCACAACTGAGCCCAAAATTTCCATTGCTAAGTGAGACTATTGTTAAATGAATTTTGCTCATTCTACGACCATTCTTGCCACAATTGTTAAGTGAATCACTGCAGTTGTTATGTTAGTCACATGGTTGTTAAGTAAATCTGGCTTCCCCAATGACCTTGCTTGTCAGAAAGTCACAAAAGTTGACATGATCCCAGGACACTGCAAATTGCAAAGCATCCAAATTTTGATCACATGACCATAGGGATGATGCAATGGTTGTACGTGCGGAAAATGTTCACAAGTCCCTTCCTTAAGTATTGTTGTAACTTCAAATGGTCACTAAATAGCAATAGCAATAGCACTTAGACTTATATACCACTTCACTGTGCTTTACAGGTCTCTCTAAGTGGCTTACAGAGTCAGCATATTGCTCCCAACAGTGTGGGTCCTCATTTTACCCACCAAGGAAGGATGAAAGGCTGAGTCAACCTTGACCCAGTGAGGATTGAACCCCTGGCAGTCAGCACAATTAGCCTACAATTCTGCATTCTAAGCACTGCTTCACCACAATGAATGGTTGTAAGTACCATTAATGCCACACTATATTACACTTACCTCTGAAAGCATTTGTTGTTATTGTTTATTTTAACCTGGCAACTATGTAATTAAGTTTTCATAGTTCAATAACTGCTATGTTGCTTAGATTCTTTGTAAATAAGAGTAATTAACAGGCGGCAAAGAAACATTTTCTTCTTGGTTTGATTTGAGAATAAAAATTGTGGGGTTTTTAAATATAATATAATTTTATAAACAATAGACTTCATTTTGAGATTTTAGATTGATATTCTTTATTTTGTTTAAAAATAAAATATTTCTATTTAAGCATTTATTTAAACCAGTCCCCAAAATCTGTAAATTCAGGTACTTTAAATCTCCTGTAATTTCAGTCATAAGGGAGACTGAGCAGAAACAGCTTATAAACTCTGACTTTCAATGAATTTCTATATTATTAAAAGAGTAGGTAACCAGTCAAACAGGTTCTTAACATCCAGTTCTCTTGTTGAATTTTCACTGTCAGATAGTAATGAATAATGTACACAGTAGTATCACTTTACATCGGAGCTGAATAGCAATATAATGCAATATCACTGAAAAATTCAACAACAAAGCAAATAAGTACAGCTAATCATTGGGAACATACTTAATCTAAGCTTTAGCTAAATCGTTTGTAGAATCAAGAGTGATATTAAGTGTGCTTGCTTAAAGAAGAACTTTCACTGAAAAAAACCTTGTTTTCCTACCTGTTGAAGCATCTCTTCTGTAGCATTAAGCTTCAGCTGGTGCCCTTCAAGGCAAACTTCTAAGTCCCGGATTTTTTCTCCTTGGGCTTCTACTTGGTCTGTGAGAACACTCACCTATAATTTAAGGACAAGGATGATGTCGACTGTATCAGTAGCAGCAAGCGTGCAAAAGGAACAACATAAAAATAATAACACTTTTAGCAATCGGATCTCTTGTTTTCGAACAATCATTATATAAAGTTTTCCAGTTAATTTTGTGTCTAAGGAAGGATTTGAATCCACCTCCCCACAGGCCTAGATCTATACATTGTCTTCCCTGTCACATGCCTCTTAACCCTTCCTGCAAATATTACAAACTGATTAACAGTTTAGCTATTTTCAAAAACAATTTAATTTTCACCTTAAAAGTCACTACATTGCACATTAAAAATGAACCAACAGAATTTTTAATTAATTAAAAAACAAAGGAAAAATGATCTATTAAAAATTGTCCTGAAGACCATGCAATAATATTTACATTAAACACTCCTTTGAAGGAAAAAGCCTTTGTAGAAACCCTGTTAATATTTTAAGCAGGCTTTGAGCAAGCAAAGTCCTTTCAGCTTTTGCCAATTTTCCCCTTAAAAGCAGAAAAAGCACAAAGCAAAAAACCTTTCAGGAAGCTAACCAATAACCGTTCTTCTTACAAGAAAAGCTCACCTATCAAACAAAGCCTCTCTAACTTACATAACGCAGTACACAAAAGACATGTCCTAGTACTGTCAGTGTGCTAGTTCTCGCCAGTTCAAAGTATACAAGCTTGAACACGAATGGAGAATTTATGCAATGAAATTGCCACAAAAGAGAGAATTATTATTACTGAGAGAGATTTATGGAAAAACATTATTAAGAAATAAATAACTCCATCCTAAAAGAAATTAGGAAATAAATAAATAAATACATACATACAACATACATGCATGCATACATACATACATACATACATACATACATACATACATACCAATCCGTTTAAAGCAACAAAGCCAACATTCTACAACCCCCCCACCTATATCTATATTTATAGAAAAACGGCAGCTCCGATCACGCTTTGCTCGCACAAGCACGAAGCCAAAAGCACCAGCTTGAAGATGACGAGTGTGACCTCGCCAAAACGTCACCAAGATACTGTCAATCTTACACGGAAAAAGACCTGAATACGCCAAGACCTGCATACCTATGAAAATCTACAAAAACAAATATCCTACCTCTATGGGGAGGAAAGCTTCCTGCTGACCAGGACCTACGAAAAACTCGAAGTCCCAAGAGTCACCATCTTATGTTGCCTCACATTCCTGTGCAACTGCCGAGATAAAAATGTAACCCCCACATGCTTCCAACTAAAATTCCATTCAAAAACCTCAGCCACCGAAAGGATCCCCAAAACAACTGAATTAGCCCTAATCAGAAATGAACTCCACAGGAAAAGATTCCTACTAGACCAAACCAACTGGGACCTACTCACTCTTCACCACAAACTCAGCAACAAAATCCACCCAGCACTCTGGGACAAATCTAAACAACTAGTCATCTGGAGAGCCGAAACAGAAACCTCCCACAAGAAACACACCAACAAACTCCACAGACTAGAAAAACAATAGAAGCCCAACCCCCCTTCACAGCAACTCATGAAACGAACAGTACATAACATATCAGACAGGACCCTCACCATAGCAGAAACCAATGTCCTTTCCAAAGGATTCAACTTTGCAGTCGCCCCCAAACTCATCCCCACTGAAAACATCATATGCGGAGTTGAAACTACCCTAACCAATATCAACCCAGATGAAGCCAATAAAATCAGACTTGAAGTCACCAACGTCCTTTGCTCCAGCAAACCACCCAGAAGCAATTTACATAAAGAAGAACAAAAAGCACTCACCAACTTGAGGAAAGACAACAACATAATCATTCTCCCAGCAGACAAAGGTAACACCACTGTGGTGATGAACACATCTGACTACCAAGCCAAACTATCCAACCTACTCCAAGACTCTGCTTACAAACCTCTAAACACAGACTCCACCACCTACCTGGAAAAAACCCCACCAAATCCAAAATAAAAGCCTCTCCCATCAGTGAAGAGATCCAGCAAAGAATCATCCGCAGAGAAAAATCATCCAGATGCCCCAAGCTTTATGGCCTTTCCAAGATACACAAAGAAGGAACACCACTCAGACCCATAGTCAGCTCCATAGACTCACCTCTACAGAATCTCGCCAAAGTTCTTGTCAAACAACTTCAGCCCTACACAGAATCAATCACCTCACACATCCACCTCATAGAAACAATAAAGAAACAAAACCTACAACCCAGCGACCTACTCATGAGCTTCAATGTCATATCCCTCTTCACCCAAGTGCCTATTAAAAAAGCCTTGACAGCTATCCAAAACAAATACAACCCGCCCAAGCACATCCTAGATCTGACCAACCACTGTCTAACCAACACATACTTCATCCACAATGGACAAACAGATAGAAGGAGTACCTATGGGATCACCCCTCTCACTCGTCATCGCAAACCTATACATGAAACATTTTGAAACCAACGCCTTAGATAAATCTGAACACAAACCCAAACTCTGGCTTAGATATATAGATGACACTTTCATAATTTGGCCACATGGGAAAGAAAAACTGGACAACTTCCTCACACAACAGCCTACACCCCAAAATACAATTTACTATGGAAATAGAAGCAAACAACCAACTTCCCTTTCTGGATGTCCTAATCTACAAAAAACCCAATGGCTCCCTAGGACACACCATCTACCGGAAAAAAACACACACCAACCGCTACTTAAACGCACAATCATATCACCACCCTGCACAGATCAACTCCGTAGCCAAGACCCTCATCTCCAGAACCAAATGCCTAGCTGACAAAGACCACATGAAAACTGAATTACACGCCCTTGCAAACGTATTAATTTCCAGCAGATTCAAAAAAACACAATTACCAACCTAATCCAAAGGGAGACACCCCCCCCCCACAAGAACCGAGACATAGAACAGGACAATGGCATCACCCTTCTTCCTTACATCAAAAGCACCACAGATAAAATCAGCAAAATTCTCCACAAACACAATATCAAGACAGCCTTTGGCACTGACCCAAAAATAGGCAACATCTTAAGAAACCCCAAAGAAAATATCCAGCTAGAAAACCAAGGAGTCTATGAAATACCATGCAAAATCTGCCCAGCCACATACATTGGACAAACTAATAGGAGAATAAATGCATGCATCACAGAACACAAGAACACAGTCAAAAAAGAAGAAAAAACTTCCTCCCTTTTCCAGCACCTTAAAGCTACAGGACATGAAATTAATTTTGAAGGAACCAAATTAATCTCCAAAACTGAACATTTTAACAAGAGAATAATTATGGAAGCTACCGAAATAGAGAAACACCCCCACAACATGAATAAACGTGATGATACCTCCCGCCTACCAGACATCTGGAAACTAGCCTTAGTCAACAAACGAGTCCCAGACACAAAAACCGACACAGGACCCAAAAAAACACAGGACCCCATCACCAATCACCCTCACCAAACATCAATTCCATCAACCAATCAAGATCTGACAACACAGCCAACCAATCCGTTTAAAGGAACAAAGCCAATATTCCACACACACCACCTATATTTATAGAAAAACAGCAGCTCGGATCACGCTTTGTTCGCACAAGCACGAAGCCAAAGGCATCAGCCTGAAGATGACGAGTGTGACCTTGCATACATACATACATACATACATACATACATACATACATACATACATACGCACTGCTTTTGTAATCCATCTGAAAATGTGGTTTATAAATATGATTATAATTATCATACGATAAACGGGGACTTGCACAATTCTTTTATCTTCATAAAACAAAATTTGGGATAAATTGACTGAAGAGCTTCATGGATTTGCTATCTCCTTCCTTCTTTTGGACAAGGTTGGTATTAATAAAGGAACTATTGCAGAATGATGACATACTTTTTGTACTTCTGTAATAGTACATGATTATGTACTATTTCCAAAGTAACATAGATTTAAAGAGAAAGTTGTTGACTGTGAATGCCAACAGATACAGATTCTTTTCATATCAGTATCCGCTCAGTTTAGGATTTTTCCCATTAGTATCCTTCAGCCTTCTTTAGCTTTACCTAACCATCACTAAGACAAAATAAAGCCTATCCTCATTGTTATGATACTGACACAACAATGCCTGTACAACTCTAAAATATATTTTGCTTTGTGTCATTTGTGGAAATCCTGCTTTTTGTCTGAAAGAACATGGGCTTTAAAAATTTTCAGTTGCAATCACAATACCATCTTTTTATTACTATGTATTGTACTATATATACAAAAATCCAGTCATTTCACAACCGGTGAGTAAAAATGCTGCAATCGATTTTATGGGAATGAAAATATTTCTAACAAGATCTCTATTAATAATAATTAGATCCATTATAAAATATCTTGCATTAGCTTAATGGTGTAAGCTATTGCAATTGAATCCATTATTACTTGCCACGCAAATGTACTTTTGCAAATAATGTCATATTTCTACATGATGTCCTATTAAGGCAATGCCTCATAAAAGAAGCATTAATGACTTGCACCTGCTTTTCTGAATGCGAAATAGATACTAGAGCAGGAAATAGATATACAGCTCACAAAAATTATTCTAATTACATCATCATCTTCAATTAACTATCATGAACATTTAAAGCCAATGGAAGGATAAATGACCATGGATATGAAAATAATAGGGAGGTAGAGAACAAATTGTGGCTTTGTTTCAAGATTATCTTGTAGCATAGCTTAAGAAGTGCAGTTCTATCATGGAAGATACATTCTCCAAGAGGCATATGCTGACAGAGAGGCCTATTTTGGACTTTGTTGGTCAAAGAACTCTAGGGGAAGCATAAGACACTACCTAGCTCCTGTCTACAACACAGTTCTTTCAGCGGTTCCAAGAAGATTCCATCTCCATTTGCACTCTGATACAGGTGACCCTGAGGGCACAGATAAACCCCAAGTGGTGTCAAGAGCCCCCAGGGAGAGTACTAATGACCAAATGACTTCCGTTTACACTCTTTTCATTTCTTCCCTTTTTTTGCTGTAAGCCACCTAGAGTAGCCCCAGAGCAAGATAGGTGGCAAATAAATTTAACAAACAAACTAACGAGGAAAAACAAATGAAGGAAAACACTTAGCACCCTAATTGTAACTTTTTGTTTGTATGTTTGTGTTTTATACTGTAGTTGCTTGATAAGGCTTATTTCCCTATTTGATAGGAAAAGAAATTAGCATTGACCTCACCTAGGTCACATGTTCTTGGCAGTCATAAAAAGAAGAGGCTCATGTTAATGTGAGACAAGCAAAAAACAGACAACCAAGACATTGCCAAGGAATTCAAGAGACCAGGCATAGTGAAGGATATTGAACTTTTCAATAGATTCCATAAACTATGTTCATAAATCATTCCAGGACTTTATTGAAAGTCAAGACCCAGTAGATGCCTGGATCTGATGGTTTGTGTGTTTGCTTATTTTCCATTACTGCTTTGTACAATGCCACGGGTGTATCTTGGGAAGAATGCTCCCAGGACTGGTATGGGAAACAGCCGTTCATTTCCTAGGGTTGATAACAAACCAACAAGCAATGCAATCATTTTGGTAAATGGACATTCCAGCCAGGTCATTTACTAGTATAGAAGCTTTTAATGTAGGAAATTGATTTTACACAAGGACACAAAAGACTGCACTGATAACAGAACTTACATTGACTTCTACACATGTATGCCTCTTAAAGCTATTTAATTTGCTCTAAAAAGAAGGAAGTGGCTTAATCATTCTACAAGCCTAAACTTATTTCATATGTAGCAGCTGGGTGATTCATCTTCTGTAAAAAGCAGGACATACTGTATCTGAAAATGAATATGAAATTATTTTTGACGCCACCACGACTATTAAATGAATCAATGTACTTCGTATATTTAACAAGAAGTAGCTGCATCTAGCTGATGTTGGCTAATCTTGAAAAAGCAGGAGTGGATCTGGTCAGTACCTGGATGGGGAAAAGTTGGGAAATTCCAGGGTTGGAGGAAATTGCAAAGTTTTTAAAAAGTTCTGGAAAAAGCAGTGATAAATTACTTCAAAATTATTGTCAAGAAAATCCCAGGGCTATATCTCTATAGTTACTAGGAGGAAGACTTTATTATGGCATCATCAATGCAAGGTTATGCAAATTTCATACCTGCAATATGAGAGATTCTTTATCACCTTCCAATCTTGTCAGACGTTCTTGATACGTCTCATTACTGGTAGAAGTATGATGATTCACCTGGGACTGAAAGGAAAAACAAGTTTAGAACACAAATAACAGAAACATAATTATTATATGTAATAAATCTAGTTATTCCATTTTTAATGAATGTAATTATTGTGTAAAGCTAGAGCTTCCCATCCGGAGGGGGGGGGGGAGAGAGAGAGAGAGAAAGTGGTGCAGAAAGGATGCAACAAGCCTTTCTTTGTGTGTGTGTGCGGTTGTTCTATCTTATTCACAGGATATTATATAGCAGTGATGGCAAACTTTTTTGGCATTGAGTGCCCAAACTGGAATATCCATGCATGCCCATGCATGTGCACCCATGCACATGCTGGAGCACCAGAAACCCCAAGTCCACCTGGCCGGCGCACGCATGTCTGTTTTTTCGCTGTTTCTCTGGCCGTTTTCAGGCTGTTTTCCAGTGATCTAGTGCCCGCAAAGACCAGGCGGCTGGTGCACATGTACTGGCCAGAAACCAGAAGAGCAGCTGGCGACAGTGTGCTTGCCCACAGAGAGGGCTCTGTGTGCCACCTCTGGCACGTGTGCCATTGGTTCGCATCATGGCAATATAGGATCCAAATAAGTAAACATCAGACTAGACTAGTCATAGGAAGGAAATGGAGAAAAGCTGCGTGAATACAGTTAAAACAAGCTCAGGTCATTCTTAAGATTTAGCTGTCGATGGAACACCGAAGCCAAAAAATAACTCATGCCTGAACCAGAGGGTTGTTAGTTACATCTTTCAATAAAAAAGATTAACTTGCTTTAAAATAAGCCTGGAATGGGTGGGAACAAAGAATACAAGGTGTGTCCTGGTTAATGAAAGGAAATTTGAATCATCACATTTCTCTATCAAAACACAGGCAAACTTTAAGCAAGATATAGTTATTAGGAATACTTTTGTTATTCTACCTGCTATTATCAACTTAGTTGCCGTGAACAGAGGTAGGAATAATGGTCATTAATTTACAGGTAGTCCTTGAGCCCAAAATTTCAGTTGCTAAGTGGGGCATCTGTTAAGTGAGTTTTGCCCCATTTTACGACTTTTGTTGCCACAGTTGTTAACTAAATCACTCACTTGTCAAATTAGTAACCCATTTGGTAAAGTGAATCTGGATTCCCCATTGACTTTGCTTGTCAGAAAGTTGCCAAAGGGGATCACATGATCCCAGGACACTGCAACCGTCATAAGTATGAGTGAGTTGCCAGGCATCTGAATTTTGATCACATGGGAATGTTGTAATGGTTGTAAGTGTTACAAGCCGCTTTTTTCAGGGATGTTGCAACTGTAATAAAAAACATCTCCAGTTCCTGATCTATTTTATAGCTGTCATATGAATAGTGACTTCTTCCAGAACAAAACAGAATTCGTAAAGAAATCCTTAATTAAAGTTCCTGAATGAAGCAAATTATGTGTGTACAAGTAGTCACTATATCTAAGTTCCTCCATGACATTCTGAAATTATACTTGCACAAGAAAACTTCAGTTCCATGGAAAAAGCCCATCTTACTCTAGCATTTTATTTTACACATTGGCCTCTGAGATGGTCCCAAACACAAGACATCCTCTTCTCCCAATACTGTTTTCTCTATAGCTGGATGTCTGTACTCTGCAATCTGGTGGTAGTCTTGAATTTCAAGACTAATAGACTTTGAAAGCTCAAACCTCTGTTAATTTATACTGCACCCTTTTAAAGCCATCAGATTTAAAAGATATCATCAGGACCTATGATAATTAATTCCACAGATTTGTTATACAGTACGCTATGTGAAGAAGGACTTTCTTTTTTACTTATCTTAAATCTCCTTCAAATTAGGTTTATTTATTGCATGGTTCTTGATCAAATTTCTTCATGCCCATGTTCCTTCAGTCTCTCTTTTTCCAAACTAAAGGTGTAATTCTTTCCAAACACGATGAGTTGCGGTGGTGCAGTGGTTAGAGTGCAGTACTGTAGGCCAGTGATCCCCAACCCCCGGACCGGTGCCAGGCCGTGGAGTACCTGGCACCGGGCCGCGCAGCGGCCGGGGGCCATGATCGCTGCAGCGGCCGGGGGCCATGGTTTCTTTCTGTATGCAAATTAGGGCTAACTGGCACAAGGGGTGTTACTGGACCGCTGGTGGCACTCTGACGTCACCAGCGGCCCACCGCCCCCCCTGTGTCCAGCGCCGCCCTTCTCATTCCTTTTCAGCGCTTCAGCGCTGGCCGATTCCTGAAAAAAACCTAAGAGCGCCTGCACAGCTACGTAGGGCTAGCGTAGACAGCGCTAGTAGCGTAGCCTTGCGTAGGCGCAGTATGTGCTACGCTATCTACGCTAGCCATACTGAACTGCGCCTGCGCAAGGCTACGCTACTAGCGCTGGTCATCGACGCGCTCAGCGGGCCACGGTAAAATTATCAAAGGCTGACTGGTCCGCGGCGATAAAAAGGTTGGGGACCACTGCTGTAGGCTACTTCTGCTGACTGCCTGCCGTTTGGCAGTTCAAATCCCACCAGGCTCAAGGTTGACTCAGCCTTCCATCCTTCCGAGATCAGTAAAATGAGAACCCAGATTGTTGGGGGAAATATGTTAACTCTGTAAACCACTTAGAGAGGGCTGGAAAGCACTGTGAAGTGGTATTGCTATTGTTATGAACAGAACACTATACAATTTTTCAGATGTTTCCATAGATTTATGTAGTGGTGTTACAATACCACGGGTTGATTTTCAATCGGTTTTTTTTAAAAAAAATCATCCAGTCTTCCCAAGCTTCACAAACAGTATTGGGAACAGGCATGCATCTTGAAAATAGAGTCTATGAAAATTCAAACATCCTACTAAAGAAAAATGCTCTGTAATGTTTTCAACTTCTAATTTCAAGTCAGCTAGAAGCTTGACTACATGTTGAGCTTTATAATAAATCAGAAAAATCCTAATTAGCCAAGCCTAAGAGATTAAAAACCAAATTCTTTATAATGAACAGGCACATGTAGTAACTAGAAAAACAGGTGCATTTTGAATAATGCTGCAATACATTTTCCCTAGCTCATTTTGTTGTGGAAAAAAAAATCATTCTACATTAAGCCATAAATAGATAAAGTATTACAATGCTTCCTACTCTCATTTAAGCTCCAAAATATCCCAGACTGAAACTACATTAGTTAACATCCACATGAGATGAAGTAATCAGGGAGAAAAACATCAGCTCTGCCAAAGCATCAGCTACTACCGGCCTTAATAAAAATAGACAAACATAGTCCAGACAAGTTCATCTATTAAGTAAACAGCTGCTCTGTTTCAGACTTAAAAGTATGCAAGGATCTAATGACAAGATAAAAGATAGAAGCACACCCCAAAGGTATATGTGTGTGGATGAAGCTTGAAGAAAACAGTCATAATTATACAAGAAAAATATCTTATGGCCAATCAACTTAAGATAATTATGAAATTTTTGCAGCATCTGGTTGTTACATGTTCATGTTTTAAAGTTCTGGTAACTGCTTACTGGTTATTAGAGTAGATATATTCTTTGAGCTACACATTGTTCCAAGCTAACTCAAAAACTTTCCCAGAGGATTACAGAGTTACAGGAAGTTCAGAAGAGAGGGAAAACAGCTGGAACTGTCATTCCAGGCTTGAATTGGACCAAGGGTTATATCAGAAGAAAAGGTAGAATGGAGAGATATCATATCAATCCCACTCCAGAGACCTCTATGATTATTTGGAGATCTAGTGGTGTAAGTTTTCTTCGTACATAAAATGCCGAATATCTGCTATACTGTCTATAATATTGGTACATGGAGATTTCAGTCTGAGAGCCATGTCTTCCTCTCTAAGTTGATTAATGGTAAAGTCCTTCAAAGGGCCTCTGAAATATTGAAATATTGAAAGAGAGGAGGAGGGAGGGAGGGAGAGAGAGAGAGCGAGATAGAGAGAGATTTCTAACTTTATGAGATATCTTAGGGGGAGAGAAATGATCATGCTGTGCACTTGATGGCTGAACTTCAGAATCTGAACTAAAATCCACTCAGGGCTGGTCCAACACTAACTATAACATCTCACTGGCTGTTCTCCTTGATAACATCATTCCCACACACTGAAACAGAGCAGGATTTGATGCCTTAGGATATTGCATTCTCAACTCAGAGTATGAAAGAATGAATGAAGTTATTTGAGAATAAAAGAGATTTTCGGACAGTTAAGACAATTTAGAAATGGAAGAACAAAGGAAATAAAAAAGGAGAGTCAACACACACAGCATATGGCAAAAATATACTTGACGCAGAAGTCACTGACTTTAAAAAAAGTTGCTGTAGGAGATGACCAGGCTGAGCCCAAGGGAGTGGTCAAATATGTCATCAGTCATGAGTCCCTTCACGCTCACAAGACATCTAAGTCCAACCCATCTTGATTTCCTGTGACTGTTATCTACCACCAATTTGCTTAGGCTGTTAATAACTCAGATTCTTGTAGAGAGCTTAAGCTTAAGCTTGCAATAAATAGGGGGCGTGCATAAGTGCAACAGTGTGCCCACCGTCCCTGTCTTACTGTACCCATTTATCTGCATCTACTTCCTTGGTTCATGTTTATGTTCATACCTATACCTGTTACCTTGTATATGTTTGACAAACAAACAAACAAACAAATAAAAAATCTTTATACCCATTTGAATTGCCTGGTTCTCCTGATTTCCCTGGCGTTTCAATCACTGACTATGGTAATAATAAATGATGATGGGAAATGGAATATACACAGTAACTGATTTGATAATACACTAATAACCTTGTTCACAAGTATATACAAAACTCATGATCAGGAAGGAACCTTCCAAAATGTTCTATTAATTGGGCTACCCTAGAACCTAATGCTTTGGCATACAATGGAGCAATTTCACATAGCTATTTTTTAAAAATGTGTTCAATTAATTAACTGTCCGCTACTCCTTCAAAAACTTTAGATTTCTGCTTCTGTTAAAAATGAAAAGCTCAATATGCCAGACAGCACCATAGGTCAAAAATAAATTTTATATATATTTTAAAAAAAACCTGACAAAAAAAGTCCAGTACATGATTAAGGAAAAAAATGTCTTTTTCAGATAGGATGAGGAATATTGCATAGGAGTTCTAATTTCCAATCAACAGTTCTTCCAAATCGGGTCAGAGATTGTGAAAAAAGAAGCAAGATCGCAGGAGACGGAAAAGAATTATATATATACACACACCAACATACCAATATTGTTTATTAATACACTAGTTACCACAGTCAGTGATTGTTTTCATTATTGTGTTTGTTTGCCATTAACACATTACGCTTTAATGCTATGTGGTTCTTTTGGTTTACTGTTTTTGCTATTGTTTTTCTGTTGTATGCTGCCCAGAATCACACTGTTGGATTTGGGTGGCCCTCTTAGTCCATACAATAAAATAATAAAATAAATTTAAAAAAATCTCTTTGTCTCACAGATTTCCTTTCGGCTGGTTTTATAGATGACAGCACTTTTTCTTGCAAACCACTATGTTATTTTTCAATTTACCATCCCTTTCTTGTTCTCACTTGATTCATTCTTGCTTAATTCTCTTACAATCAATTCATTTGCTTTTCAGTTCCTCTTTCCCCACCCTTCCTCTGACTCCTTATTATACTTCATTACTTCATGTTAACACAATACAATTTCAATTCTGCTAGACTTTACTTAGCCCTTCTCCTTCATTCACCCCTGCTGAATCGTTACTTAATTAACTTTTTTTCCTGCCTTATTGTGTGGATTATTTATGTATTAGATTTATATCTATCTTTCTTTCTCTTTTTATTTCCATAAAAGAATCGTGTGACATGGATTGGGCTGAGTGAAACTAATTTTTAGTATTTTTTTAAATTTGATATGCCCTTCAATCTAAGTTCTTATGCCCTTCAATCTTATCAGTCAGAATGCATTGAGAGAATGGCTGGCTCAAATCCACCTAGTGAACTTCCACAAGTGAGGGTGGACTAGAACTTGGGTCTCCTTGCTCCTAGTCCAATATGTTGTCCATTCCATCACACAAACTCTTAAAAATGAGAATGGTTTTTCTTACTTTTCTTTTTATCTTGGAAGCAATATTCTCCTAGATTACAGTCAGAACCTATTGATAGGGGTATATATTAGGGTAGTAGGAAGTGTCATTAGAGAAATCAAGAACAGGGTAGGTAGAAGTTGTTGATGTTCAGTCAAATTATACTGGCAAAGGATTACTGAGGATTAAAGAGAAAAGTAAAATCTTACACTTTAGGCAAGAAAAACCAAAAGTACACATGTAGACTGGGTGAAACCAGGCTAAATAGCAATAACTGTGAGAGGGACAAGCAGTTAAATATGAGCTAGCAGTGTGCAGTGGCAGCCAAAAAAGCCAATGCAATCCTAAATTGCATTAACAGAGGGATAAAATCAAGATCAAGTGAGGTACCACTCTATAAAGCCTTAGTAAGACCACACCTAGAATACTGCATCCAATTTTGGTCACCAGAATATAAAAAAAGATGTGGAGACTCTAGAAAAAGTGCAGAGGAGAGCAACCCGGATGATTAGGAGATTGGAGACTAAAATATATGAAGAATGGTTACAGGAACTGGGCATGGCTAGTTTAGTGAAGAGAAGGACCAGGGGAGACATGATAGTAGTGTTCCAATATTTGAGGGGCTGCCACAAAGAAGAAGGTGTCAAACTATTTTTGAAGGTACCTGAAGGACAAGGAATAATGGATGGAAACTGATCAAGGAGCGATTCAACCTAGAAATAAATTTTCTGACAGTGAGAACAATCAACCAATGGAACAGCTTGCCTTCGGAAGTTGTGGGAGCTTCATCACTGGAGGCTTTCAAGAAGAGATCAGACTGCCATTTGTTATAAATGGTGTAGGGTCTCTCCTGCTTTGGCGAGGGACTGGACTAGATGACCTATAAGGTACCTTCCAACTCTGTTAAATCTGTTACTGAGGCTCAGAATATGCTATGAAAATAGCTTAAGTAGATAGATAGTTACAATGAAACAATGTGCAAAATTTGGGGTACTATATACCCTTTTAATAGTCTATATTTCCCTGCAAATTTTATCCTGCCCTAATAAAACACGCCAGCAACAGTTCTAAGCAAAAAGTTGTTAGAAAATGGGAGGGGAAATTCTGTTTTTCACACTACTTCAGAATGTACATGGGTCAGGCTGGCTGCTCTTTGGACCTAAACAAGCTAAGGGTCCAGATATGAAGCAGATTGGCTATATTTTGCTCAGTACAACTGTTTATCACTTATGTAAACAAAGTAATGTCCGTATGCGAGATACTGAAAAATGTCAGGTTGAGTTAACTACCCAAGCTATAAAAGGGAGCTGTACCATCAGAACAGCCTGCTTTGCTTTTGCAGTATCATTATCCTTGAATACTTAATAAAATCCATGTGTCCTAAAAGCAACTACTTGTGCAGAAAAGATATAGCAGAACATTGAGATATGTTCAGTGCATTGTGGCATTCTGTTAATGAGAAGTGGCAGACGGAAGCAGAGCAGAGACAAGAGAATGTGGTCATCCAGTTATTTGTTCAGTAGCTCATCATTTTGAAGGCTGTGATCTGGTTTATTAATACACACTCAGATTTGAAAAGAAATGGGGGAAGGAACAGCTGCCTGAGCTTTTGAGCACAATTCTGATGTCAAGAGAGAGAAAACTGAGATCCAGTTGAATAATGTGTTTGACTTTCTGGGGAGTTTAAAATGAGATATCTTTCTTACTCTGAATCGTGCCATTATTAATGTAATAACCTGATACAAATTATATAGAGAGGTTTCACAAGAGTTGACTGCATCACATATAGCAAGCACATCATTAGCATATTTATTTACAACACTGATGATTGTCTGCTACTGGATGTCAGGGTTTCAAATAGCATCCTCAATAAAATAAGAGTCTGAGGCTAGAGTTCCAATTTATTAGAAGAGCCGTGTTGGCACATCTGGGAAAACCCAAATCTGAAAGCTTCCAGGTTTTCCACATCCAGTTG
The DNA here is from genome assembly GCF_051295495.1 of Thamnophis sirtalis. Classification (NCBI taxonomy): domain Eukaryota; kingdom Metazoa; phylum Chordata; class Lepidosauria; order Squamata; family Natricidae; genus Thamnophis; species Thamnophis sirtalis. The sequence continues at coordinate 86,499,779 of NW_028261381.1, forward strand.
AAAGTTCAAGACCCTACCCCAGCACCCACATGTCCATCACATGGTCCAATCAGTCACTGCCCCAAAAGAAGATTCCTCCCAGTGATGCTACTCTAGGTGCCAGGGCCGGATGACCGTGACTCTCTGAGAAAGAATGTTATTTTGACTACAAAGTTCCCATGCTCCTTACAATCCCCCCCTCTCACGGTAGAATAGAATATGCGGCAGACTTGAGGGCCATTGTAAAAGATGGCTTCCAAGCCTGACACTGGGTTTCCTGTACATTTCCCCAAAGAAAGACCTAATAGCTGCAAGCCATGTGGAAGCAACAGGATTTATCCCAAAAGCCAAATTTCTCCATTCAGTCTCTCCTCCTTTAGACAGAAAGGGTCATATTGCAGCCCAGGCTTCCTAAAGAGGCAATTTGGCTCAGGTAGGGAAACCATTTTAAGGATCCCATTTTACAATGGGATATACTGCCTGAGGCCCAGAGCTTAATGCATCCCTCAAAGATTTCAAAATACTGTAATTTTTGATGTAACAAAAAGATAAACTCATAAAATGCATATCTAATGGATAAACATGATATATTTCATTTAAATGTAAATGACAATAAATTCAATTGAATATTTATTTTGACTCATCCTTTATTTCTTTGGAGGGGGGAGGGAGATAACCCATAATAAAGTGTGGCTCTCAGCTTCCTCAAAAGTTATTTTATTACTGCTCTACAAGAATTATTTTGTTGCCTCACTTGTTTCTCAAAATGGGTGAGGCCGCAGCCACCTAGAGTTTCCCCCAGGTGAGATGAACATACAAGTTGAATAAATAAATAAAAATAATTTTCGGGCACTCTCTAATGAAAACATTGTAGAGTATAAGCTGCATCTTTCTTAACTAGTGGGACAAAGTTATGGGAAGTATCTCAATCATCAGCTTGCTAATCATCAGCTCACCTGGCCAACATTTTCCCCCTTGGTTTGAGCTACATTCAGAGAACTAGCTATGCACAGCAATATCATTCTCCACATGGGGAGACCCCTGCTGATACGGCTTTATGTTGATTCATTGTGGGTGCATAAAGATGTGGAATTTTGTTTTCAGCATGTCACTGGCAGCCTGAGTTGAAGTGAGAATCAGAGTTTATCATAGAGGAATATGATCCCGTTTTCAAATACAGAGAAATACTTGGTGATACTGCACCAAGTGTCCTGCCATTGAAGTGAAGATGGATCCTACAAAAAGGTCTTGGTTGATGGCCTTGAAGGACAGGTGAAAGAGTCACTATCAAGGCAATGGTCAGTTAAGCAAGGCTTGAGCCTGTGCCAAGAAATTAACTTGAGAAAATTGTCCCAGGCAAGTTCACAGGAAGGGGGTGCAAGGAGAGAAGAATGTTCAGACTTGCAAGATTCTGTTATCATAGCTGTTACGATAAAAGTAATCCTGACCTATAGGGACTTGGGTTCTTAATCTAGTCTATCTTTTAGGGCTGACACATATCACCTCTACGATTCTGTGTAAGCTGACCTTTTATAGCCTAGAGTTATATACTAAACAGACAATTACGGTTCTTTTAGCACATCATGGTTTTAAAAACCCAGGCCTGACAATGTTAACCAAGGCTTATTCTGGACTGATCCATTGCTATGATTTAGTAGATTTCACGCGTTGATAAACATACGGAAAGCAGAAAGTGCCTGATAAAAGTAATGCAACACCAAGCAAAATAAGGAAGTGGCTAATTTGTATCACATGTGATCTTTTAAAGATGGACAAACATGTGTTAAGTAATGCTTTTTTTCTTACTAACTCTTTTTTAGCATAATTACTTTGTTATGCTTCTCTTGTGAAAAAAAATTCACTATTGACTCCTGTCACTTGACCTTTCTGTGTGCTGGTACACAAGGGCACTTTCTGACATTAGTTTTCAAACTAATTTTGGAACGCTTTCAAGAGAATATTGCATTTTTTGTGGGCATTGGTTTGATGATAATATATGAAATCTTGCATAATCTTTTCTTTTTGTTCAAGTAAAGCAGATGTATGTTTTTTAATCTATTTCATCCATTAATCTATTTCATCCATTAATCTATTTCATCCATTACTATTTCATCCATTGAATATGTGAATGGTTTTAGATTATTTATTTCAGTTCATAACGAACTTGTAATCTTGCAACATCAGAACAGAAATCACATTTGAATCCCCCTCCCCCATTCCAAGATTTCCTTCTCTTTGAAATTAGAGCCTGCTTTGGCAAATGTCACTGAGGACGGATAGAAGTCCGGCTCAATTCCTTTCTCTCTCTCACCCTGGACTGGAGGAAGTAGAGCTTTTATTACCAGCCATAGAGCATCGGTTTACCACCACAGCTGGTGGCCAAGCATGCAGCACCAATGTAATCATATGACATTAAAAAAATCAGTGTAGAATGAATTTTCAAAAAAATAAGATGACTTATCAAAGGAGCTTGTGAAATTTCATGCAAATCATATTTCCCCCCCTCTGGGAGGAATAATAGAATAACAGAGTTGGAAGGGACCTTGAAGGTCTTCTAGCCCAACCCCCTGCTCAGACAGGAAGTCCTGTATTATTTCAGACAAATGGTTGTCCAATCTCTTCTTAAAAACTTCCCGTGTTGGAGCATTCACAACTTCCAGAGGCAAGTTGTTCCACTGATTACTTGTTCTATCAGGAAATTTCTCCTTAGTTCTAGGTTGCGTCTCTCCTTGATTAAGTACCTTGAATTCTCTTCATGTACTACTGTTCCACTACATAGTGTCTCTTCCCAGCCCTTTTAGAAGTAGGGCATTTTGTTCCTTAAAAGCCTTCTGTATAATACCAAAACCACTAAAACCCCATCCTACTTCTCTTTCCTCAGAATCTGAGAAGAAATGGTAGAGTAAATATATTTAACAAAGCATATTGAGAAATAATCCCAGCTTCTCCCATGGCTTTGAGAATTAGTTGTCTAAAAAAGAAATTAGTATACAATTATTATACAACTTTCTGGAAAGTGCTCTTTAGCTTGTTTGTTAACAAGTTTATTTGAAAGAGCAATCTTCTCTCTTAACTCACCCATCCACCTTTTAGGAAAATCTTTTAATCTGTTTTTTAAATTCCCAGAATTATAAACATGGGGCTGCAATCTTACATCTATTTATTTAGGAATAAATTATGACTCCAATAGGATTTACCATGAAAAGATATATTCAACATCAGCATGAAATTCCTCAATACAAAAATCCAAGTACCCACTGTCAAGCTTTGTAAACCTCAGTGACTACTGTAATAATACTGAATGTAGTGAAGATTGAATCTAAATAATGCAGATTCCCTCTGCATTATTAAAATTAAATAGTATAAAAAATAATACTTTATGTAAACAGCATCTTAACTCAACATTAAAGATACAGTCCTGAACTAGAGGGAATATCTGGAATATACGTCCAACATTACTGTACATAAAATATACAGTATTAAGTATTTCTTAATAATTGATTTAGATTAAACATTATAAAATGGAGTGGATCTAAATCAGTTGGTACTAATACATTTTAATTTACTTAAGAAAGCCCGAAACTGTTTAAATCTAAAAAAACCCAAAACCCTATCTTGCAAGTTAATTAGCTAACTGACTGGTCTGATTAACTGAACTTTTATTAGTTTTAAAAGCAACTGTACAATATCTTTTCGAAAGATACTAAAGGAAAGTTTTGCAAAGAAACATGATCACTGGAAAACAGAATCTAACTTGAGCTCTTATGGGGAATGTTCTGTTCCACCACCAAGCTCAATGATTGCTTGATCACTTTGCTTAAACTGTCTTGCGAGTTTTACTCAAAGACAAAGGAATACTGGCTGTGTCCCCAGTGCCCTCCCTCTCAGGCTACTAGTTTCAAACTAGTAGAACAATTTCTCTCACAGTGGCAGAAAATGTAACATGCTTAAATTCTTCTCTCCCTATAAGCGTGTTAAATTGTAAAAATGCAAAAAAAAAGTCACTTACCCTCTTTAGCCACGTGAAGTGTTTGTAAATATTAATCTCGCTATCCATGCTGCGTGCCCATTGCAAAGATCTTCCCTTGGTTTGCAGCAATTTCAGCTTAGTTATGGAAAACACAAACTCTCCTTTACTCCCTTTCCAGCTTCTAGCTAGCAGAAGGTCTGCAGCAGCACCTCTCTGACTTTAACATGTCCTTCAGGCTTACTCTAAACTTTTCTACAGCACTGTGTTTATACACAACTGCATAAACTTCAGGCTGCATTCCCCACCTCCCCTACTAGCAGCATCTGGCTTTTTAAAAAGAGGAGATCAGTCATCAACTGGCTCTCGTATCGTTCCAAAAACATCAAAAGATACCTAAAGCCAAATAGACTCAGAAAAAAAAGGAAAAGACGGGCGCTTCCGTAAGCGCAATTGAAGTCTGCAGCGAGAGTGTTCTCGTAAAGTAACAAGCTAAAAATTGCCAGGCTGTCATAGAGAAACTATTTTCAAGTAATGCCTTCTCTAGCTTTCTGTTTCAAGAGTGGCTGGAACTCATTACCCCCCAAGACCCTCTATTTCCTGTCTCAGTTTTTAC